>NW_004949101.1:6225371-6272668 GCF_000317375.1 Microtus ochrogaster | reverse complement strand
AGGAAGGAAGGAAGGAAGGAAGGAAGGAAGGAAGGAAGGAAGGAAGGAAGGAAGGAAGGAAGGAAGGCAGACTAAAAAGCTGTGCAGAGCACAGAAGTAAACACAGACTCTCATCTATATTTCCTCTGAAAGGGAACGCCCTCAGAGCAGTGGTTCCCAACCTTCCTAATGCTGCACCCCTTTGAAAGACACAGCTCCTCAATTTGTGGTGACTTTACTTTGTAACTGTAATTCCGCTACTGTTATGAACCTGACATAAATATGTTTGGAGGCAGAGGTTTTCCAAAGGGCTCTGGACATACAGGTTAAGAACCACTGCCTTAGAGTATTTTATAGTAAATATTTTTAGGTGGCCAAAAGAATGAGTAAATGAACAAGGAAGTGATAAAGAGCCTTGCTGTGCCTGTAACCACAAGTCGGCTTTCCTGACTGAAGTGTGCTGCTTGCTCCTGGGGCGAAGGGTAGGAATTCACTAACAAAAATTGTCGGGTAAAGGATTCTTCCCGGCATAAAAGGCTCCTGTGTGAGTTGACAACACATAGTTTCCCACAGCAGCGTATGATGGCTACAGGTGCCGGGAACCTCAGCCTCCTCCTTAATTAGGCCTGGTGCCTCCTGTGGAATTGACGTTTTGAAATATTTCCGTTCTGGGATAGGAAATGACCCCAGCAAGTGAGATCTGGGCTTGGCTCAATCTGCTTCACAGCGATTTCGGTCCTTTGTATTAACAATGACCTTTAGGAGGTGAAGGTCATTTCAGGCTGCTGCAAAACAGCAAAGGATGCGAGATGTGTCACTGTGGGTTTTTAATGCTGCAAAGAAAGTGTGGTATTCAAATATGAGCCAAGTCTAAATCCTCACTTTTATTAAATTTTTAATTAAATGGGGGAGGTGGAGCCCCTTTAATCCCAGCACTCTTGAGGCAGGGTATCTCTGTGTGTTTAAGGCCAGCGTGGTCTACGCAGTCAGTTTCAAAAAGCCAAAGCTATCTTTTCTCAAAAAGAAACAAACAGGAAAATTTGTTAAATGAAAATATTTAAAATTTGAAATGAGGCAAAGATAGCATCTACTTCGCTGTGGTTTTTTGGTGAGGAAAACAAAGATCTCACATTCCCAGGCATCAGGCCAAATCCTCTGTACTTGACCAAGTCAAACATCACAAGAATGGTGTTTTCTGTTCGCTTATCTGTTTGCTTTAGACTTTTAAACTATCTTCTAACTCCATAAACATCAACCGACTTTCCTACAGTTCTTCTGAAGTCTGACACCGCCTATCCAGGAACAGTATGAACATAGGTAGTTTCTGCCACCATTCCCCATACACACCCACACCCACACCCCACCCCACCCCATCCTACCCCCTCAACACAGCAGCTGCAGGACTGTGCTGGTTCAAAGAATGTTCTACAGCCCCTCTTAGGCTAATAATCTGCAACATTGACTCCTGAACTTAGCACAAGCCGTCTACTGTCTTATTTATTAGAGAGGACAAATAGAAACAGCCAGGTAAAACAGTTCCTGGGGGAGGGCCTGAATGATCCTGGGGGCGGGCAGGAAGAATGCTGTCTCTGCAGACTTGAGACTCCACCCACCATGCACCCGTCAACCAGGAATTCTCTGGCTCATGGTGTTTAGGACTTTAATGGTGGTTCCCTGGCATAGGCATGACTGATTAAATCACTGCCAACCGCCTTCCTTCCCCAGAAGTCAAGGGGCAGGATTGAAAGTTGTAACTTTTTTGTCAAGTGATTTGTTCCTCTAGTAACCAGCCAATGTCCTAAAACTACTCAGGGACCCAACCAAGAGTCGCTTCATTAACATAAACTCAGGTTTGACTCAACTAGCTTATTGGGAATAGCAGAAGATGCTCCTGTCAGTCAGATAATTAAAAAAGATTTGGGGACTCTGTACCAGAAGCTGGTGACAAAGGCCAGATATTTATTTCTATTATATCACAGCTTCACACTAAGTCGCAGGAAATGGTCAACAGATGGGAACCCAACAAGCAGTGGCGGGACCTACACAGCCCTGGCTGCCAGGCTCAGTAGGGGTCACGTTGGGAATTCATCTTGCACTGGTTCCTGTTCTTTCCCACTTGGACAAGAAGGAGGAAGCCCCATTCCAAGGAGTTACACCCACATCTATAGCTCTGAGCTGAAGGCATAGGGGCATCAGAGTGGTAGGAAGGCAATGACAGACAGATGTCCTCTGCAGCGATGTCCCAAAGACCAAGAAAAATGGCAGCAGGCAGAAGAGAGACTGGTGACCTGATGATTAAAGATGAAAAGGAAGAAGTGGGAGGTGAGGCAGGAAAAGAAGGGAGAATGCCACGGGTGAGCAGTTTGCTTCACCGGAAGGTAGTTCTCTGTAGGCGTGATCAGGTTGCTATGAGCTTCGAATGTAAAAATCAGCTTTCTTGAGGATTTCCCAGACATGGTAAACTACACTGATCATGGCGAAATGTAGTCTACCAATGTTGCAGGAGGAAGGGAAACGCCAAAAATGTATTAAAATGTGTTTGGTCCTTTGCACTCAGGACTGATGAGAAGGGATAACATGAAATCCCTGGTCTATTCAGTTTCACATACCCATGCTTGTCTCAGTCTCCTCGTCCCTGTCTTGTGGGTGCCTGAGTCTTGACACTTTCTCACGGGCTGGTGTTAGGAAAGCTAACTCCCTTGGTATATAGGCCTCTCTTTATGCTGATGTCGAATATCTAACCTTGGGATGGTGGCTCGCCTACCTTAGAGCAGAGGAGTGGGTGTGGGAGCATGCAGCAGACAGAGTTAGCAGTCACTTTGTCATCTCATTGCAAGTGTAGCTTACCATGGTTCTGGCTGCTTTCTGCTAATTAGAACTAAACCTATAATTGCATCATAGAGGAACTGGAGAGTTCCCTCTCTTGAAGGAGTATCTAAGGTTTTGGGGGCAGATTTTTAAAACTACCATTATCCCAAGCATCTTTCCTGTTTTCTGTCCCAAGACATCTTACCTCCTGGCTGTGTCTCGGCCCAGGATCCTTTGAGGTTTACTCAAATATAAATCCTTTGACTGACTTAAGCTCAAATGTCCTTTCTAATCCCATCTAAGGTTTTGCAATCAGTGAAAACCTGGGGATGATGCTAGTTTGCAGAAAGTGATGTCACTGGTAGACAGGAGGCGGCTGAAGGTTATCTTTAGAGAGGTCCAAGTCAATCCTGTATCACAGGGGCTGTCACCCCCCACAACAAGGAGTTCATGCGTGCTGTTTCCTAAGCTGAGTCAGCTTCTATGGCTTTATCAGCTCGCTCTGAAGCAGTGGTCAGCACATTTTGGATCAAATAGGAAGGAATCTTTGCAGGCCATGTATGGTCTGTCTGTGCTTTTCTTTCTTTTTATCTGTGCCCTTTAGAAACGTAAAATGCCTTCTTAGCTTGCCAGCTGTATGTGCTAAGCCAAGGCTCCAGGCTACAGTTTGCAGACCACTGCTTTCCAGAATTCAGAGAGCCCTGCAGGCTGTCCTTGAAAGTATTTTAGTTGTGTGTCTCTGCACCGCCCCAGCTCACTGAGAACCCCTCCTTTCCACACTCTTCAAGTGACCGAAAGAGATCTAATTTATCTTACTCTAGGTAAAGAGCTTGGGAGTCCTTCTTTCGGGTTGGGTACGTTTTACATAGGATTTCTCGCATGTCTTCAGGGAGACGGAACAGGTTCAGAAATTAAAGTAGGTAAGATGACTGATGTGGTCCTGTCGGGAAAGAATTACAGACCTGCAGCTGATGGCCTCTCCGAGAACACATTTTGAGCTTCTATTCATCAAGTGAACAGCAGTAACCTCCAACCACAGGGAGACGAATGGATGGACAGTTCGTAAGCACTTCCTTCTGTTCACTAAACATTGGCACAGAGAGGTTTTCTATGATGTTGGGAACTTGTGTCGAATTTGCTTTTTAAAGGGAGACAATGAGCATCAGGTGTGTTTGGGTGTGTGAGCACACACAGACACACACACACAGAGGTAGAGAGAGAGAAGAGAATCCTATATCTTTAAAGCCACTTACATTAAAATTCTTAAAACCAAATTAAAATTAAAAGTAACTGCCATTTAATTTTGCTGTATTATGTAGCCCATGTGTCTACAAAAGAAGCTCTGCTAAGATGCATACATGATTAATGAGAGCATGCAGAGGTAAGGAAGAGATGAAGTTGAAAGAGACTCAAAGCAGCGAATAGAAACTAGTGTTTGTCTTTTTATTGTGCTTGTGCTCCCTTACCGGAGGTCCTTGAGGCCTGCCCCATAGGTAGGCTCTCGCCACTCTGGGTGGGTAGCCTTAGTGTAGGAGCAGAAAACTGTTCCTGAGCAAAGGACCTTGCAGAAAACGAAAACTTGGGGGGGGGGGGGGCGTGTGTAAGAAAGACAGCCCTGCAGAAGGAGAAGCCAAGGACAATGGCACTGGGTTTTGATCCTACTTCTTGTTCTGGCTTTGTGGGGGCCTAGCCAGTTTGGATGTTCACCTTCCTAGACCAGGATGGAGGGGGGAGGACTTTGGACTTTCCACAGGGCAGGGAACCCTGACTGCTCTTCAGATTTGAGAGTGAGGGGGAGAGGAGTGGGAGGCTGGAAGGAGGCAGAAATTTTTTTTTCTCAATAAAAAGAAAAAAGAAAAAAAAACTAGTGTTTTACAGACTAGCTAAGTAACGACACGTTCCTATTTGATTTCCAAGTCCAGAACACCCCAGATTTTTCAACTTGAGATGCTTCATGTAAACCTTGCCCAGACTGGCCAACTCTTCCAAGAGCAGGAGGGTCTAACTGAATAATTAAAAGGGTCAATGAATGAGGCACATATCGGTTTGTACTCTTCAATCTTTATTTAACCCTCTTAACTTTTTTCTGTACAGGACTAATTATTAGCTATAATTAAAACTGAGCAAAAGTATAATTTAATTAGCTTTAATGAGATAAACTTTAAAGGGTCATCTTTAGCCTCAAATATATAATGTTCCTTTCTCTAATGAGTTGGTTTTGTTGGTGACCCTGATCCTACCTCTCTTAGCCTGGTGTTGAGGAGAATATACCCTCACCATCTATTTGAAGTGTTCAGAGAGTGTGTGTGTATGTTTGAATACTTGTCATGTGATGGGAAAGTCCCTTGCTTCTTCCTGATTAGTTTTTAATTGGCATGTGCAGTTACAGGACAGCATTATTGCAATTGTTGCTCACAATTTCCACAAACAACCTCTTATTTGTAACACAAAGGTTCAAAACTAGGGCCGTATACTTTGCATAGGTCTTCTGGAGGGCCCATCAAATGGAGTGCTGGTCCCATCAAGACAAGAATTTTCCCACAGCAGCAATGAAAATGGAGAGAGGTGATTTAATCTCATAAGCAAACTGTAAAGAAGACAGGAAGTCCGAAAACCCTTCCTTCCTCAAGGGGTGGCTGAAGGGCTGTTGAGTGAGCTGTGTGTGTGTGTGTGTGTGTGTGTGTGTGTGTGTGTGTGTGTGTGTGTGTGTGTGTGTTGGTTGTTTGTTTGTTTTGGGCACTGTTCCTGGCCACTTAATGACTTCTATCTCTTTATGACCAAAGGAGCCCCGCACATTCATCAGTTTGCCCCAGGATCCATGAGAGGGGTTCATGAAGCAACTGCAAGCCATTTCAATGAGTGCCATTACTTGCAGAGATGTTTTTCATTGATCACGAGCCAGTCTGATGCCTTTTCTTTTTTTATTCACCAAACATATTTCTGTGGAGAGGAGACAGCTGGAATTCCTTTACAGTTATCCAAAAAGAGTTCATCTGATAAGGGCAGACTTCTGTAAATTGACCAATTTGGCAGCAAGACCAAAGAACATGCCAGAATATTCCTGCGCTGGAGATCCATATGTCTTTTCATGTATGCAGTGCTGCCCATACTGGCAGGGGCCCATGGTACCACCAGGCAAGAAGAGGCAGATGTTATTTGTCTTTTGATGTGGTTTCTGATATTTGTGTTGATATGGCCACCTTCAACTAATGTTTCCTAGTCCTTGAGTCTGTTGACAAATTGCTGTTTAAAATATGGTTAGTGAAGTCATGGGTAGAGTTCAATAGTAGAGCACTCACCTTACAGATAGATAGATAGATAGATAGATAGATAGATAGATAGATAGATAGATAGATAGATAGATAGATAGATAGGGGGTTTATTTATATCCTGGAAAAGATTCGTTACTGCAAGTGTTGCCTTCACATAGGGAAAAGACAGAGTATTGGAGGGAAATATAATGACCCAAAACAAACAAATAGAAAATCAAATCCAAAATAAGACACCAATATGATTCTTTTTGGAATATATTCCTAATGAGAATTTTTGAGTAAATTTTTAGATCAGGTAAGCCTAGAATTCCCTACTTTATATAGTAGTTTTAGAATTATTATAATATATATGTATATATGTATAAAGACTGGATAATTAGTGTTATTAGTAGTCTTGGAAGAGGTGACAGATTTTTTACAAAATGAAAGTAATTTATACTAAACTGAAAAGGACAGCTGATTTTTGAAGCACAGCTTGGTGAAGAATAAATTGTGTGGCCTTGGAGACAGGGAAGAGGGAGCCATAATCGGTCTGGAAATCACAGAATGTGTGCTGTTGTCCGTTTTGCTGAGGCAGGCCCCAAGGGATAGCAATAGGATATATTCCTATTTGCGACAGAAAGAGAACAGATATTGGAAGCAACTGTCTCAAACCATCAGTCAAAATGTATAACCATGACAAGGTCCCAAAAGGAAAAAATAGAAAATCTAACCAGGAATATCTGTAAGTAGCATAACCGTACAAGAGTGACTGCCACTTGCTTGCTTCCCTGGGTTAAAGATACCATATCAAGTTTCGCATTTCTTATTTTTAGTGTGTGTGATATGTGCGTGTGTGTGTGTGCACGTGGGAGGGCTGGGTGCGCATACTCATGTTTACACCCAGGGAGGCACATATGGGCCTCTTCCTCTACCTTTCTCTGACTTACTTTGTGAGCCAGCATCACTAACTGAAGCTAGAGTTTACTGATTGGCAACACTGACTGACCATCGAGCCTCCAGGAGCTTCCCGTCTCTGCCTCTCAGGCATCCCTGGGATTTCAGGCTTGTTCAGCCTTACTTAGCCTTTCATAGAGGTGCTGGTTATCCAAACTCGCAGGTGCTACCACGCTTGCTCTCCATGGCAGCAAGCATCTCCCCGGATGCTTGCTGAGCTTCCTTTCTGCATCTAGTCTGCCTCTCTTTCTATTAAAATACACCTGCTAGAAGTCTGATGATAAACCAGCCTGTCACCCTTTGCTTCCAAGCTTCCCATCTTTAGTTTTCCAGGCTACTGCTGGGGTGGAGTTCATGGTGATGTAATATGAAGACCAGTCAAGTCTATGGGACAGGCTTGTCATGGTGTCTTCTCCCTGCTTGCTGCAGAAGATCTGATCTGCTGCTGACCTTGGAACATGACCTTGGTGCCAGGAAAACAGAACACTTGTTACAGCTATATGATGAAATTCTTATGAGTGTCAATGCAGAATTTCCATATAGACATTGGTGTCATCTCTCTTACATATTTCCATTTACACACTCACCAAAGCTACTGATTCTGCTCCGGAATGTCTCCATAATCCATCCTGCTTTTTTGCTTCACGTGCCGCCTCTTCCTCTCAGGCCTCTGTCATTTTTCCTCTGACAGATTTTAGTTGGTTCCAAGGGAGCTTTGATCTAGCTGCTCTTTCTCTCCACCTTGCTCACATACAGACTCAACATAGCTGTTACCACGTGAAAGGGAATTCTTCCACAGCTCCCTCCTACCATCCCACCAGAAGATAGGAAGTCCCTTCTAACAACGCCCCTTGCTCGCCTGACCTTATTTCTGCCTCCACTTCCTGCGTGGCAGGTCCTTTAAATATGCTGAATTACTGTACATCCCCAAGCATGTATGATCTCAAGGTTTTGTTTCCTACCCCATGAAATACCCCCCTCCCACTTCCTCCTCATCCACTTCCTCTTTCACTTAGGCCTATCTGTGGCACTTCCTGTCTGCACTCCAATCCCATGGGCTCCTCTCAAGTCTTCAAAAATCTTAAGGTCCTTTTCTATGAGATCCTCCCATGTGCACTTTATTCCACCTGAAGCATGATCTGTTGTCTCTGTCCCCCATTTCGCCCCTCGCCCCTCCTCCACTCCGCCGCTTCTACCGAATGAAGTTCTACTGATCGTCTTACTTTGTAAGAGCCTTAGGATCCTCAAATTAAACTCCACTTTCACAGGGAAGCTCTCAGGCGATCTTGTCAAGAACCAATTAGCAATCTGCATTTGCCATCATCAGTACTTAGCATGATTGGGAATAATCTTGTTGTGCAGTTGTTTGGTTTAAAATGTTCTTAGATGAGGTCTACCTGAAGCACGCTCTGGAGGTGAGAATTCAAGAACAGCTCCGATCCCAGGAATTTCCAGCAGGAGAATGGGGGGGGGGGTGAGATAGGGGAGGAAAGGTAAACAAAACAGTCACAGGGACAAAGAACATTGCAGGGACAGCTAGGTCTCAGTGCTCTTCAGACGCTGGGGGATGCACACATAGACCTCAGAGTTGCTCTGCGAATGGGGCATGAATGCTTGGCTCTGTTTATTCGCCCCACTACTCCATCCCATTGAGTAGCCCGCCTCTGGGTACTGGATACCCTGCCCCCACTTCAAGATCAACAAAACAAGCTTCCCTTAGAGACCAGACAAAAACCCTCCTGCAGCAGGTTCATAAGGAGAAGTCACTGGCACCCACAGAAATTAGAGGCAAGAAGCGAGGGAGGGACAGCTTGAGAGACAATATCCATCTGTCCCTCAGGCCTCTCAGCTCGCCACTTTCCCCCTCGCCAGTTGTATTTCAAGCGATGACAGGAGATAGGAAGACACAGTGACTCACAAATGCATATGTCATTTTTAACTTTTGAAAAGCCATTTGAGAAACTAAAAAAAGCTTTGATACACCTCTGGAATCCCAGCCCTGGGAAGGCTCAGGCAGGAGGGCACCTGACTGAAATTCATTTTTGCTTTGCAGAACTAGAATGTCTTATCTAAATGTGTGTGTGTGTGTGTGTGTGTGTGTGTGTGTGTGTGTGTGTGTGTGTGTGTGTGTGTGTGTGTGTAAAATGTCATTGCAACACATTGTTCTCAGTATCTGGCATGTATTTAATATTTATGGGACACCCCAGTTTGACCTAGTACGTTTTAAATGCCAAATAGCCATATGTGGTCAGTGGCTGTCACAGTCCTAAAGGACAGAGTATGACAGAGACTAAATGTTGAGAAAATTCTGCTCGGTGACCAAAGGTTTTCTTGGGTAAGGTAGTACCTCCCCTGAGACCGTTTCCCTGCTCATGATTGGAACTGGAAGCTCATCCTAAGAGTGTGTACAGCCCTGGCTACTTCCTCTAGTATACCAATTGGCAAACATAGCAGAAGTTCTAGGCCCCTCCTGTGTCTCCTTATAGGCTTCTGGAAGAGATGTTTTCTTGCCCAATTTAGTATTTGTGTCTGGAATCCCCAACTCAGTCTCTAAGAGAGCAGGAGCTCCAGAAAGTTTCACTCAAAGGTTTGTTTGTTTGTTTAATTTATTTATTCTATATCTTGACTGCAGTTTCCCCTTGCTCCTTTACTCCCTGTCCCTCCTCCCACCTCCTATCTGCCCCCCCCTTCACTTCTTTTTGTTTCTATTCAGAAAAGGGAAGGCTTCCCATGAGAATCAATAAAACATGGCATATCAAGTTGCAATAAGACTAAGCATGTGGCACTGGGCAGTGGTGGTGCATTCCTTTAATCCCAGCACTCGGGAGGCAGAGGCAGATGAATCTCTGTGAGTTCGAGGCCAGCTTGATTGACAAGAGCTAGTTCCAGGACAAGCTACAAAGCTACAGAGAAACCCTGTCTCAAAAATCAAACACACAAAAACCAAAAACACTAAGTACCTGACCTTGTATTCCTTGTATTAAAGCTGGGCAAGGTGACCCAGTACCCAGTATGAGGAACAGATTCCCAAAAGTCAACAAAGGAGTCAGAACCAGCCCCTGCTCCGACTGTTAGGAGTCCCGTCAGAAGATCAAGCTACACAACGGTAGCATATATACAGAGGACCTAGGTCAGTACCAGTCAGGCTCCCTGGTTGTTAGTTCAGTCTCCATGATCTCCTATGAGCCCACGTTAGTTGATTCTGAGGGTTTTGTTGACCCCTCTGGCTCCTACAATCCTTCCTCCCTCTCTTCAGAAGGATTCCCTCTACTCAAAGGTTTTAAACATATGTTAAACAAAAATGATTTAATTAAGACTGCTAATGCAAAATTTTAGTGAAAATGCAAATTTTACACATTAATTTTGAAAAACATCTAACCTTCTCAACTAAGTAACTATTACATTCTCAAATGATCACTAAACTCATGGCTACAAAGCTTCAGAAGGTTAGAGCCTGAGCAATGTAAACATGGACCTGAGTCAGCTGCCCATAGCCGTGTTTGCTGAATGAGAGATACGGCATACCATAACGTCTGTTCTTACTAGGTAACACATTAGAGCCTGTGTTTCTCAAGAGTGACAACCCACCCATAACAGCCTTGGGTTATCACCCAGGATGTCTTTTTCTTTTTTCTTTTTTGGTTTTTCCAGACAGGGTTTCTCTGTAGCTTTGGTGCCTCTCCTGGAACTAGCTCTTGTAGACCAGGCTGGCCTCGAACTCACAGAGATCCGCCTGCCTCTGCCTCCTGAGTGCTGGGATTAAAGGCGTGCGCCACCACCGCCCGGCTCCAGGATGTCTTTTTTTAGACACTCAAAGGTTCAGGCCTCAGCCCTACTCCGCCAAAGCACCATTCAGCAATATACTCTGAAAGTAGCCTGCCTAGGGCTTCTGGGCCATGGTAACATTTGCAAACCCCATCTCTAGCTCCAGTAAGCTCTAAGTGACTTCCGTAGAAGGACATTATGAGACTTAGAGGGAAGACAGACTCCTAAACCCCGATTATATACAAACTCGGCTTTGGCGTTTCTGTCTAAAGCTATATAGTTTCTCTGATTGCAAATTATAGGTACTCCCCATATCCCCAGGTTCTGCAGCTTCAGACTCCACTAAAAAGAAGAATTACATCTCCACTGAGCAAGTTTGGCATCGTTTCCTTTTTATCATTATTCCCTAAACCAAACAGTATAGCAGCGATTCCCATAGCCTTCACTTTGTATTGGGTAGCAAAGTCATCTAGAAACTCTGTAACGCACAGGATGCCTGCACAGGAAATACAAAAATCGCATTGTTTTATGCGAGGATGGGGTCTGTGAGTTTCGATGCTCAAGATGTCATGGTACCAATCTCATGTAGTGTAACCTCACTTTAAAGTGATGCGAAAGGAAGGGTGTGTGGAAACTCATTCCTATACAATATCAGATTCAGATGAAAATTGAATTACACTAAGCCATTATTGAATTTCAACAATTTTTAGAGGTGAGAAAATAAGCAAATAAAGAATTTCTCTTCTGTAACTGTTAGTCAACCTTGGTTGGTTGTGAACTCTATAGGATTAGCAACTCTGTGAGGGCATATTTTTATTAAGGCCGGATTCAATTTTGATATATCACTCCCATCGTACACCAGAAAACTCCAAGGGTTACCTTAAAATGTTCCTTTCCACCTACACTTGTGGGGTTCACCACAGAAGGGGCACATATTATGAAAGAAAAAGTTCTAATAGCATGAAAACGAAGGCTTTTACCTTTGAGAATAACACTGGGATGCCCACCATCTTAGATACATGTGTATTCAGTTGTGCCAAAGAGGGCATAAATTAGGCTATTCAGTGTTCAAAAGAAGTTCCCTCTGGAGCAGCCTCACAAGGAAACTAGCGCTCATACGTGTGTATCCAATGTCAGTGAGGTCCCAAGGGACCGTGGGAACAAGGCAATCCGGGGGAAAGGCAGCACTGAACTAGGTTAGGCAGTCTCGTTCATCAAACACTCAGCACTCATGCAGGTGTGTGTAGACAAAACAAGTCTGTGATTTTTTCTACCCCATCTGCCCCCGCTTCACTTCCATGTTGTATAGGTAGACAGACACATCGCATGAAGCTCTCCCACCCGTCTTGGGCAGTATTTTGTTTCCCAAAGAACTTAATTTATTCCTTCCCCAGCATCTTGAACTTCGTAGGTACCCGGCAAACATTAATTGATGATAAAGATAACTAGCAGCTTTTGAATCTATTCAAGGGATGATGGTTCTATTTAAAGACAGTCTTTATATCCTTCACAGTCTTCGGCAAATTAGAAAGAAAGAAAAAGGAAGAAAAAAAAAACCCTGCATGCTTTTGCCAATTCTGAATTTGACATCTGCACAGAGTACAATGTGTGCTTGTTTGAAACAAATGTGTAGGCACACTGGTTGTCTTGATGGAGGAACAGAAATGACAATATGGAGAAGTATAGGTTTTGGAAGGGTATGTAACCTCAGGGCTTGAAGTTAATGGAAAAACACAACTGCAGAGAAGGCATGGGGGAGGGGAGAAAGTTCCACTGGAAGGCTGCTATAGTAAACCTGACTTTTGTCACAGCTTCCACAGCTATGGAGTAGAGACCAGGTTAGCGACTTTGTGAGAATGGGTGTCATATATGGTTGCTTCTCCAACATAGGTCACCCAACACAATGACTGCATATGCTAGCGTAATTTGACCTCTGATCTCACTAGCTCCAACAACTCATTGAAAGACTTTGGGGACACTGCTTACTTTCCATTCACTAGCTTCTTTTAAAATGGCACGTTGCTATTTTCTTATTATTATCATTCCTTAATGGGTCTTGATTGTGTGCAGGATGCCATGTGTCTCTACAGGCTCCACAACTTCCCCTGGGAAAGCTGTGCTGCTGAATTGGGTTTGTAAAATACCTAGAAATCCTTCAATTCAAAGCTAACCCTATCGGAATAAAAATATCTGTATCAACGTGCCATATGTGGAACCATATGTTAGCTATTAGGGGCTCATGTGATATTGAAAATAGATCTCCAGTGTATTGGTTTCTGCTGTTTTTACACCTAGTGGGTGTGCCAGGGTCACATCGCTGGTGTTAAAATGCCATGAAGTTCGATTTTTCTCCACGTAGTTGGTGACCCCTTACTCAGAACCTGGCTCTCTGCCATTATGCAGAATGTTTAGAAGGGATAGACGCATGCTATAGTATCCTGTACTTCCTCTTCTTGGCCAAGTCACACGTAGGTCTTCCTTGACAGATACATGTTGTAAAAAAGTATGTTCCATGATTTCCTCTTCCTTCTATAAGCGACTATGCTGTTTGAGACATGGTTTTACACACAGGTTCCCTCACCCCATGACTGAAGACCAAACCATGAAACTCTTTGTGCTTGTTTTGGGTGGGGTAGGACTGCTTCAGGCAGGCAGGGAAGCATGGCTCAGCATTCCCTACACTGGACATCTTCCCAGGAAATTGTACCTCATCATTATAGAGAGATACATTGGAACAAGGTCCATGCAAATAGTCAGAGACCTGGAGAAAGCATTCCTTCCTCTGGCTCACTGTTCTAGCAAGGATACGAAATGATGCTCTCTTACATCTGGGTCAAATGTCTTGAAAAATTCTTCCTCGCATTATTTATGGACTTCCAATGTGATAAGTATTCAAAAGACATTAGAAGTGCGTAATTTTTCCTTTTTTCTGATGTGTTCACGAACTAGACAGGCAAGGCCAGCTAAGGCCATATTTAAGTCTTAAATAGTTGTTGAATACAAAAAATATTCTTACTCTGTATCCTTAGTGGATGCCAGGAAATGAAGCAGTCAAAGATCCTTGCCTGGATAGACTAGACCTCCAAGCAGTGCCAGTGTTCATGTGGAAACATGAACATGATACCTGCACAAATTCAATGATAGATGGCTGAGAGAGAGGGAGTCTGTATGATGAAAAGAGTACGCAAGCATGACAGATGTGATTTCAGATAGAAGCTTGATGTAGCCTAACCGGAAGGAGACATTCCAACAAAGACTCAGAGGTCTTAGTCAGGAAGGAGACTAGGCAGACAGGGCAGCTGTAGAAAGAAGAGTTCCTGGTGTCTTGGAGAAACAGTCATAGCCTATGTGTCTGGCAGCAAGCGAGGGAGAGCACAACCTAATCAACACATCTTGGTGAATGAAAAGCCAAGTCACTCATAGCCAAGAGTTGAAGATTTATTTCAGGAAGCAGGTCTGAGAGCGGGTGAGTTATTTCTAAAGCAATGCTCTCATCTATCGACTGAGGTGAAGGGACTTTTTAAAAAAGAATATGCATATTTATATAGAAAGGGTTCATTCTATTTGTTTGTTTGAGACAAGGATTTCTCTGTGTAGACCCGGCGGTCCTGGTACTTGCTCTGTAGTAGACCATGCTGCCCTCAAACTCTGAAATCTACCTGCTACTACCCCCACCCTGAATGTTGTGGCACTACCGCCTGGCAAGGATTGATTCCATTCCTGATCATATTCAGTTAAGGGGTACATACGTCTTAGTCATTCTTCTATTGCTATGAAGAGACACTATTACCAAGGCAACCCTTATAAAAGAAAGCACTTAACTGGGGGGGGTGGGGCTTGCTTACAGTTTCACAGGTTTAGTCCATTATCATCATGGTGGGGAGCATGACAATCTGTAGGCAGCTGCTGGATCAGTAACTGAGAGCTACAACCTTATCTGTAGGCAGAAAGAGAACCTCTGGGCTTTGATTGGGTTTTTGAAACCTCAAAGCCCACCCCCAGTGACATACTTCCTCTCAAAAGACCACATCTCTAAATCCTTCTAATCCTTTCAAATACTGCCATTCCCTGGTGACTGAACATTCAAACGTGTAAGCCTATGGAGACCATTCTTATTCAAATCACCAAAGGCCCTTTCTTGAGTGTGCTCAGTTTAAGACCATAATCTTAGAAAGCAAAGATTATAAACACAACCAAGAGCATGCATATCTCAAGGTCGTGGAGCCCACGTTTAAAAGATTACAGTAGCAGATGATTTCTTAGCTTCTGGGCATGCTCAGCCTCCACCAAGAAGTTTTAGTTTAAAAATAAATAAAACACAATGTGAACGTGTATTAAAGCAGAAGCCTTAGGAGCTAGCAGGAGAAGAGAAAACAAGTACAGTGAAACCTTAGGGGCTCCACAACAGAGATCCTCTTGCTATCAGAGATTTTGAGCAAAGGCTTTGCATGACCTAGCTCACGTTTTCAAATGAACTGGCTTCCAAGCTAAGAACAGACGTTGGAAAGAAGAGCTGGACTAGCAAAGCATTTTGGGATGCCATTGCTGTAGACTTGGAGAGAAAGAAGATGGAGCCTGGTTCCAAGAGTGGGAATAAAAATAGATGGATTCTAATTTACTTTGCTCCTTAAATTTTATTACATCTGCTTTTTCGGAACTATTATCTGATGCTAAAGAAATATGACTTTAAAAAAAAACCCTAGAGCTTTGTACAGTCCAAGCACAGACTCTCAGGTGGACACGATACCTTTTCCACTAAAATAAATGAAATAGATGTCAAGCAGAAGTAATCAATACTGCCTGGGAAGAATACAACATCTTCCTTTGAATTCCTTGGCATGTGTGTATGGAGCTCCTAACTGAATTAAGGTAACCTACTAGGTGCTGAAGCAAGGGGCATCTCTATAACAAAGAGTTGTGACAACATATTTGAGGTTGGGTATTCAGGAAGAAGGTTTATTTAGCACACAGTTTGAAGGCCTATGGTCCAAAGTTGGGTATTTCCATATTTTTGTACTCTGGCTACTATTTTCACAATGGCACAATGAATGTGAAAGTGATCAGACGGGGAGTGTGCAGAAACCAACAGGAAGCCTCAAGAATACATTGGTTCTTTCCACCATCCCCATATCCCCATCACCTTCTATCAGCTCCATCTCTTGAGAAGTGCACTCCCTCATCACCACCTGTGGGCGATCACCTGTGGGCGATCCAGAAGTCAGACACCAGCCATTGCAGTAGGTGAGCATACGTCACAAGGATCTGCATGGTAAGAGAGAAGCCAAGGCGCACGCCTGTAATCCCAGCACTCGGGAGGCAGAGGCAGGCGGATCTCTGTGAGTTCGAGGCCAGCCTGGTCTACAAAGGGAGTTCCAGGACAGGCTCCAAAGATACAGAGAAACCCTGTCTTGAAAAAAAAATCAAAAAAAAAAAAAAAAGAATAATCTGAAACTGCCTCCAAACACCTCCAAACAAACTCTGCCAGAGCAGGGAGGGTTTATTTCCACCTCCTCGATCTCCGTGTCAGTGAAACTGGAGGACAAGAAAGTAAGACTATTGCGGGATTTACTGGAATTTGTGGTAGCCAACCACATAGGTGCTAAAAAAGGAGGTGCTAGAAGCAGCAGATGCCACAAACCACAGAGGGGGAGCACCAGGTGAACACCCATTTGCTTCTCCTGAAAGACTGTCATGAGGCTTCCCATTAATACAAGGCACCCAGCGAGGAGACTTCCCGCTAAGCTAGATGAAGTGGTTGATGACACCTCCAGAACCCAAATGGAGTGGTTTGGGGCTAGCCGGCCCTCTCCTCCTTTCTGTTTCCCCTCCCCTCTTTTCGTCCAGCCTTTCCGTTCTAGAGTGACGGAACAGAGCTAACCATGGCAGATACGTTCTTGGAACTAAGGCATCTGGTGCAGGAGTGGTGCTGGGCACCAGACTTGAGCAGAGTGAGGAGGAGAGCAAAGACATGTGACAGCCACATGCTGTAGGTACTCCTAGGTGGCTGTGAAGGATACGGTGGGAAGCTGGGATAAGTTGAGCATGATTCATGGCTTAGGTAAGAGGAATGTCCTCTGTGTTCATTTCCAAGTCTTGCTGGGCATATCGTGGTTAGGAAGAGAATGGACTTTTAGTATAGAGCACAAACCAAAGTGTTCAGAGCTGACGGAATAGTAAAGGGGTGATTATGTCCGCAGTTTACTCCCTAGTGTTTCAGACCAAAACCAAAACACAGTAAAACTTCTTTCTCTCATTCTTGTCGTTTAAAATTATTCCACTGTAAAAAAAAAAAAAAAACTTCTTATAAATATTTATATTAAGATAAAAGTTGCATTATGCCAATGTATAAAGACATAAATACCTTCGGTATCAAAACACAAAATTTTAGAATTGTAATACTGAACCTACCTGGTTTAAGTGTCAAAAGAGTTGGGGTTCTTTGTACTCTTTCTGGGAACTCAGAAAATTCACAGAAGAGAGCAACTTAGATCTTCAGCTTAAATTTTAAAGTATAATTTTGGGCATTTTTCTCCCCCCTGAATTTAACCATCATATTTAGGCAATAAAATAAATATTATCTGTGTCTCCGGGAAGGCAGTAACAGGTTGTCTTTAGGGCCTTTGCAGTGGCTATTTGTTCACTGTGGTAGCCCTACGCAAAGTATTGTGATCACACCTCCTTCTTGAGGTTGTTATTAAGTTAAACGCAGTACTCTTCACAGGGTGTATTCAAACCGAATAGACATTAGCCAGCAGTCAGTACCTGCTAGCTGTCACCACATTGCTATATAATTAAACAAAGCATGAACACCATCATACCAAAGACAGCGACTCTCTTTAGGATCATCTCTCGTATGTCGCCTAAATTCATTTACAAATGAGGATTGGTTGGTTAAGGGCAGGCAAGTGTGGATCCTCTGTAAAAAGGCTGCAGGTAGCACTCTGCGACTGTAACTCCAGCGGAGGACCACTGGGATGGGTGGCCTGGGAGTCTAGATGAATGAGAGACCTTGTCTCCATCACTCAATGAGGTGGGTGGGGACTAGAGAGATTGCACAGTGGTAAGAGCTCCTGCCGCACAAGCATGACGATCTGAGTTCAAAGCTCCAACATCCATGTAAAAAGCTTGACATGGCCACATATGCCACTCAGGTCAGATGAAGGAGAATCGCTGGAGTTTGCTGACTTCCAGTCTAGCTGCAGGTTCGGTCAGAGACATTGCATCAGGGGAATGAGACAGAGTGATAGAGCAGGACACCTGAAAGCCTCTTCTGGCTTCTGACCATCAGGGACACACTTATCTGCACATACATATACAGATAATCATACATCACACATACAACCCCCCCCCACACACACACACAAAGAAAGTGAAGGGGAAATGATTTGAAAAGAAAACTAGAGTTGACTCTGGACTCTACACACACACACACACACACACACTAGGAAGACCTTCAAATGCCTACAACATACACAAAAGAATGCCAACATTTAATAAGAGGTAACGGAAAAGCTTATCAGATGTATTATTTAACTACTATCAGTTACTTACAATGATAATAATGCCATAAGCTATCCCATCTTCTAGTTACCTACTACAACTCAGTGCATGTTGTAGTTTGGTCGCCTGATGTCTGATATAAGCTAGAATTGTTCTATTTTAAAACATGGATTTCTTAAGTTTGACTTCAGACTCTCCTTTGGGTTGAGGGCTGTTCTGCCTACTCCCCATTCTCCTTCTGCAAGGCATCTTCTTCCCACAGCAAGCGATGGATGCACAGGACACAAAGACAGTTAAGCAGCACATTTGGGTATTGCCTGCTTGCATTTCCTTCTCCACGTCCAGTCAGATGGCCAAGCCCAGCATCCATGGGGCGTAAGTGTTTTCAACTCACAGAGGGAGGACATTGACATTGGAATGATCCTGTTAGTCCAGTCAGATGGCCAAGCCCAGCATCCATGGGGCGTAAGTGTTTTCAACTCACAGAGGGAGGACATTGACATTGGAATGATCCTGTTAGTCCAGTCAGATGGCCAAGCCCAGCATCCATGGGGCGTAAGTGTTTTCGACTCACAGAGGGAGGACATTGACATTGGAATGATCCTGTTATGGGAAACTAAAGATTTAGAACCAAGAATTTAGTCTGTAAAGTGCTGAACTCGAACTTGCTTGTATCTGAAAGGCTGAAGGCCTGCATATAAGAAAAGCCATCTGCCTACCAGCAAACAGTACACATCAGACTGCCTCCCCAGTAGCAGCCTTGGACTTTCCTTTCTCTTCCTGTTTCTGTACACAGCTTGGGGAAGGAATTCAAAATATCAGGGTAACACCACATGGCCATCATGTTGGGATTCTGCCCTTGTGATCCTCCCTCAATACAGATTTAAACCCGCACAGAAGTCCTGTCACAGCCCAGCCAGTGGCAGGCTCCATCTTCTCAAATGAACTCTCATGCTGCAGGGGAACCCCCCCTCATTTTGTTCATTTAAACTTTATGAAATATACTCTTGCACATAGCACAGGCTTAATAAATATGGATTAAAAGATCGAGGGTCAGAAATAACGCTAGAGAAGTAGGAAGGATTCAGCAGCAGAATTCTTTCTGGGTATTCCGTGTTTCAGCATGGGAAAGTAAAATGTCCTATCACACACAACATAAAGGCTGTGGAAATTTATCATCTCGAGTGAATATATGATCCTAAGTGCATATTAACTGAGATAATTTAGCTATCTAAAAACTAGCTTTTATGCGATTTTTTTTTAAGCTAACAAAATAGCCCGATGCATCCCTTTTGGTATTGCGTCACATCTATTGTAACCCTTCTAAAATCCTTTCTAGAAACCACAAGTTTATATGCCCTTCCCCACTTAACTTTTTATCGTTTATATGTTTCCTGTGGAGATAGACAGACCAAGCTGTTCCTTACCAAATGCTGGTGTAACTGAGTGATGTGACTCCCCACCCCCATCCCTCCACACACCGGCAGGCGCCACTTTTTCAGTAAGAACTAACCCCTTGGAAGCATTTAAAATGGATGGAAAGATAGAAGGCAGCCAAGATGTCCTTCTAAAAGACAGCCAGATGCATGCTAGTCTAATTGCCCAAGAGTGCACGGTGGGCTTTGAAAGCAAGCCTTCTGCATTGGCGCCCCCTGCTGGATTTGAGCGTGAATTGTCTCCGAAATTAAAAACAACCTGAACCTTTTCAGCTGAGGGCACGCTTGCTAGCTTGCTACTCAAGTGGCAAATCCAAGCCTACTTCTAGGATGCGTTTCTTCCATGATAAACACACCGTGAAGTCCGTGATCTAGCTTCCCAAGTGCAGAAACACCCAAATAGAAAACTACCAGTCGAGACTTAAGATAGGGAAGAAAAGTGTGCCGCTGAGATGCCGGTGTTAGGGAGATGTCGGTGTTAGGGAGATGTCTGCACGGGAAGGCAGAGAAAACCCAGGTCCACCTGCAGGGCAAGCCCCTGGGCGAGAACAGTGGGTTTAGGAGTCCGACCGTGAATCTCTGAAAAGAGTTCTGCACATCCCTGTTACTTGTTCCTTTCCTCGCCCGTCTCTCCCGGTTAAGGACACTGTCTGTCCTCACTCCCTAAGGGACACAGGAACCAGACTAATTTTGAAGGCAGCCTGTCACCTACAGACTTCAGACCTATTATGAAATCTGTGTTATGAAGTCTGTCTGTTGGGGAAAAGCTGGCAGTTTTTTTCTCCCTGCTCGACTCAGCCCATGTGGTAGGGAGGAAGGGGAGAGATATTGGCTAAATTTTTGGCATGTGCTCTCCCACCAACTTGGCCTTATTAAGGGAACAAGAACAACCATGATGGTTATTTCCTCCCAAGAGAAAAAAAAAACAAAAACAAAAAAACAAACAAAGAAACAAACAAACAAAAAAAAAAAAACCCGGTGCTGTCACCCTCAGGAAGAATTCCAACAGAGAGCACCGCAGAAGCTGCGTGGTGCTTTGGAATACTTCACTGGCAGCGGTGGGTTTAAAAAGCCCCCCAGCTTCTCATATTCAAAATTGCTTGGTGTCCCTCGTGTCTGATGGCAAAGCAAAACAAACTGAGCAGATCTTGATGTATTTAGGTATTCACTGACTGCGCTCTTCTCCGGGGGTTGAAGCTGTCTGGAGGATTGTTTTTCAGAGTTATCTCGGTAGAGGCTTCTCTGCACGTGTGGGGAGGAGTCTCATACTCCTGCCTTTGTACTGGGAGCCAGAGTAAAGCTGAGCCAAGCAGTGCAGAACAGGCCTGTCATTCCTCCGCGCACACAGGAGACAGGAGCTTGAGACGAGCAAGTTCAAGGCCAGACTGGGTACCGAGTGAAACCCTGTCGCAAAAGCCCAAATCCAACCAGAGAAGAATGAATGGTGGCAGATGAGGGTGCTCAAAATACTCTAAGCAAATACATGTTGGTGGCTTAGGCCTTCTTAAGAGCCAGGGATGGAGAGGGCTCAGTGACCTTGATCCCATGTTCCTTTCCGTCCAGGGGAGTCTATCCTGGACTGTTTTGCAGTTACGGCTCTTTCCAAAAGGAGAAAGCAGAAGCTGTCATTTTGAGGAGAGCTTAGAAGTCTCAGGACAGTATTCCCACCTAACAACAACTCCTTGGTCCAAACAAGAGACCCCACAGGTCACATTCACACAGAAGGGGGCTAGGTGGCACTCCCAGACAGATGGCCATGCGGACATCTATACTTCGTATTGTGAGCTTCTGATTTTCAGTTTTCTGTATATTGCTGTGTTTCCTGCTCTGCTCCTGTGTCTTTATATACGGTAATCACTTCTATTTCCCTACCCTCAAAAGTGTTTTGGAGATCTCCCCCAAATTAATTACAAAATCAGGCCTTTCCTTGCCCTTGGAAATATATTTTCCCTACCCGTGAATTCACAGCTAGAACATACTTTAAGACATAAAAATAATTAATTGCACGCAGCCAGTCTCCACTGCAACTGTCATTTATTTTATTTTTTTTTTCAGAGCTATACAATTGATCAACATAATGAATTCAGAACAAAAAAAATTTTCATAGCATTGAAGTGTTAGGCCGCTGTATACGAGATAAGTGAAAATAAAAATTTGGAAGCACACATCTAACAAAAGCATAAAAGGCATAGAAAATCAGCCAAGCTCCTTTCCCTGAGAATTCTACTTAATTCAAAGCAGAAGAGAAGATTGGAAGTGAAACGTGTTTGGCATTTTTGGAAATGGCCAGCAAAGAGAGAGAGAGATGTTTCCGGCACCACTGAGTGAATATTGTTTACTCTATCATTCCCCTAGCAAATCCATGGAGAAGGGACGGGTATAACTGTGCTAGTGTATGTGGGGATTCTCCTGTTTCACGCCCCTGATTCATCTGTCTGCTGTGCTTTGCAGGAGTCATGCTACATTGGTTGCAATTAATTTCGGTGTTGCATATTAGCCATAAGGAGATATTTCAGCCACTGATTTGATTTTTTTTTCTTCTCCCCCTGTGGTTTTCTTGAAAGATGAGAGTGGTCCCGAGGAAAAGCCAACTGCGGGAGAAACGGAAGGGCAGAGCCAAGAAGCAGGTGGGCTCAGGTTTCTTTTGAGGAGTCTCCTAGGCCTCATCCACAGAGGTGAACAACAACTTTCCTCAATGTTATTGCCTGAAAATGCTTTGTGCCCTTTTCCTTGATTAACCCCACTGTTCCCTTCTTCTCTCCAGTCTCCTTAACTCCAAGTTGACGGCGCTCCCATAAAGAACACACGCTCTTACTCACCCCTCCAATTTCCATTTCCTTCATGTAATAACAGAGGGCTTCGGGATGCACTGAGAACTGCGGGCCAAAATGGGAACCACAGCATCAGACCTTGGATGACTTAGAGCAGACTGAGCCAAATGGGGGGAAAGGAAGCTAGATCTATTTGAGGAGAATGAAAAAAAGGCTTTCTCTCCACACTGGACAGGACGTTTTTCTTGCTTTTAATTTTGAAGAGCCTTGTGGCTGGCCATTTCTCTGCAGGTTGTAGATAGTGCTGTAGAGCCTTCCCAACCTCTCGCTCCCAACAGCTCTAAGATCAAAAACCTTCTTG
Organism: Microtus ochrogaster; assembly: GCF_000317375.1. Lineage (NCBI taxonomy): Eukaryota > Metazoa > Chordata > Mammalia > Rodentia > Cricetidae > Microtus > Microtus ochrogaster. The sequence goes on along the minus strand of NW_004949101.1, from coordinate 6,249,840 downwards.
ATATCACCCCGTTAAGACAAGACAGCTGTGTCCATCAAATATTTATAAATTTTACACTGTAGAGTATACTTTTAGCTTTTTAAACTAATAGCCTTGAGATTCAAAAGGGATTGAAATCATCTTCGAATTATCACATATACACACACACACACACACACACACATTTCTGCCCTTAGGAATTTTTATGGCTTCTGGCATTATTGCCAAAATATAAATACTCCCCTTCCCTTCAATCTCCAAGTTATTTACCCTGTTCTATTGAGTCCCATGGGGGAGCATTTTTTTTTTTAAGAGTGGGCTCTATTTCCTATGCCAGCCACATGCTGAATTCTCAGAATTAGACCAGGTAATGTGATAAGTTTTTCCACCACATTGCTCTTGGGAGTTCTTGGAGTATTCTTGGAAGGCAAACTCTTTCTCTTTTTTTTTTTTTTTTTTTTTTGGTTATTCAAGACAGGGTTTCTCTGTGTAGCTTTTGGAGCCTATCCTGGAACTCGCTCTGTAGACCAGGCTGGCCTTGAACTCAGAGAGATCCTCCTACCTCTGCCTCCCAAGTGCTGGGATTAAAGGCATGCACCACCACTGCCCAGCAGAAGGCAAGCTTGTATTAGTAACTTGGAAGATAGACATGCAGAAAGCTAATCAGAAGAAGCATTGAAGCAAGACAGGAAGGATCCTGCATCCCTGTTACAGGATCACCCGGCTCCCTTTGCTGAAACATGGCCCTTTCCTCAGAACAGAATGAACTGCTGGTACTGTCAACTGTTCTTGTCCAACCGTTGCTAGGCTCTACCCACACACACTGCACTGTATTGAAGATACAGCTTACATGGAAAGCTGTCACCGTTTTTACTGCTCAGGGATGACATGTATTCGTCAGTCAACAGCTGGCAACCAAGACCATGCATGATCTGACTGTTGAAGTTCTATAGGTTTTGTTCACTCCATGTTCTGTTCCTTGCTGTCTTTACCAACACTGACCTTTCTCCTGTCACCGCACACACACACACACACACACACACACACACACACACAAACACATGCATGCACACGCACACATGCACAGAGGCACACACAGAGACACAGACAGACAGACACACCAGTGCCGTTCTTTCCATCTAAATCAGTTGTTTTCTGATAGTTTCATTTTGGTTTTGTGACCACCTTCTGTGAGTTCAGCCCGCAAAAGTCTGAGCCGCCTTCTCCACCTTTGGGATATCAAAAGCATTACCACCCAAAATGGCTGCCTCTTGACCTTTTACCACGGGGTCTCCTCTGTGTTCCTCAGTAGCTCCTCTGCTCATCCAGGTGGGATGACTGACAGAGTCCAGCAGCAAGGTTCATTCCTGATTCTGTGGCCAGTGTCACTAGATGCTCCTCCATTCACCTTGTCATTCTGCAGCCTCCTCACTCAGATTGACAACCGAACATGTGGTTCTGGTTGTTAAAGCCCCTTGACCTGCCGTTAGTTTCCAAAACCAAAACATCCTGCTTTCCTTCAGCATAGTTTCCAGTGCCGGGGTTGATTGCATAACTCCACGGGTCTCTGCCACATGATGGAAAAAACACAGTCTCAAAATAGCATAATTTCCAGGTTCTGACAGCTGTCACCACCGTCAGATCGAATGCAACGGCCTATAGTATTTATCAAGAATCAATAATAAATCTACATTGAAGGTTTATTGCCTCCCCAGCATTGCGTGTGCACTGCAAATATTTCAATTCGTTCTAAAAAAACAACTGAGGGAATGTTGCTTAAAATGAGCTCTGAATGCTGAGATGGTGAAAGATCATTCCAGATGCAGGGGGCAGATCAGAAATTGGCCTCACAATGCCGGGGAGGTGCCGTGTGACCAGAGTAGGGTGGGCTCAAGAGATTAGAGCGGGAGACATGGTAAGACATCGTAGGACCAGACTGGGGCTGACAGCATGTCCTTTGACTTGACGATGTAGAGAACTCAGTGGAAGGTTTTAAATATTGGAACCAATGATCGATGTATTATTGAACTCATTTTGCCCATGAATGAAAATGGGTCCAAAGGGGTTGAGTTAGAAGATGGCTACAGGAAAGCGATGACAGATGATTCTGGAAATGGAAGACAAAAAGGCTGAAATGTGGCACATTCTAGAAATAAGAAGTAACAGGGTACGCAAGCTAAAGGGGCTGGATGGGATGCATTGGAGAAAGCAGAATCCTACTTAGGTCCTAAGAGTATAGCTTCCGTGTCTGAAGGGACAATAGGGCCACTTAACTGGAAGACATTTTGTTGAAAAAGTAAATAGTTTTAGTTTTTGCATCAATAAATTTGAAAAAAAATGTACAGCCAGCCGTATGGAATGTCATGTTAGATAAACAAGTTCTCATACAGGGCATGTGAACACTGCATTTAAAGCTTTAGGAGACACAACCCTTTTGGGGGTTATTTAAAGTCTGGGAGTAGAAGGCTATTGGGTTAGAGAATATGCAAATGTCAAAGGCAAAGGAGCTGGGGTGTCACTGACGTCTAGACCCCAGTAAAGAAAAGCAGAAGCAGCCAGAACAATGACATGGCTTTGAAACAAACATGGAGGGGCTGGGAAATGCTATTGAGAAGTCAAGTCAGACAGACAGGGAGAAATCGTCAAGTTGAAAGTGATGGCAACAGAGAGGGAAGCTGAGGCAGGAAGAAGGCAAGGTCAAGAACTGTTTGGCCACGTAGGAAGACCTGTCTTGAAAACAAAGGCAAAGAAAGCAATGCAGGAGTGGTGGTGGTGGCAGTCTTTAGATTGTCACAGGAAGAATGCTAGCACCTTAGGTGATGGAGTTAGGAAGACTGCTGGACAAACACTTGAGTGGCATATGCAGAGTTTCAGAAGTAAAGACAGTAACAAAAGCTTTTCTCAGGGAGTTTTGTTCTGAAGGGAGAAGAAAATGGGAAAGTATTGTGACCAAAAGGGAAGGTTAATGGTCTGTGTGATACACGCACACACACACATGCACACTATCCACCTTCTACAGATGTTATTCTCTGTTCCAAGAGAGATGCAACCTAAAAGTAACAACCATATATCACGGACAAATGACATGCCAGAAAATAAGAACATTTCCTCGAATTATGTATTTTCTCTTTAAGTCTGTGGCGAGTAACTATAAGAAAACCGTGTATATTGTTTTATCTGTTGTAAGATGCTTTTTAATAAGTTCTTGGGTCCGAATTCTACTGTTTTCATGGTAGTAGCTAATTATCTAGCATTGCAGAGGCCAAATATGAACCAAATCCCCCTGACTCTGAGGAGACCAGCAGGAGAGATCATCTCTGATGGTCCTTAGTTGGTACTGTGAAGGGGACAGAGTCCTTCCTGTCCTTGGTCCCCATTCTGTAACTGGGTGATATGAAATCCCTGTGTGTCTATACCCTATTTTGAGTACTGTCCTTCTCCTGGACTACAGTGCTGGCTGCCATGGAACTGCACTGTCCAGCTGGACAGCGAGTGGATTGGCAATCCTGGGAAGTGCTGAGCTAAGAAAAAGTCAACTAAAAATCACGCATATGGGGCACTTTGTAGAAATTTGCATGGATGTATATTACCACACACCACAAAAAAAAAAAAAATCTGTGTTTTTTTTTTTTTTGCCTTTAAACTCTTAATTTTCTTGCTTTAGACTCCTAAGTGCTATAAGGAAGCAAAATACAAATGCAGTTGCTGACATAGCACGGTCGACAGGCAGTAGTTTTCACCAGCTCACGTTTTATAGTTCATTGGCCTCTGTCTCACGTGAAGATTTATGCTTCATTAATGATAAAAAAAAAATGCATCACAGCCCTCTGCCCCGGAAGACCATTTGGTGTGTGAAGGACATTGACATCTTTGTTGGTTGGGTGGGTAGGGAGCTGAAGGGAAGGAAAAGCCACAGCCTGAGGTAGTAAGCCTGAGACAATGTTTTCTCTGCTTTATAGATGGTGTCAACACGGCCCCTGTGCCCAGTCCTGCTTCAGAAGACATAGTTGAAGTCCATCAGGATGAAGGTATGAGGCCACACCCAAACTCCACAGACCCTTACAAGGAAACTGTGTAGGTTTTGTTTATGTGGGAAACTGAAGCAGCAAACAAACTCGAGTCTCTTAAGTGCCTCTATTTGGAACACAAGGATCCCGCCCACTCTGCTCCATCCCATTCCACATCGAGCCTCTTTAGAGTCTATATATACATTTACATGTGTTCCTCTAAAAATAATGTTTGTAAAATAAGGGCAGGAGCAGAGAAAGTACGGTTAGAGAAAAATGTTTATCTGAAACTCTGGAATTTGTCGATTCTGTTATTTGTCATTTCTCATTGGGCATGCGTGTCAAAGAGTGGCATTGAGGACCACCCATCAGAGGCCTGGCAACTCAAGAAGTATTCAAAATATGTGAAAGGCATCCATAAAGATAGACCTGAGGCAAAGTGACCATTCTATGGACCATCACTAAGAGAAAATGTGGCTGACCAAAGTAAACCAAAAAGAAAAAAAAACTAGGAGAAATTGTTACTGTGCTGAGACACAGGGATGCAAACGGCTTTTAAAAAGAATCATGAAGGAAAATAAAATCTTCCTTTCTCTCCTCTCCCTCCTAATTGGTGGGTAAGTCTCCCCAGGAGATATAATTTGTGATGTCTGCCATTAGCAGCTACTAAAGCCCAGTATTACTGATAGACTAGACTATTATATTTGGGCAAATGGTGTCTTGTAAGCCATATTATCTACTTGGAACTTCAGAATGTACTTTGAATCTGTTTCTTCAGTCAGATGTGATGTGAAAACAGGTGCACATTGCCACTAAGTCTTGCTATCCTTTGAATCTGTTGAGGACATCAAAATAGCACTGCCATTTTAATACTCACTCGACGGCATATACAATTCCATGCCCACTTCCTGGTCAGTTTTTGTTTTAATCACATGTAGTTGATGTCAGTTGATCAGAGTACCAATAATTGAATTGGACACTGGAGGCTTGATCCCAGCTCTGCTGCCAGTTGCTTAGCTAACTTGTGACAAACAGTTCAAGTCACGAACAAGTGCTTGACAAGCAAATCCACAGTGAACTTCTTGAGACTTCAGTTTTTCCTTCCAAAGTGAGGACAAGAATAATGTCTACCTTGGGGCTCGGTGCATGAAACAGCGGGTAGAAGCACTTTCTGTGCCAGCATGAGCTGAGTTCAGATTCCAAGCACCTGAACTGGTGGTGGTGGCACATGCCTGTAATCATTACACATAGGAGTCAGAGGCAAGTAAGAGTTCAAAGCCAGCATCAGCTACACTGCAAATCTGAGGCTAGTCTGGGCTAGATGAAACTCGGTCTCAAAAACTAAAAAACGAAAGAAAGAAAGAAAGAAAGAAAGAAAGAAAGAAAGAAAGAAAGAAAGAAAGAAAGGAAGGAAGGAAGGAAGGAAGGGAAAAGAAAGGAAAAAAGAAAAGAAAAGAAAATGAAGTGATAAAACAAAACCAAACCCACTAAGCCCCAGTCACTATGTAGAGGCACATCTGTAATCCCAGCACTGAGAACAGCAGATCACAGAGTGAGGCTCACTGACTACCAGATGAGCTCCAAATTAAGGGAGAGACCCTGTCTCAAGAGAATAACGCTAAGCACGGTAGAGGAGGATGCTTGGTGAACTCCTTTGCTCTCATACATACACCTATGTACACACCTATCACGCGCACACACGCAGCGCTCAGAAGATAATGCCCACCTCACAAACTACAACACAGGTAGTTTTTCTAGCCAAATAGATCAGACTTTCCAGAAACACAGACTGAATTAGAGTATTAGGAAGTGGCTTGTTTATCAGAGAGATAACAACTCCCTTAATAGAAAAAGGAAGGGGACAGAACTGGCTGAGAGTGGTCCCCGTGCACTGTCAGGAGGGATCAATCCCAGCTGACGTTTTGGGAAGCTCCAAAGATGTACCTGCAATAGATTCTGGTATTGGCTCTCCTGGGATGTGTGTGGCTGTGAGTTTCTTTCTATTGAAGTATTTGTGGAAACCAGGGATGGATGGTATCCACTGGTGCCTGGAAGAATCATTGCTTCTTCCCAAAGGAGCTCAGAATGAGCCAACAGAGTGTCCACCACACTGCCGTCATCTTGAATGATCCTTTTTCTTTTTATTGCCACTTTTCAAATGGCACTTCCTTTCAAAGTATGTAGGTGTATGTTCAGGTATCTCTTATTTCAAAAATATTTGACATACCTAAAAATGTAATCTGTGTCAGAATTCCTCAGAGATTTCTTGAGAAACTCAGTCATTTTACAGAGAAATAGACTGATCGGGTAAGAGAAACGATAGAAAATGGTACTTATTTTAAGCAAAAAAAGGACATCTCAATCATTTAGTTTATCATAAAAATGTAAAAGCATCATGAAATTGAATGACAGAGTCTAAGAAGCGGAGGAAGAGGAACAATCTAATTTGAGTGCTTCAGCTGAGATTTCTTGCTGTTGAGTTGTTTAGCTGGGAGACATCACACCTTCATAAAACACACTGCTTGTGATATTTCTTGATGCTTTTAGGATCTCACACCATTAATTGCTCATGCAGGGATCAATTATTTTTCAGAATACTTTTAGGATTTTTCCCCTAAAATAAGACTTTTAATGGTGTTAACTCCATCAAAGAATTGTCGTGTATCACAAATGTAGTTCCTTTGTGGGAAATACATTGTTAATTTCCATTAACTTTTTCTTATTTGGAAAATGTGGGTTCTGTGATCTACTTTAGTATGTAGTGTGGTTTCATCTAACAGTAGAGCATATAGGGCGAGGATTTCGCGTTCATCTTCTGAAATAGCATTCCTATAAGGGCACAGCTTTTACACGGGTTATCTGTTCAGAGCTCAGACTCTGGGGCTTGCCAAGCTGTCATCAAGATTGACGGATGCACAGCTTAGAATTAAGAAAAAGAATTTTCCATTGAAATCATCCAAGATTGAGGTCAAGTTGAGGTTAAAAGGAAGTCATAAGTGTTCAGGATTCATTTCAAATCTTTTCTGTTATTAGCTTTCATGCAGAAATATCTGTCCTTGGTGACACCAGGGCTATTTCAGAACCTCACAGTCATAAGATCGCTTAGAGAAATGCCCATGACACTCTCCAGGGTAAGTGGCAGAACATTTTTCGCTGATCAAAGGTCGTAAAAGACCCCTTGTTCTCTTGATTTTTTTGAAAACTTCATTCCCGAAGGAGCATCTGGTTGGGGCCTTGGAATCACCCATGACCTCACATGGCCAGGTTCTCGATATCGTGGGCATCTCAGTATGATGCCCATGGTGCTTGTGCCATATTCAGTGTTTACAGTTTTGCTTGTCAGTTGGATAGGTTTACATTTGTGAAGATTTTAGTCTCCACTGGAAGTTAGCATCTTCTCGAGGAGGAGTTGAAAACAAGCAAGTGAAAAAAAAAAAAAGGTGTCTGTCTTTATTCCTGGAACAGAAGGTATTATTTTTTTAACCAAGCAGTTACGTGAAAGTTGAAAGAGATCTCTCTAGAAGTGTTAGAACTTAACTGTCGTCTGCAAGGGTGATTCTCTTTAAGCCCTGCCGACAAACTTCCCACTAGAAAGCAAGTCTGGGTGCTCTCACCAGCTTACCCCACACCGCCGCTGACTGGGCAGGTGATGTAGCTATCTGCTTGCAGATCACGGCAGACTGCAGTCCAGACACTGACGACACCTGTTCACAGTGAGTCATTGCAGCCGCCAAGTGGGCGGGAGGGGTGAGCGGAGAGGATGAGGTTTGAGGAGGAGGAACACTAACGAGTAGCTCATCTACTTGGTGTAGATGCCAGAGCCAGGCCTGATATGAAATTCACTTCAGGGGGAAGCTGCCCTGGGAAAACATCTGTGGCATTGGATGGGCATTTGAGATGATTACTGTAAGATAGGACATGAACGTATCTATTGAGGAATTCTCCCTTTACTCTAGGGTGCTTTTTTGAAAGGGTTTTGCACTTTAAATTCTGAAAAACGATTTCTGTTTGAGTTAACAAACATGTAGACCATCAGATGAAAGTGCATAAAACACTTTCAAATGCACAAATAGCTGGCACTGTGCTCAGAAACTTCAGAAGTGATGATAATATTAAATGTACAGGTGTTTGTCTCCTTAGGTCGGGGAGCAGTCTCTCTCCTAACTGTCCCCATGTTTGTCATGTCATCCTCATCCACTCCAAGACACCTTACTCGGGAGCGGGCGGAGGGAATGATGTACAAACACATCCGGATTCACCTGCCTTATTATTTAATCAGTACCTAATTTGAATTTGAAGGTCAACTAGACCAAATCATAGGCTCATTAATATTGAAATCAAAATCAATTAATACCCAGGTGCACACCCGAGCTGTGTCCCTTCGGAACTCCACGAAAGTCACACCAATGCTTTTTGGCATTTTGAAGGTAGAATGTCACCCGAGAAGGGATTTCTGAACCCTTTAATCTAGCTTGAGACTTCATGGAGGTCAAAATGACTGGAGAAAAAAGGAAATCTGGATCGAGATCAGCCATGGTAACAGAGCCAAAAAGGGAAGATGTGGTCATGGATGAGGAAGCTATGGTTAAGACATGATGATCATCAGTGGTGCTATTATCATTGTCAGCCTGCCAGGGAAACAATTGAAGAGAAACAAAACATTGTGCCACGCAATAAATTACTCTCCACCTTAATCTATCTTTTCTTAGTCCTCTTCCTGTCCTTATTGTCCACCATTCTCTCCTGAGAACTTTATCCTGATACCCACCCTAGCTGGAACAAAACTGTACCCTGTTCCACATCTGCATGGATAGAGGGTCTGGATTCATTTCGGTCCATCTCAGCTACCCACTTTTGGCTTGTCAGTCTTACTAAGCATTGCTGGATGGCTGCCTCTGGTCCGTCAGTGGAGGGAAAGGAACTGGGGTGAACAGCATGTGTCCACCATTCACTGTTTTATATCTGCCTACAGTGTGCCACCCATTGATCAACAGGGCTTGGTTATCAACCTATAGGTCAAGCCCCTTTTGAGGTCAAAAAACCCCTTCACAGAGGTAGCCAAAGACCATTAGAAAACGCAGATATTTGCATTATGATTTATAACAGTAGAAAAATTACAGTTATAGAGTAGCAACAAAAGTACTTTTATGTTGGCATTGGGGGAGTCAGAGTTCACCATAACATGAGGAACTGTGTTAAAAGGTCACAGCTTTAGGAAGGTTGAGAACCACTGCAACAGGGTAACTGGAGACTCAGACAAGGAAAGCAGAAGGTATGGGAGGGGGGAGGCTCTGTGTTGATGTGGGCCCCACAGATGATGCTTAAATGAGCTTGCAGCCACTTGTTTTTGTTTACACGGATAACATGCATTCATTTGAAAACATTTTCATATAGAAAATTATAGAAAGTAAAATCATATAATGACTTCCCCTTTAAGGACTAAATTGCAGAACATTTTTTAAAAGTCTATTCTGTTGCTTCATTTAACAGCAGACCATGAATATTCTCTCATGTCTTTAAATATGCCTCAGAGGCATGACTTTTATTGGAGGTATGACATTCCATCATCTGGTGTCCCACCATTTATACTGGCAGAGCCCTAATGTTGAATTATTCAGTTATTTATAGTTTTCTCTATTGTAAATAACAGAAGATGTGGCTCATGCATTTTAGATGGTTAGTGCGTACGCACGCACGCGCGCATGTGTGTGTGTGTGTGTGAGATAAGTTCTTCAGCATAAATTCCTGATTTTTTGTTGATTTACTAGAGAAACAGCTAACATTTTTGCTTTATTGCTCGTACATATTTTCTAATTTTTAAGAGTAAGGCGTGACTATTATATAAATAAGCAAAAGAAGAAGAGAAAAATATCACCTACAATTTGAATTCTCAGAAATTAGTATTTGTAAAATGCTGCTCTATAATCTTGAGATATTTTTCTCAGCAGCAACATATATATATATAGTTCTATTTCTTAGAATATTCTACAATGCATATCTGTTTGAAATTACCTTTGAAGCATAAAGATAAATTTTAAACTCTACCCGTATCCTTTGATCCTTGAACTCCATTTTATTTTATTTCCTAATAAAGGAGCCTTCTATACTCACCTCATCTCCATCGCAATTGTTTCCCAGTTTTGTTTTAAATTTTGTACAGGCCAGAAACATTCTTTAATCCTTGTGAATATTACAATCATTTCTGTAAGAGAACTCCATATCTCAACACCATCATACATTAAATAAAATAAAAATGATAACAGAACCTATGTTATGTAATATTATAACACCGAGCATTAAAGTGAGTCAATAATTTAAGACATTTCAAGGTATGCCTGCTACCCATCTGGAAACTAAAACGTTTTAACCACCATTAAATAAATGTTTGCTCATTTATGAACACCATATCGTATTCTACACACATTTCTGAATCTCCCTTTGCTATGAGCAGCAAACCTTCATGAAAACGCCTCTAAGTCACTCTCTGTAGATCTATTTCATCCATTTTAAAGCTCACATCATGGCTCAGAGTTCAGATGTATCATAATTTATTCAGCGATTCTCTTATGATGAGCAAGCGCTTTCTCTCCTTTTTATTGCCACGCAAACAATGCCACAATGGCTGCTCTTGCCCGTAGATTCTCATATGCGGGTGCTCTTATTTGTATGGGAAAGATTCCAACAATGTGAGCCGTGCTTTCCAGAGTATGTGTTTTAACAGACATTGCCAAAAGCTTGCCTCCAAAGGCTGTAACAAACCATATTTCCATCAGCGATTGCTGTTTTGTTCTTTCTAAACTTTTCCAGCTGAATGGGTGTAAGGCAGCATGTCATTGATATTTTTAAACATCAGTATTATTAGCTCGGCTTCACAGGTAACAAAGACCCAGGACATTCAAAAAACCAGTTCAGTTACACAAAATGTAGAGCCATAATTTGAAAACCAAGCCAGTCAGAACCCAAATCACATCTGCTATTCTGTCCCTTCCTTCCTGATGGGACAGGAGACGTGAGGGAACAGGAGGGGGCCGGGAGGGCAGCCCAGGAATGCTATTTATTCCAAGAGCAAAGTGAGCAGGGCACTGGAATGAGGCCACCGGGAGAAAGCAGTTTGCAGATAGCTAGCTAACGTGTTCATCGTCTTGACCTTGACACTAACATAGTGCCAAGGTTATGATGCCAAGTGGCACTCAGATATGCCCCACACTAGGCAGAAAGCCCAGCCCTTTCCCATCACATTCAGGCTTCCTATGTGGGTGTGCCTATAATTTATTGTTACTTCCCAAATGCATCCCGCAGAAGTCCACGCCTGACTTGTTCAAAACTCTGTCTTGAAATCCTGACCACTTTGTGGAGCCCATATCTAGTCGTTATGTCAGTCCTTGCTCCACCCCTTCCCTTTTCCATCCCTTCCTTCTTCCATTTATGATTATTATATTAAGAATTGTCAGCAATGCTGGCAACGGTTAGGGGACATGTGCACATGTTTACCTTTCTCCATTTCTTCCTTCCTCATTACTCAATGATAAGCTACCCTGCTTCCTGTGTATTTGCTTACTGCACTTCAAAATGCACTCTACTGTGTCAACATTAGCTATGTGCGTGGCACATCGAGCCTATCTGGGTGTAAATAGCTGAAGAGCAGGTTCCAGTTCTCATTGTTTGCATGCTCTCTACAAAGTCAGTTCTCAATGCTAATTTAATTTAACCAAGGGAAAGAAAGTAAGTGTGCATCTCTGTTAATGAAACTCTAAGAGTTTTTTGGAGAATTTAATTCAGAACCATGCACCACAAGAAATACTATGTATAATTTTACGAATACATGGAAAATTATCTGATTTTTTCCCCTCAAAAGAATTAGCTGAAAAAGCAGAGATGGAATCTGCCACAGAGGATGGGCAATGCACAGTTGTACCAGGGTGCCCTCCTCAGATTCCGTTACTATTATCATGGTGTTTAATAAGAGAAGTTGTCTTTCAGGACTGTATGATTCCAGAATTAAACTTTCTCTTAAAAATATACCATGGTACAGAAATGTGAACGGTAAATCGAAGCCAGACACATCTCTGTTCGTTTTCAGACTCAGATGTTTTTATAGCCTCAAGAAGAATAAAGTAAACAAGTTTAAACATTTTTATCTTAGTTGACATGTAATAATTATAAGTAGTTATGGGGTTAGAGCACTTCAATGCATGTGTATAGCATAGAATCATGTGACCTCAAACAAAATAAGTCTTTTTCTCTCTTTGCTATCTTGGTTTCTATGATGCCGAGACTCAAACCTACGTCCTAGCACTTGTACACTAGGCAATCTCTACTTCTTTGCACCACAGTCCCTGGCAGAGGTGGTGTTCCTAGCTAAATACAGAACAACTGTTCGTTCAGTCCCTAGGAGAGATGGTGTTCCTAGCTAAACAGAGAATATCTGTTCATTCGGGCCAATCTCTTTTCCTTGAAACATTCTTTAGAGTAACTCGAAGATACTCCTACATGATTCTGTATTGAACTCAAACATTAATGTTTGAATTAAAAATCAATTCTGTACTTAAAGTATGTTCTAGGAAGTTCTAGAGTTTATTTTGAAACAAAGGCTCTAAACCTCCTTCCAAGAGTGAAAGATACAGTACTTGCTATGGACCAGACTAGTCATTTGGATATGCTTCATAGTGAAGCTTTTCTAGTAAGCTTTTTAAAAGCTTTGATTACATACATTTAAAATGGATTAGCTATGAGAAAATATGTAATAATTTATATACCATTAGACTAAAAGTATGTTTATGTAACTGGAAATTTCTTTCCAGTCTGCCAGTTCCCAAATAAACACTGAGAGGCTTATATTAATTACAAACTGTTTGGCATATTAGCTCAGACTTATTATTAACTAGCTCTCACAACTTAAATTAACCCATTTCTATTATTCTATATTTTACCATGAGACTTGTGGCTTATTACCTCACATCTTGCTCCTCAAGCAGCTGCTGACATCTCTCAGACTTCTTTTTTTTTTCCTGTATCTTTGTTTGAATTTCCCGCCTAGCTATATTCCGCCCTGTCATAGGCCAAAGCAACTTCTTTATTAACTAACAGTAATAAAACACATTCACAGCATACAGAAGGGCATCGCACATCATGTTTATTTAATACTAGTCAAAGGTTGTTAAGTGGCAATGGGGAACCAAAATAATAGCATTACATTTATTATCATTTATTATTTTCTCCACTAATTATAGCTGTTGTAATATAGTAGTCAACTCAGCTAAGTACTATATTGGATAATACTCTAAAGGCAAATATTTGAGAAAAAATCAACCCTAGAATAGGAGATGAAGGTTTTCGATAGATCTGGAATGCCTTTATCTAACACAATGGTTTAAATTTAAATTTAAGTTCAAATAAGTCTCAATTTATATAAGAAACTTTATGATTATTTTCTAATTTTGTGCCCTAGTTTATAAATTCTTTAGACGAAACTTGCAGGCTTTATGGACCACATGGGATTGCGATCTCAGCAGCTGTGAAGCTTGCTTGGTGACTCTCTTGACTTGATCCTGAGTTTTCTTTTGTGCCAAATATACATGAAAATATTTATATAGCATTCACACACTTAACCAACTAATCAAAAATATTTGGGAAAATTGCATCTGTACCAAGCATCTGCAGATTATCCCCATGGCACGTTCCCTAAGCAAATACAGTATGACAACTCTACATGTAGATATGATTTGAAGTGTATGGCAAGATGTGCTTATGCTGTATGCAAATGCTGCACTATTTTCTGGAAGGAACTTGAATATTCACAGGTTGTGATGCCCACGTGGGAGCTCCTGCAGATGCAGAGGAATGACTGTCATCACCATTGAAAGGATGTGGTGCTGTTAGTATTAGTGCCAGCACAAAGGACCAAACTAGGACCAAGGAATCTAAGACTTGTCTATCCACAAAATAAAGTATAGAATGACATCTGTGTCTACAAATTAAAACCACATCTCTCATAGTAAAAACACTTCACTCCTTAAAGTATACTTTTTGCTATCCTTAATCTAATCTGACTTATCATTTTCTTGTTAATTAGTGTGAAAATTAAGTTTGGAAGAACTCTGTAGAACAGTCCTAGGAAAGACTGTGTTCTTAGCGAACTTGGATAAATGCTAAACATCTGTTAATTGATATCAGGCTGTTTTTCTGTGAAATAGCCCCAGAGGAGTTCAGAGGTGCTCAAACATTGTACATATTGAATTCAACAATTTTAACGTTTGAATTAAAAATCAAGGCTGTTAAAGGATGTTTGAGGAGCTGCTAGTGTTAATTTTGAAGGTATGTATTTTTTTTGTCACTACATATGTTAGAACTCTGCTAAAGCTCTGAGATCCTGACATTGTTTCATTTGGAGACACACAAGTCACATGATCATGTTTTGACTGGACAAAGACATCAGGCAATATATATATTAGATATTCTTTATGTGCTCATATATTTGTCAAATTCAGAGGCCACATGACAGTGCTCTTGCTTAGGCAGCCTCATGCCTGAAAATTTGCAGCACCTTTAAAGCTGTTGATAGATGTTCCCTGGTAAGAAAGTTCAGGAGTCAATTAGAATCATTGGAAACCTCAAAGTTAAGCAGTTTCAATGACTCTGCACTTCTCTGCATATAACATGCATTGAGAAGCTCAGAGAAAATTGAGTATGTAGTGTTTGGTATGCTAATTAATAAAATTCAAATCATTAAATATTTTATTCATTCTTTATTACTTTTATGGTACAACATGATTTTTGAGCATCATGAAACTTAGTTTGGTAAACAATCCATAAAAATCAAAGAACATAGCTTATGATATAAAAGAAGGAAAAGTAAAATGACACTTGAAGGTGGGGTCTTGAATTTATCCTGGTACAGTGATGCTTGGGAACACTTCACAGAAATTTCAGGAAGAGACTTTCTGTTTCTAGTTTTCAATAATAGATATGCACTAGAAAAAAAAACATGTTGCTTTGTCTCCTTTTCTCTCATGTGTATGTGTGCATATGTGTGAATTTCTTTGGTATTGTGCATGGGTATAGTGTGTACACTTGATTGTGTTGATTTGTAGAGACATAAGGTTAATGTCAGTTTTCTCTTTCTAGTACTTTCCACCTTTATTTTTTTGAGGCAGGATTTCCTATTGAATTGGAGACTCATCGGTTGCCTAGTTTGGCTGGCCAAGCACCTTCAGGGATGTACCTTTCTCCCCTCCACTGTAACAGCACCATTACAGGCTTCTTCAATGTGTTCTTGGAATCCAAACTAAAGCCCTTGTGCTTACATGGCAGGCACTCTAGCAACTGTGCCACCTCCCCAGTCCAGGTCTCTCTGGTTTATCGTAACATTGGTTTGCACGTATTTATGTAGTGCCGTATGATAATTAGATCCACATACATAATACTAATAAATAAATCCTGTAGTAAATACTTCCATCCTCTTATTCCTCTACCATTAATCATCTTTATTCGTTGACTTCTTTAATGTTCTTTTAATTATTTTGAATATATCATAGATCACTATAACCAAATGTTACCTTACTCTAATCCAAGAAATAATTCCTTCTGTTTGCCTTTGGTATCTCTTGACTTTTTCTTTCCTTTCTCTCTCTAGTTCTCTGAGTCTGTGAGTACCACTCTTCCACTCTATTTTTTGAAATCAACTTTTAGTGGGATACTTTAAAACCAATTACAAAGACAAAATTTCTTAATATGCATTGATGGCGTTTAATAGTAAATTTATCGTCCTGTTTTATTTGGCCATGAGTCCTGATATTTTTGCAGAATGCTAAATTGAAGTGGAAAAGCAAACTGGTTATTTCACTCATGAAAAGGGAAGGAAGGGATAGTGATACTCCTATAAAAACAGACCTTGTTTTGTTACCCAGTGCAGTACAGGGAAGGACATTTCTTCTGTCTTGACCCAAGGTTTATCATTCTCAAGGCAAACAAGCAAGCAAAGCAGGCAAACAAGCAAGCAATGCAAGCAAGCAAGCAAGCAAGCAAACAAAAGCCTCAAAGCATGAAGCTCATTGTAGCACTTCAGTTTTTACACACCCATGGATGTTGCCCTTGGCAACCACATCCCTCCTTGACAAGCTGTGAGACAGAATCAGTTACCCTTCCCCCTGAGTGTTTGCATTCCATATGCATAGACAAATACTTCAGTCCACCTCGACTTCAGAGTAGTTACTTAAGGTCTAAAAGACAACTCCAAGCTCTAGGCCCTGGTATTCTCTGAATTTCCTCTCTTCTACCTTCTACTGTCTGGAATTTCCTGCCAAACAGAATGTTTGTATATACTTGTTGAGAGAAGCTGAATATACAGCATTACTAACTTACACCAATGTTTACTAGGGTCAGTAGTAGGAGACCAGCGGATCAGATGAAGAGGCCATGGGCTTCGATTAACTCTGCATCCCTAAGTTTCCTTCTGAACATCTGTTCAGACTGTGATAGACTCCCCTTCAGAATTCTTCTCCACTGCATCCCCCAGGGTAGAACTGACCAAAACCATCAGACTCTTGCTTCAACTTTATTCTCTGTACAGTACTACCTTAATTTACAAATACATTCATCCATTTACACTAAGGACTTTCTCTCCTCTCTGTAAAATACTTCTAACTCAACAATCTCTCCTTTTCATCGAGCACAAAATTCCAGACATCTGCTTGTGGTCCATATGGAAACCATGTGTCCTAGGGTTTTTAGTATCATTCTAACTGCAACGATTCTAACTTCTTATCAGACCACATAACATGATATCTGAAAGGGGAAAAAAGTAGCTTCCTCCTGAGCATACAGTACCATTCTGTAGGAAACTAGATGTGATTGTTGCTGTACAAACATTTCCTAGCTTCACGGAAGAAAAATAAATGAAGACAGTGATAAAAAATTGTAATTGTTATTACTTTCCCTTAACCTCAAAATGTGCCTGTTGTCACATCATGCCACTATGTCACTTCTACCTTTATTTTGAAGCCTACCTTTATTTTGATTTGTTTTTGAAAACAAATCCCAATGGGTGGACTTGAGGGGAATAGCAACAACCCCAAAATGGGACAGTCAAAAGACCCTCCAAAGAGCGTGCTACTTAGTTCATACAGTAACACTTTAATGTAGGCCATGGTCACTGTCAGCTGCTGCAACACCAACAATTCAGAAAAAAAAAATGGTTTCTCATACAAGTAAAATCCTCAAGGACAACCCGTGCTCCCGGCATTCATTAAGAGACACACATTAGTTGAGGCTCCTGGTTTTTAACCCATGGACTCCCATCTTGAGTCTTGGCAGACACCCATCCAGCAATGGGAAAGGAGGTTTTTCTAGGAAGGTTTGACAGTGGGACATGTTATATCTACATCATTCCCATCAGCCAGGAGTCAGTCATGTGAGATATATGGACCGTGTAACTGCCCAGAGGGGGTTCTTAAGTTTCCAAGTGTGTTTTTCCTAAGAGGTTAGGAGAAGGCATACGAGTCTGGTGAGCACCTACTGGATCTGTTTCAGAGACAGGTGGTGGTGCACTCATTGCTCTAATATAATTTGTCGTATGTTGTTATGAATTTCACACACTAATATTTTGAACCAACAGCTATTTGCAACAAGTCTCAGAAAAGTATATAGAACTGAACCCTATTAAGTCAACTGATTTTATATAGGTCAAAGCTCATGGTGACTTTTTTTTATTTCAAATAAAATATGGCAGTTCCTAAGGCGTGGTGTCACAAGTCAATAAGATTACAACACATTCCTTGAGCTCCTTTAATATGCTAATGGTACTTTAGGAGAAAATACCTCTGCCAATTGTTACTGGTGGCCAGTGTCTAGGCCAGGTGTTTCCAGGTGTGGGCATATTATCCAAACAGTTAAAAATAAGGACTTCTACAGATTGCAAAGGCAGCAAGGAGACTTTATTTAGAAGTAAATCAAATAGCACAGATCCGAAAGAGAGGCACTGCAATAGAGCAGCAGGCCTCATGATTGAGAGAGAACTCCACAGCCCTGGTTACTGCCTGGGGTCTGCTTTGTGGAGTCGAGAAGAAAGAGGGGCTGGGCTCTAAAAGGCGTGGAATATTTGAAATTTTTATATTTTGATTGACAGGTTATATATTTTCATTTCCAGCTGTACATATCCCTATGCCTGATTTTACTCATGCGTATGCCTTTATGCACAGGCAGAAGATGGTGACTATGGGACTTTTTCTAAGAGTTCAAATGGCATAGATTACCTTACAGTGTACGCAACGCAAACCCATGCAGACCAGACTGACCCTTGTTTTTTTCCAAGCCTGGATACACTAGGAGTATATTTAAATAGAACTTGTATAAATTTGGTTGTTGTTAGAGGCAATGAAATTTATACTGTTGCTTAGAGAGCAGTATATTCATAGCATGTGGAGGCTCGGGTGCTGGTGCTGGGTGCATTGTCCAGGAATGAGGGGTGTGTGTGTGCGTGTGTGTTATACATACAGGTATAGACAAAAGAGATAGGATGCCGGGTGCATTTATTAGAAGAAAAGGATTGAGCAATCCAGGTGGAGTGCCAGTGCTTGCCCACCTCACCAGCCAAGCCCCGGATTTACCTCATAGCCCTCACTGCTCTGTTTTCTGAGGTCCTGTCCTTTGCAACCTTCCCAAACTATAAGTGTGAGTCTGTAAGTCATGGATCTTGTTATAGTTTGGTTTTTGTTTGCTTGCTTGCTTGCTTTTGAAATAGAGCCTTATATAACCCAGGCTGGGCTTAAAACCGCTATACAACATGGATGACCTTGAATTTCTGATTCTCCTGACTTTGCCTCCCTAGTTCCTGGATTAGAAGCACGTGACACCAGGCATAGTTTACGTAGCTCTAGGTTTGAATCCAGGTCTTCAAGGACGCTAAGCGAGCCTTCTACCAATATGCCACTTCTCTAACCTGTCTATTGGTGTGGGGGTGTGGAAGGAGCAATTCACATTACTGAGGATCAAACTCAAGATCCTGTGTATGTTAGGCAGTCACTCTACACCTACATTTCTATCCCCCACCATCACAATCATTTAAGTTTCATCAGGAGAGAGATAGTATCTATGTTGACTCTCGGTTGAGTCCTAGTGATATAGATACAGTCTAGCCTACAAACAGCTACCAATTAAAATTTGTTTGTATGTTATAGCCCAGCAGCCAACAGATTTTTATTTGGCCTTAATTGTTAGTAAGACGTAATGTAATTAAAAAGTACAGTCCTTGCCCTTCCAGGACTTTACAGTCTAGATGGAAAAATAAAGGAGCGTGTGAGAAATGCCAAATAGCAGCATGATCATCAGTTAATAATTACGTCGCCCACATTGTAAACTAGTTCCCAGTCTAAAAATGTCCCATCTTTCAGTCTTTTCATTCTTATCTTTCTAACTACAATTACCATCCCAAATTAAAACAAGGAAAATGAACCCTGGAGCTATAGCATAGTTAGTCTGAGAGCACAGAGCTAGGGTATAAACTAGGCAAGACCAACCACAGCATGGTAAGTGCTGGGGAGGGAGCATACTGGAATTTCCTGAGAGGTCTTGAAGATAACCTCTGGCCTTGGGTTAACTGCAATGTAAGTGGAAACAGTGAGCCATGAGCTAGAATCTGAAAGCTGAATGTAGAAATTATTTTATCTGCAAGAAGAAGAGTTAGGAACAGGTGAAAGCAGGGTGCCAAAGGCCTATTTTAGGTACAATGGATAATAGGTACAATGGACAAACTTTCTTGACCTAAATGACAGATCCATCATCCCGTCAATCTTCAGTTGCAGAGAAAAGTGCTGTGACTGTGGGGCACAGTGAATACCAGACTAGGGTATTTGGGTCAAGTCAGCACAAAGCAGCCATTTTCTGTCATTAGGAACCATTTGTATATACACAGCAGTTCAGTGTACTCAGGAAAAGCTACCTGACGAGTAGATACATTTCCAAGCCGTCCCTGTAACTATTTGGACAGGCTGCTCTACAAACCAAAGTCAAATTTCTACTTTCTAAGAGATGACTCTTGGCTAAGTTACACTGTCCCATTTGGTCCTGGTTGGCTGTTCTTTCTTACTCTTTGCTTGGCTGTGTCTTCCCATTGTTCTCACCTTTGGGTCAATCCTGAGCAATGTATTTTTTTCATTATCTCGCGCTAACTCAAGTGGAGTCTTTCAATGAGATCTCCACCTTAAAGCTCTTCAAAGAAGAAGCATTGCCCTGGACACTAAGAGAAGACAATATGGAAATTTTGGAAAGGTAGACCTAGCATCTCTCCCTTCTATCCCCAAAACAGCAATTATCAGCTTCATCTCTAATATAGTTAGCCCTCATCTCCTGACTTTTCCTTAATAATGACATGTGAAACCCAACTCTAAAGGTTCTATTGCTTCTGTTTACAATGATTCTTTGGCAGGAAAAATAATAAAATAAGGTGTGATCACAAATATGTTTGAGGATTATTCAGTCTTTATGTGGTAGACTCTTAGACCTCATTTTTTTCCCCATCAGCAGTAGAACATTAGATACTGGTGGTTCCTAAGATGGCATTACCTTTTGGAGAAATGTATCGTATACTTCTCAATTAAAAATAGTACCAGTGCTCTGCCTACACACCTCTGTGTACTACTTTGATTATTTTTAAAATAATGAAGTGCCCATATCATGTTTAACAAGAAATGACTTAACTCCTCTTCTTGCAGGTGACTCTTCCTACCTTTTTTTTTCCTTCCCAAGGTATTTTTATCATAAAATATAATTACATCATTTTCCCATCCCTTTGCTCTCTCGAAGCACTCCCATATATCCCCCTTGCTCCCTCTTGAAATCATAATCTCTGTTTTCTTTTATTGTTATTCTTCTATATCCCTGAAGAAAGAAATGCCTCTCTACACCCAACATTCATCAACTGCCAATAGCCTCAGCTAGGAATGGGGCTTTGTGAATACTCCCCCACAACCCCACTTTTGGCTTTTGTTCAGATTGATTTTGTGTAAGTTGTGAGCATGTTTGATTACACTGTGTAGATCATATGTACATTCCTGGAAAATATTGTTTATTTATAACCATCCAACACCTCTGGCTCATAGACTTTCTGCCCTCTCTTCTACAATGATCCTCAAACCTTGGGAGAAGGGAGTGTGGATAGATGTCTCATTCAGAGTTAGGTACTCAGCAGTCTCATTGATCTCTGTGTACATTGTGTTCAACTGAGAAAAGAAGCTTCCCTGATGTGAATGAGAGACGCACTAATGTATGGCTATGATTATAAGGCATTAGGAGTTTCTATTTAGCAGAATAATAGGCCCTAAGACACAAAACCTCTCTAGTCACAAGTTCTTTGACCTACAATACTGCCAGGCATGGATTCTATATTATGGAAGAGCATATAATCTAAACAGAAAGTGTTGTTATTGCCAAGGCATTCATATGGCTTTTGTACCAATAGACATGTCTTCCCAGGCCAGTCATTATTATAGCTCATAGGATTCACTGGTTGATGAGACTGATGATTGTTTTTCTCCTCTGAAGTCTTCCTGGCTTCATCCATCACTATTAAAGCTAGCCAGTAAGAATTAAGCTTCTATGTCAGTATCACATTGGTTTCTCTACAACTGATGACTAATGTATTTGGTCTCTTCTGCAATTGGATCTTACAATCAAGTTCAATCAATCAACCAAGAATAACAGCAATAGGATGTAATGTTTCCTAAAGAGGTAACCCAATTTCAGCATGGGATTTTTTTTAATTGACAGCTTATAGTTTCTAGGAGCAGGACCTTATTATGGGTAACTCCACTAATATTCTTCCTATATATGTATGAACTTTAAGATGTCTCTGTAATTGTAGGCTTCCAAATGACTTTTCTGAGGTCTTTAGTGATAGCTCCCACTCCCCATAGTTTCCCTTCTACCCTACCCCAGAGTCCAGCACTGTAAAGAGTGAATGTGTATTATTTGAATATGTATTATTTAAGCTAGTAAGTCCATGAAAGATGAAGCAGAGTGGCAAAGCCAGCCACAAGGTTGGGAAAACTGATCATAATTTCTACAAAATTGTGCGAGAATTTACTCTGTATATTAGAAAACTCAAATAATGTTATTTTGAAAGTAGAAAATAGCACATTTTAAAGTTTAATCCCTTAGTAAGTTTCTCAAGGCCCTTGTGACATAACATTTTATAGTACTCTTTTCTTTCTAGTGCTGTAAACTAAATCCAAAGCCTTGCACTTTTGAGGTCAGGCATTCTACCCCTGAAATACATATCCAACCTTCAGCGTTTAATATACTTCCCTTAGTTTATCTGAAAAAAAATACTATCCTTATCATTCGAATACTTCTATATACCTATTTCCTATAACACTCACTATCACCTGATTGTTTTCTATAACCAGACTCATTTGAAAATAAAATTTAGTGAATTTGTTTTATTCTGCATGACTAACCTGCTCCATTCTTTAGCTTTCTGTCAGTTTTTGATCTGATACAAGTTTCCAAACGCTCTCTATTTTGAAATGAACATAAATGTGGAATTTTAAAAGATGTGTCTGAAAGAATGTCAAATGTCTTAAAATAATATTTGTGAAAAGCACATTGGAATAACTTAAAGTATCTATATATGCACACTTAGATAATAAATGTAAAATTAGATAATGTCCTTGCAAGATCACGTAGTCAAGTTATGCAAGAGCGGTGCATGTTGAGCTTAAGTCTTGATCAAAGAATTGGGGAGTAAAGATGCTAGTCTGTTATCCCACCATCCAGAAGACAGGAACTTGTGAAGCAGTTCTCCCAAGAGATTCTGCAGCTTTATCTATCAGTCATCCATTCAGAGAGCTCATCAGCTCCTAATAATCAAAGATTGCTCCTTCCCTGTCACGGGAGTCTCCCATGTCAAAAGTCCTTAAAGGCTATGGTCCAAACTGTATATATCTTTCGAAAAACCTATTCTTCAACTTTATCTGTAACCTTGCTGTCAGTGAAATATGGTACAGCATAGGGCAACCTCTCTTCCGTTTTCCCTGAGAAAGTGGAAGGCACTGTTCTCTGTGTGACCTAATTAAAGTCACCATGATATAATAGAACTGTTTTGTCAGGAAAAAAAAGTAAGAATTTAGTTTTAACACCGAGTCTTAGGAGAAATCTTGGTGATTATCTAGGCCATCTTGGTTTGAGTTCCCACAAAATTAATCTTAAGATGTACAGTGTATACTTAGTGGGGGAATCAGAAGCACAGATGAGGCATAAAGAAATGGAACCGAGAGGAAAAGAGACCCAATGGACTGTATCAACAAGCATGGTGAGACTGAAGCACTCTGAGGCAATGTTCCACCACGAAAGGTGTGGGATAGATTCAGAAGTGTGTTCGTGCGGGAGTGAGAAAATGCAGTCTTTACCCCTGGTTCCTTTGGGGCCAACAATAAGGCATTTAGCCCCTGACACTCCTGCGCTATGGTAGCACTCCCAGTCAGTCTCAGGAAGTTCATCTACAAGAACTTTCTGGAGCAACCTTGAAAGAAGTCCAGCAGGATCACAGTGGGTTAGACACAGTCTGTCATCAAGCTTAGCTGCTCAGGACTGGTTCTATCCTATTGACTCTAGCTCTAAAGAGATCTCAGAAGTAGGAAGGACCTGGGAAGGGGCATGAGGAAATGAAGCAGGTCAACTGCAGCTTTAGAGCTTTGCTACAACCATTCTACCAGGATTATATAAAAATAGTCAAAAATTGGTGTCTTAGTTAGGGTTTCTACTGCTGTGAAGAGATACCATGACCATGGCAACTCTTATGAAAGAAAATATTTAATGGGTGGCTTGCAGATTTAGATTTAGAGGTTTAGTTTATTTTCACCATGGTGGGACACGGCAGCATGGAAGCAGACATGGTGCTGGAGAAAGACCTAAAAGTCCTATGTCTGGATCCATAGGCAACAGAAATTGAACTCTGTGTCACACTGAGCCTGATCAAAAGAGACCCCAAGCCCACCCCCATTGTGACACACTTCTTCAACAGTCCACACCTACTCCAACAAAGTCATACCTCCAACAGGGCCTCTCATTTTGGGGACCATTTTCTTTCAAATCACCACAGTTGGATTCAGTTTGAATATACAGTAACAGAGACAAAAGTAAAATAACTGTGCTCAACTCCATAGAATGAATTACTCTGAAGTAATCCACAAGGCAGAAAAACTTAATTTTAAAAAAAAAAGAAAAGAAAATCACATGAGAAAATGGTAGCCCATGAGTATATCAGTCTCTAGTCTTTGCTCAGCTGGATAGGCTTTGTGAGCCCTTCCAACGTGAAGAACAAGTCCAAGGCCACAAAAAAAAAAAATGCCCAGTTCTTTGAAGTTCACATAGAATTAACAATTCCCACAAAGAGCTGCTTCTGCTTCTGCTTCTGCTTCTGCTTCTGCTTCTGCTTCTGCTTCTGCTTCTGCTTCTGCTTCTGCTTCTGCTTCTGCTTCTGCTTCTGCTTC
>NW_004949101.1:6206037-6224942 GCF_000317375.1 Microtus ochrogaster | reverse complement strand
TCCTCCTCCTCCTCCTCCTCCTCCTCCTCTATCTCTCTCATTTTTCAAAACAGGGTTTCTCTATCTCTATGTAACATATCTGGCTACCCTGGAACTCACTCTGTAGACCAGGCTGGCCTTGAACTCACAGAAATCTGTCTGCTTCTGCCTCCCAAGTACCAGAATTAAAGGTCTGCACCCCCATGGCCCAGTAGGTGAGTGCCACCACTGCCGGGCCCATATTGTTATTGTAGTCTCCAAACACAACTTTATATCATTTTGAGGGGAAAGATGAGTTGGGATCAAACAGGATGAGCTATGAGTTAGTCTTTGAAATTTCTAGAAAAATCTTTGGTTATGAATAGCATCTCCACTTGCATTTTAAGTGTCTGATTGAAAAAACAAAAGATGGGAGCTACATATTTGTGAATCTGGGCACAGATGCTATTGACTTAGTTTCTCATTGAAATAAGACAACTGATAACTTCTGACCCACTGCTAGGGTCTGACTGCTCAAAGCTCACTAGAAAAGCCCTTCTCATTCTCCTAAGGTTAAGGTGTTCTCAGTACTACAATCACGATAACCTTTTATTTTCTGATCAAATTACACTGAAGTGTAAATAAATCCCTTCTAATCTCTCACATTTGTAGATGAGCTTCTTTCTTAATTGGCGAACAGCTTTTATGCCTTTATAGTTTACAATGTGAAATTCTGGAATGTGTTTCAGTGGTCAGCTTTCGGTGAGTGGAACAGGTGCCAGAGGTGATCAACTTAGTAAGAGAAAAGGGTTTTATTTTCAGTAGCTTTGGGAGTTTCAGTCCTTGATCAGTTGGCACCATTGCTTTTGAACCTATAGTGAGGCAGTCCATCATTCTGGATAATATGTGGTAGAGGAAGGCTGTTCATCAGTTTGAAAAGTGAGAAGGGGAAATATCCGGGTCTCATAATTTCCCTTAAGAGTATGCTCCTAATGACTTGAAACTTCCCTCCCTAGAAGGTTCCAGTATTTATCGATAATGTCAAGTTGGGGACCAAGCCTTTACATATGGGCCTTTGGAAGACATTCTCAACCTCATAGCATATGTCTGTTTTGTAGTATGACTAAGTAAAGGAAATCACTCTACATAACCTGAAATACCATCTTGTTTTTGATTTGAAAATACTTTAAAAATCTACCCTTTTGGTGATTTTAAAAACAGTTGACTCCCTTAGCTGTGAATACTGCATCTGACTATTCAGCGGACTCCACGGCAAAGCATTAGAGGAAATGTGTTAAATGTGTGAAAACTGACTTTCCTGGTCCGTCTTCCTAATCAGCATCATGATTGTTTCCGTAGTGCTTATGTTTTATTAGGTGCGGTGAGTAATCTAGGGATAAAGTATTTGAGAGGCTATTCATAGATCGTATATACATGGATTGGCACTCTTTGGATTTTGGTGTTTGAAGGGGTCTG
This sequence comes from Microtus ochrogaster, assembly GCF_000317375.1. Classification (NCBI taxonomy): domain Eukaryota; kingdom Metazoa; phylum Chordata; class Mammalia; order Rodentia; family Cricetidae; genus Microtus; species Microtus ochrogaster. The sequence continues at coordinate 6,223,508 of NW_004949101.1, read as the reverse complement.
GGAAGGAAGACATCCTCTGCAGACACCAAGGGGCAATAGTGAATGACAAGATGTTGTTGACGGCAACTGCCATTCCATACAATAGACTCGCAAAGTCAAGGTGCTATTTCCCGGAATTCCAACGCCTCTCATTGAGAGCCTCAGTTGCATCTCACGCCTGAGACCTGGATAGATTTGCTTTTTGAGAATTTCAAGAAGGCTTGCTGTGTGACACCTTGCAAGGCAGAGAGAGTGAAGGTCAGAAAAAGGAGGTCAAGGATGCTGAAGCAACCAAATCACAGGCAACCAAAAATAGAGCAGATTCTCCTTTGTTTACTTTGCCAAAGGGGAAAAATTAACTTGATGGAAAGCGTAATTAAGCATTTCTTTTCCATTGTGGTCCTTCCTAGCTTTCTATCCAGCTGTTCCATTCTGCATTCCGATGGTTCTTAGTCCAGATGCTCTGTTAAGGAAGGAGAGTATGGCCCTGGGGCCATGCTACAGCGCATGCCACTATTGACCCTTATTTTTGTTAGTAATGAAGGTGGAGGAAGGCAGCCCTGAAATATTCACAGAAAGCTATTGTCTGAACAATTATTCGATTAAATTCACAGAATAGCATCATAAAGTGACTTCAAAAGATTATGTAGGTCAACACATTCCATTTCTATGTTCAGAAAGTGATATTTTGTAAGGTAAATGGATTTCCATACAGCTATAAAACTTATAGTTTTAAGTCCAGAATCATAGTCTTCCGTTAGTATTTATGAATCATAATGACTGGTTCTCTAACTTGCTTAAATTTTCAATAACAACCTACAGAATGATTTCTGTCCCAGTGAAGGTGTGCGTTCCAATGAAGACATTTTAAATAAGTTCCTTGGTGTTTGGAACGTGTGTCCTAATAGGAACCGAATTAGTTCTGTATGATAGCAGTTTTCTCACATGCCTCAAAGGCTATTAGAGACTGAATTCAAAATCTCTAGGAATTATTGGCCACCTTTTAATGGGAGTTAACGAGAGCATAATGAAGACAAATGACAAGCCATAGCTCATTTGGGCCTCCTGATACCCAGGGCCATGTCCTATCTGAGAATCTGGATCTATTTCAGGTAAATATAGTTCATCCCTGTGTATCCAAGCACACTGGGAGCAGCAACTGCCTGCACATCCCTAGTTGAATGCTGAAGGAACGGATCAGGTATATGTATCCTTCTTCATAAATAGTAACTGTTTCAACATCCATGAAAACACACAACAGCCCTGTAAACTCTAGTTCATTATGGATAAGCACTCTGTTGGAATAGAGAGCAAATTACCTCCTTCCTAATTGCTCCGTTTACTCATAAAAGGAAATTCCAGTGAGCTGGCCAAACTAAATGTTTGGTTGGGTCAAATTGACTCACTTTAAGGGAATTTTAAAAAAGAAAAAAAGAAAGGTCAGGTGACTGTTTCTGTGTTACTTTCCCATCAAGCTCTAGTTCTCCTGAGTAGAGTAGATATTTGCACATTTCTATGGCCATCTTTTATTTTGTATAAACCTATTAAAGCTTCCACCCCCAAATGATGGCCTGCCATCAATTAAATGGTAGTTCGGGGCTCCTAATCTTGCTAGACACAGTTTATATAGACTTCCTGCCTTGAGAGTGTCTTCACAGAGAGTTGATCACATGTTGTCTTATACTGAAGTTCTGGGAAGGAAACACGCAAGGGAAGGTTGCACCCCATACATTCCTATTTACTGTTGTGACTATGTAATGCAGGTGGATTCTTTGACTGCTTTCCAAAGTTGTTTCCATTGTTAGATGTGGTTCATCTCTGTGGTCAGATTTTATTTTTTATTTTAATGATATCAAAATAACTTTTAGTGAGATGCCTTGCAAGGTTGTTTTGGAACAAAATGTTTTGGTTTTTTCTTTTTCCCCCCTTTTTCTCCCCTACTGGGTAGTCTTCCGCATTTACCAGATATAGCTTAGGTTTTTCTTTAATTTCTTTAAAAACAAAAAGCCCTGAAAATCTTTGATAAAGTCACAGCATTATGGAAATTAGAATATAAATATGAATGTTTGTAGCTATTTTTAATCCTTCTGGTGTCATGCATCCCTACGAGAATGTCGTAGAAACTCTCTTTCCAAAAAGATGAACATATACCTGTCCTTTAGTGTTTCATTCTGTCAATGTTTATGGGTCCATAGTGTAGATCCAGGAAACTCCATGTTAAGAATATTTTTATTGAGAGGATGGATCCGTAGTGTAGATCCAGGGACCTCCAGGTTAAGCATATTTTTATTGAGATGACATCATATCAAAAGCAAGTATTTACATGGATTTATAGTTCAGATAATTTTAGAGAAATTCAAAACTAAAAAAGTATAAAAGTTCATCATTTGTTGTTACAGCTTAAATCCACCCAGGTTTATTCCACATAGTGATATGCAATGGTATTAAATAACTACTTCTTAATTTTTCTCTTTTATGGGATTTCTCACTTCACTTTAATCAATTTTAAATATTCTTTTCAACTTTCTAAATGAGATTCTAAGGGGGAAAAAAGCCCATGAAAGCACCTTTTAAAATTCTCATTAATCTTAAAAGCACATCTATGTATAGACCTTTGGATTAAATATTTGATTTAATGTTTTCATTTGAAAAAAATTCTTAAATATGACATTGACCTTACAGATTTTGAAAGTCAAAACCTCTATAAATTTAATACCAGTTTCTGACAGTAAAAAAGAAAATTACTGACTCTGAGAATTTGGTGATAACTATTTCATATTTTTAGTATTACCAAACGATAGTTTTTAGAATTAGGGGGGGAAATGCAGCCTCAAAGTTTCAGAAGAGATCAGTTTATACAAGTCTATTTCCAAGGTGCTTTGGGGATTTGCAGATGGATAAGTTCTCTGGTTACCATATGCAGGGCTTCCTAGCCTGGTTAGTCAGCTCTCAGGTTACCATATGCAGGGCTTCCTAGGCTCTGACTATTGTAGATTTTCATAAATGAAGTACCTTCTAAACAAAAATGTATTTTTAGTTCTGGAGCTTGGAAGGTCTAAGATAAAGGGATTGACTGATTCTCACACTGCCTGCTAGTGTCCACTTTCTAGTGTGTAGACAGAGCCTTGTCCTCACATGCTGGGAGGAATGTGTGTCTCTCAGCCCTCTTGTGTAAAGACACCTACTAAACACCATGGCCCTGGTACCTGAGTCAGGCTTTCTCTCCATCTTACCATCACCTTGTGGGTTAGGGTTTTATAGTATGAGTTTGGAGGTGGTTATACAACATTAAGACCACAACAACTAAATATATTTTCCCTCCAGTTATGAAGGATAATTTCATATACATATAAAACGTGTCTGCCATTGTCCACCCAAGCAGAAACAATGCACTATCATTTAAAACTTATAATTAAGTAATGATGTAATAGAACCCATCATTTAGAACATGCAGGCTCAAGTCCATTGTAGCTAGTTTGTGAGGCTGGAAATTCAAGTGATGTATCATGAGTGATTCCTATAATAACAGTCTCCCTGATTATTTATGAATGCAGTCATGGGCTTTGAGGTCTTATCCTGCTTTATGGAGATGAGTTTTACATTTGAAACAGAGTACACTTATTAATAGGTCATGTTAATATGAAGTCTTCATTACCACATAAAATATACATTTTATGTATATATATGTGTGTGTATATATATGTGTGTGTGTATATATATATGTTGATATAGTCAAATAACATAACTCTAAGTTGTATTTTCTTTCACATATTTCACACCTAAAATCAGAATATGCTTTAGGATACATAATGATCTCTACTTTATTTGGCAGCATTAAATAATTGAGCAACTCACAACTGGTTGTACCCTGAAGTCACTGACATATACTCTATAGATTATGTAAGACTGTGTAGAGTCTGTAAACTTAGAAGTTGCTTCAGCAATTTTAAATCAACACCTTAAGCAAGTCAAAATTAAAGTAAAATACAATGTGTTTGACAATGCATAAACAAGGAAGAATTTCACATACTTTTTAAAATTCATAATATATCATTATCTTGTTTTTAACCATAACAATCATCCATAGTCCCAAAATTACAAAAATAAGCCATGGTCTATTTTGGCCCTTAGGTCATAGTTTTCTAAGCCCTGGCTTCTAAGAAGATATAGCTTTGAGTAGTAACACATGCCTATGAGCCTAGCACTAACGAGGCTGAGGCAAGAGGACTGATTGCTCAGACCTATCTAGACCACATAGCTAACACCTGCTTCCAAACAAAGACTAAGCCAGGAGGTGGTGGCACACACCTTTGATCCCAGCACTCAAGAGGCAGAAGCAGGAAGGAGATCTCTATGAGTCTGAAGCCAGTCTGGTCTACAGAGCGAGTTCCAGGGCAACCAGGGCTACATGGAGAAACTCCATCTTGAAAAACAAAACAAGAAATAAAATGGAAAATAAAAGCATTCTCAGCACCACTTTTCTAAATCCTTTTGGCTTTGGGACAGCCAAGGTTGGCCTGGAACCCACAACTCTTTCCCCGTCTTCCAGAGTACTAGATAGTAAGGCCTTCACCATCACACCTGGCTTATAAAGTCTGCCATAAAAGCTGTGAACTGGCCCATGTTCGACAGCAGAGGGAGGGTTCCTAGTAGATGCAAGAGATGAAAACTTCTTTGCTGTGGTAGGTACCCACTGCAGCCCCCATGAGTATATCACAGACGCGAAGGGCTGCAGTGGGCACTAAAGGACCCAGCTATGCTGTAAATGGATTTCAGCCAGCCAGCGTCTGTGTTTTACAAGGACCATAACACCAAAGGTACTCAGCAGTGCAGCATCTTAGAGGGCTATGAATGGCTCACAAGGCAGGTCTGGAAAAGTGCTGATGGATCCCACATGTTAGACAGCCGTCAGCCCTAGCTTTCTCTTTGCGCTCACACTTCCTTAATGGCAATTTGCCCACTGGTAAATGTGGTGAAGAAAATGAGAAGAACACACACATGAACACACACACACACACACACACACACACACACACACAAATGTGCTAAAGACATTTCAGGGTAATGAAAAGTGGTACAGTCTAGTGATTAATTTTTCAAATGTTTTTCGTCTACTTCATATGAGTCATTCTATTACAAGCTCATGAACTCAAAAGAACCCATCATTTTGGACATTCCTTAGCTGGGTGTGGAGGCACCCCTGTAATCTCAGTCTTCAGGAGGTAGAGGAAGGGAGATCACAGGTTCCAAGTGTGCCTGGGTTCCATAGCAAAACCCAAGACTATAAAAACACCAACAAACAAATAAATAAACTGATAGACATTTAGGGGGTAACATTTGGTAGACATTTAGGGGTAACATTTGGTACAATACATAGTTACTATTCTGTATAAATTAATATGCTCTAAATACACGAGTCTCGGATAGTCTTAAAATGTTAATACTGGGGAAAAGAGAGTTGTGTAAAATTGCTTCCAAGTTATAACATTTCTTATAAACTAGAAAAACCAAAACACTTTCTTATGCTGACACAAATGGCTTCTTTAACTAGTGTTTATTCTTGATGTTAATTTGGATAAAAACACATTTGAAGGGTTTTTTTTTCAATCTCTTCACTGTTAGCTACAGCACTACAAAGTATATTTTAATGGGAGTTGGTTTTACCGTTTTGACACGCATGAGATAACAGTTTGAGGAAATGTGTCTGTGCTCAATTTTGCTTCCCATTTCTGACTTTTAAACTCTTTGTCAGACTCAGAACTGGGAAGCACTGAAGATGATTAAGCACTTGCCTTTGGGAATTATTTGCAGTTAATTAAAGCTGTACACTCCGGTGTATACTTGATTCGCTGGTTATTAAAGCTGAATCATATGATAACTACCTCGGTTTCTCGCTTGTCCATCAAATGTTGCTTGTGGCAGACTGAAGAAACATGCTTTCTCATAATAATCGAAAAACATGACTTTTGAAGCTATCTTCCAGTTCTGAGATGTGGGGGAGGGCGGAAGTGAGAGAGTCAGGGAAGGGAAGCAAACAAACAAACAAAATTTTATTTCAGATTCTATCTGACTTTGCTATTGGGGTCTCAGAACTCAGGTTAAGGGTACAATGACAGAAAAGAAGCAATTTGTGGGAATTAAGGAGGAGTTTGATGGCTCCAATTTTCTCCCTAGCTGAATGTTGACAAGATTTTATATATTGTAATATTTAGTAATATCTAGTAATATTTAGGTATCTTGAATTTTGTCCCATTGGGCTGTGTAAGAAAGGTATCCTGGATTGCAAGCTTCACAGAGGGAGACACCTATTCACTGTTGGGTATCCAAGGCTAGACCGGCATCTGCCATACAGTTTGTACTCAACAAATACTTGGGAAACGAGTGAAAGGCCTACTTTCCATGAAAGGCCTACTTTCCGTATTGCTGCTGACCTATCTATAGGTTCTTTTCAATGTCTTTTTTCAAGATCCTCCAGAGGGCTCACCATCTATCATTGTAGACTGTCAGGAATTCTTTATTACAGAATACTTTCACCTGTGCTGCTTGTTCTGCAGCATGAGCTGTAACAATAAAACTGAGCATGTAGGGCTGACAAGAAAGTCCACCAGGAAAAGGTGCCTGGCACCAAGCCTGATGACCTGAGCTGAACTCCTGAGACCCATAGAGTAGATGGAGAGAGATAATACAAGTTGTCCATTGAGCTCAATGATGGAGGAAGGTCATTGGCTAATAAAGAAACTGCCTTGGCCCATTTTGATAGGCAATCCCTTAGGTGGGTGGAGTAGGCAGAACAGAATGCTGGGAGAAAGAAGCTGAGTCAGGAGTCACCATGATTCTCCCACTCCAGACAGACGCAGGTTAAGATCTTCCCTGGTAAGCCACCTCGTAGGCTACACAGATTATTAAAAATGGGTTAGATCAATATGTAAGAGCTAGCCAATAAGAGGCTAAAACTAATGGGCCAGACAATGTTTAAAAGAATACAGTTTCCATGTAATTATTTTGGGTAAAGCTAGCCAGGTGATGGGACGCAGCCCGCCGCTCCTACTGCAACAGCTCTACATGAATTCCCTAGTGCTCTTCATAGCACACGTGCACACACGCAAGCACACACACACACCCCACACATCCACACAGGCACTTAACATAAAATGTAATTAACAATATTTTTAATTTGTTATATTAAAATGGGGGTAATTCCATACTTAAAAGGGCACTTAGAGGGTGAGAATCACTTTGTGTAGACTGGAAGTTCTTTATCCCCCTTCTTGCTCCTGTCAACTGCTTTGGGACCTTGGGATGACCTTGCTTGCTGGGGTCTTCCTTTTCCCCACAGTCTGTTGGCCAGCAGGCTATGAGGACAAAGGGAGCAGAGGTGATGAACAGGGCTCGGCCAGCTGTGAGTAGGATGGAAATAACCTTCTGGGATCCAGCTTCAGTGAGACAGCATGAAGGGAATATAGAGGACAGAGCTAGCAGCTGGGGCATCCCCTAATAGGTACTCATAGTCTGCTTTGTTGGCATTTGTCAGCACGATCATATAGGAGGGAACACAATACCCAATTATCATATGGGTGCCGGAGGGGAGGCATTTGCAGGAAACTGTGTCAAAGTTCACACTTGGGATAGATAAGTCAGGCATCCAAGTTCCAGGAGCGCTGCCAAATAAGGTCGGGCAGAGAGTAGGGAGCCCATGATGGGGTAAAGGAATCTTCCATTTTGTGCCCAGCTCAGAGAGCTGTCCAGACATGGCAGACTGCAACCTAAAGTGGCAGGGGCTTCCAACAGCTTGCTACTGGGTAACCAAGGTTCAATATTTGACTTTTCTGAGGACTTGGGGTTCACATATGTGAACAACTAGAATACTGGGAACACTAAGAACATTAAAATGAGATATCTCTTCAATCCTCTCTAGTTTGCCCTCCTTTCATGTTCCTTCCCTACAATTCTGAGACTTCACTGGTATATAAAGCCCACTTCATATGCTTTCTACTCTGTTACAAAGATACCTCCACGACTTTCTCTGCTTCTGAAGCTTTGTGCGGCTTACTTAGGCAGGATTTTAAGAAAATAGAATTTGATGGTAAAAATATTTAAGCATTTTGATGGTTACAGTTGGAAAGAATAAAGTATATTGTCTTAAATGTTAATCTACCCCGTTAATAATAGAAAGGGCTCCCTTTCGCAGCTGAAAATGATGACTCTGTTTGTTTGTTTGTTAGCAGATTCTGCAAAGGATGACGATGCTACAAAAGACAGCGATGTAGCCAATCATGCCATGTGCGAGCAAGAACTTCCCAATGGTATGTTGTAGGGTCTTTTTTCACCTCTTTTTTTTTTTCTATTGAGGTGTATGGTATATTAAAAGTCAGATGTGAGGTTTTTCCATAAGAGTAGAATTCTGATGCTATTTCCTTACACCGGCATCTTGGTAATTTACTGTTGCCATCCTCAATCTTTGTCATTCATTTCTTTTAACCAAACTGGTGTCATTTATGTTGTTTATTGTTACCTGCCTGGATTCTATAAGCAATCGTTCTGGAACCGTTGAGATGAATATATATATATGATAAGAATGAAAATAAATGGGAGGCAAATGGAGAATAAGCCCAGGAGACTAAATCTCCTTATCCATATCCTTGGGATACCAAGAAGAATAAATAGAGCCCACAGAAATAAAGCAATTTATAGGACAATAATAGAGAGAAAAATGTTTTCCTAATGCAATCTAGTTTCCATACCCGAATGTAAGAAGGAATATATATGCAAAAGTAATGAAAACTCAAATAAGAACAGACACCTCCATAGCTTCATATAATTTCTGAAGATTGGTGGCTAAGACAGTCTTGTAAAGCATACAAGAAAGACAAAATCAGTACAAGCAGCATCACTAAAATCCAGCCCCAATCACTAGGAGAAGATCAGGATGGCTGAACTGTTTAGCAATCCATTTCTGTACCCAGAAAAGACATTGTTTATGCTTTAAGTCAAGTAGTAGTTTCTTGGGAATACAAAGGTTAGGAAAATATACCATCTAGCCATGGTTTCTGAAGAACCTAAGGCTCTTTTAAAAACTAAGTGCAGAAGAGGAAACACAATTCAGACTGAGGAAGGCATAATGAGGAAGGTTTCATGTGGTAAACAGAACATATGAAAATTGTTTAAATGATAATGTTTTAATTAGAATAAAAATTATATAACCATTTTTTAACTTTGAACATATATATTGTTTAAAGGTGACAGAGAGGATTTATACTCTTAGTAATTAAAGTCAAAATAATTTGTTATTTCTCTTATTAATATCAACTAGACAACCTAAACAGAAATATACATACACTATATTCACAGATTATATTTCATGTACTCCTATTGCTTTTTATTACATATGAGCTACACATATAAGTATTCACATGATAGATAGATGATAGATAGATAGATAGATGTCAGATAAATAGAAATAAAGATAATAGATATATATACACACATAAATTCATTTGAAAAGGAGGCTGTTTAAAGGTGTTAAAGAGTTAAAGTCAATAAAGAATTGTCCAAGGTCCAAGAGAAGGTGACTCTCTAGATTGTGAATCTAAAACTTAAAACTGCCTTTGTCCTAGGGAATATGTTCAGCAAAGAACATCTGGAATCACGTTGCTAAAAAAGCAGAGGGACTCTTAATAGCCCTTTCAAGTGTTATGAGTAGAAAGCCCAAAGATACATACAATGGCAGTACAGTGAGCCAGCCAAGGGTCTGCCTTATGAAACCTAATACTCATTTTCAAATTACCTCCATTCCAAAAGTAAATTAATACCAGCCCAGAATTCCAGGTCTCCTAAGCACTGGAGAAGAACACACATGAAATAGTAACTAGAGAAAGAAAGGACCTTATCCACATGAAACAATTTTTATAAATAATGCAAAAAATAACCAAACAAGTAAAAGGAATTAAGGTAGCCAGAGACTCAGAGATAAGAGATTTTTAGTCTATGAGATGAAAATATTGCTGATATATACAAAGTATAAGACAGTGACACTGGGGGCTGGAGAGATGGCTTAGTGGTCAAGAGCACTGCCTGGTCTTTCAGAGGATACAGGTTCAATTCCCAGCACCCACATGGTAGCTTATAATTGTCTGTAACTCCAGTTCCAAGGGATCAGGGACCGTCACGCAGACACATACACTGGCAAAACATCAATGTACATAAAATAAAGATAAATAACTTTTTTTAAAAAAAGAAAGATAGTGACACTAGATACTCATATGAAAGAATAAAGGCAAGATTGAAAATTTAAACTGTGAATGGTTATTATTAAAAGCAAAAATCAGAAAATAAAGACAAGTCAGAAGTAAAGTGTGTGCTAACTCAAATTAACTCAATAAACACATTCATTTTCTAAGAGTATTTGGGGGGGCATATGAAAGATAGTTTGTGAACCATGGGTTAGATATGAGGAATATATCTGAATTAAAAAGAGCAAAGAGAAAATGAGATGACAAACACCAAAGTAGGGGAATGTCATTTATTATATAGTGATAAAGTATATCATGAACTGAATTAGAGAATAAATTGATCAGCATCAATATTTGAAGAAATTATGTGAGAAACTTTGATAAAAAGATTGGGTGTGATTTCATCCAAAGTTTTGAACTTGAAGCAAAACAAATCAAGGTAAATCCACAGCTAGTTCCGTCACAGTGAAACTGCTGAAATGGTCAGATTTCTTCAAATGTTATGCACTCCAAGCAGAATAGATGGAAATAAATCTACAGCAAGACCCATCAAAACAAACTGCTGATATCCAAAGATAAAAATAACATCTAAAAAGAAGCCATCCAATAAACGCTTTGCCAATAGATGACTTTTCAGTAGATACAATGGCAATGCAAAGAAAATACAACAAAATTATAGTCAACCAAGAACTGGAAACCCTGTAGGAAAAGTATGTTTCAAAAATAAGAAAGAACGAATTAAGTCTGTTTTACAGGGAATCTCCAGATGCTCCACAGGGGTAGGCAATACTGATTAAAGGTAGAAAGTCAAAGATCTGTGAAAATATTAAGAGGAAAGTAAATTAAATATAAGGCTTGCTTGTTCTTTTGGAAGATAGGAATAGTGTCTCCTTCTATTAGGTCTTTTCCTAATGTCATGGAGATTAAAAGTGCTAACGAATGTTTGAATCTTATAAGTTTCAACGATCCCTGAAAGTGAGAAAATGAAATGAGTCCTGTCTCAGATGATTTCCTGGGGAATTTCCAGGTCATGGCCCAAAGGAAAAGGACTTTGGCAGAGCTCCATGGGCTTCCTGCATAGTGGACACAGAACCGAGAATCCTGGAAGCTTAAGTGTATAGAGTTGCAGGTCAGAGTCATGGGAGCCTAACATTCCTGCATATTGAGAGCAATTGGAGCATGAATGAAAAGCGATGACCATGCTCAGATAAAAGATGTTAAAAAAAAAAAAAGATTTGATGCTATTAGTTGAGCTTCGATGATTGGGATGGAGTTGTTGGCTGGGAGGGAGCATGTGAGGGCTTCTAGACTGGATAGTTCTAAAAATGCATAGCCTTTATGTGTGCTTTTTAGCTTAAGTTCAACACAGTTTTTGTTTGTTTCTTCTCTGTCTTTGCTTTCCTATAACTTTGATGTAATTTTTTAAAAAAAAATGGCTAAATGAAGAATGGAGGAAGAAGCAAAGGAAGAATTAATTGTTTATTTTGTTTATTGTTCAGGGTTATACTCATAGCCTAGGTGATCCTAGAACTCACAATGGAGCCTCAACTGGACTTAAATTTGTGACAATCCACCCTCAGCCTTCCACTCTTGGCATTATAGGCATTAGCCACCATGTTTGATATGAATTATTAATGGAAGGCTTCCAAACAAAGATTATGGTGGAAAGCCCAAGATTGGCACATAAGGCTAAACATCCATAGAGGTAACTAACACCCAAATTAAAAATTCTGTACTATGTTTCTAAGAATATAAATTACCTTAAAGAATATCATTGAAAATTTTTATTTATTTTGTTGTGCATACCTATAATCCTATTACCTAGGAAGTTGAAACCTGAAGATTACAAATTCAATACAAGACTGGGCAACAGAGCAAGCCTCTCTCTCAACACACACACACACACACACACACACACACACAGTTTTACAAGAATCACAAGTAGAATACAGTCACAATAGAATTAAAAGAAAATATCTTTATTAATTTCCCCCAAACTGATTATGAACATGAAAGTATGTTCAACAATTCATATAATAATAAATGTATATAACTTTGCAATGAATGCATATTGTATCAAATGAGGGGACAAAAGTACAAGCAGGTGTGAGCATACATATGTAAAATAAGGTTACTTCATCAAGTGTAAGAACCAGAACAATTTGGTTAAGTTCAATAATATTATAAAGACTTAACAGGATAGAGTTAGGAAAAGAAAGGGGGTATTTAAGGAATTACACATCACATGAGAACAGGAAAGGTGGCTTTGGAACCTATCAGTCAAAAGGCTCAAATAAGAAAGAGTCGGTCACTTCGTACTGATGAAAGTCTGAGCCCCTCATTAAATATTACAATGATGGGATTTAACATGTCAGATGATGAGATAAGATGCAATACAAAGAAAAACCTGCTGGAAATACAGCAAGGAATTCACAGACGTAATGTGGTCAGCAGTGATAGAAGAAATAGACCACAAACAACATGGGGCGTTTTTAGAATGTGATTAACAGTGTAGTCCTGCTGTAGGAAGGGGCAGGCAAATCTATGAACCAGACTAACACATCTAGAAGTGAGACCAAGTCCATCACACAGGCTTTTGTTTCACAGACTGATGACTCAGTAAGTGACCTTAAGACAACTAGCTGGATATTTACAAAAATAAATGAATAAACTAGATCCCAACTTCAATCCTTACACCAATGTGAGCTCCAGATGGGGTAAAGATGAAATATGAAAGTAACATTAAACATTAGAATAAAAGAACCAAGGGTTATTCAACAATATAAAGAAAGACTGAGAGATAAATTAAATGCCTATTATTAAGTGGCAGAGGCCAACCAGGAAAAATTATGGGCCATGTGCCTCCAAGTACATGACATTCAAGCAGAAACATGAAGATGGGGAAAGATCAAGGGCTTTCAGGAGCTGGGTGGGGGTTGGGGGCAAGTGACTAGGAAAAGATAGAGAAATCTCAGGACACTGAAAATACTCGGAATGACACTCGGGTGTTACTATGCATTTAGCCACTCTTGTGAAACAGTGTAACACTAAAATGAACCTCCGTGTGAGGATACACTGTGGCGAAACCTGTGTGAGCCCACAGCTGAAGGAAATACACCACACCACTCAGGCTGGAAAAACAAATGGTGGGGGAGGCTAGGAGGCTTCCACTGGGTAAGGGGCATATGCTATGCTTCCTCCCTTTCAATTTTGCTTTGAACCTAAAGCATCTCTAAAATATAGCCTTTGAACAGCTTTGGTTTCCCACACATAATTTTATGTATATTGCAAAATTAAAACTTATCAGTGGTTCTCAGCTTTCCTAATGCTATGATCCTTTAATACAGTTCTTCATGCTGTGGAGATCCCCCCAACCATAAATTATTTTGTTGCTACTTCATAACTGTTATTTTGGTACTGTTATAAATAGTAATATAAATATCTATGGTTTTGATAGTTTTAGGTGACCCCTGTGAAGGGTCTTTTGATCCCCAAAGGGGTTGCAACCCACAGGTTCAGAACCACTGAGCTATATGGATATATTTGGAATGTATGGATGTATGCTCATGCCTGCATATGTCAGAAAAAAACAGTTAAGTTACTACATACCATCTGATTATATAAATTTAATGTAATAAGTAAAAGGCAAGTCAGGTTCTAAACAATATCTACTGGGAAGAACAGTGCCATCTAAATGACTAGTATGTAACATTCTTCTTTGATAAAAAGTAGCTCACATAGTAATAACAAAAATAAATTATCAAAAATAGTAGCCCAAGAGGAAAATGAGCAAAAGACCCAGTTACTCAACTGTAGTTAATAAGAAGTGAAATTGTCATAAGTGAAAAGATGCCCTTATCTCTACTTTTTTAAAGAAAGAAACATAAAATGGGAATTATCTTCTCTTTTTAAATAATTGAAAATATATAAAGTTGGTGGAAGCAGTTTTTTTTTTTAACACATTCACTCACTATTGGTGGGACACAAAGGCCATCAATTTAGCGCTAACAATTTTGGTACAACCTATTTAAAACACATGGAGATATTTATTCATAAAGTAGCCATTACAATATGGCATTTAACAGTACACATAAAAATTTTGAAAACACCCCCAAATTAATCCATCACATGGAATATTATACATCTTTTCAAAATATGGTTTTTGAAAAGGGAGATGATTTTTTTAAAAATATGAAATAAAGAGCAGGAAATAGTGAGTAAATTCATTTTGATCACAAGATGCATTTACAAACTTACACATATGCAACCTCATGGATAGATTAGTGTAGGCCTATGAATTGCAGATTTGTTTATGTGCGTATTTACACACACAAGAAAGAGAGCAGTTCACAATGGTAAAAGTGGCCATCTCTAAATGCTTAGATTGTAGGTTTTGTATTCACAGGGAACGGGTATTTGTCCTAACTACCAAGAAAATAATTTCACAAGTGATTTACATTAGAAGAGTCAGCTTTATGGGCCCTAGAGGAGAACCATGGATGTTTAGGAGATAATCAAATTCATGTTAGTATAGTTTTCTCTTTTGCTTTTAATCTGGGGCATTTATACATGGCAGAGATTCAATGCTGAATATTAGCAGCAAATTTCAAATTTAAAAAAAGAAACCACAATTTTATTTCCTTAAGACAGATGTCAAAGAAACAAAGTCTTTATTCTTTGAAAAACCTGAGCATCTAATAACCTGCAAACCATACAGCTCTATTGCTGTTGCCTTGGTCCCCAAACAGTCTGTTTACACAGTGAGTTTAGGTTTAGCACCTAGAAATGCTTCATTCCAGAATAATGTCCCCAGACCAATTTTTATGCAAATTAATCAGAGCTGTGGGCATTAGCTTGAGCCAGACTTAATCACCAGGACTTCAAGAAACAATTGTGTGATCCACTTCTGAGGAAAAGTGAATGGATTTGTGGATTATCTGTCCTAATGCCCCTCCCATTATCGCGGGTGATTGAGTTTGCTGTGCGGGGAAACACATACAAAAACTGGGACAACCTTTGTGTTCTTTTTTTCCCCTCCACCAGTAAGATTAGGTCAGAGGGCGGTGGGGATTCTACTCTGCTGAATAGAAAGACAAACAAAGCTGCCCCCATGGGCTGAGAAAGCAGGGAGGAACAGTGGGCTAGTGGTGGAGATCAGAAGGGTTGAGAGCACAGCAGTTGCCTCTGACACAGGGACCAGCCAGGTGCAGGGTGCGGCGCAGAAGCTCACACTTGTGTTTAGAACGTCAGGTCCTAGCAGGCTGTGAGTTGAGCAAACAGGATCATTCTTGAATTTCAAAGCTGGAGACTTTACGTCACCCTCAATTTCCACACCGCATTTTAGGGGGGAAACAAAAGAAAGTATAGATTTCTATTCAGGAAATGATTGCCAAAATATACCATGCACTCACGTGCAACTGGCCAAGAGTGGAGACAAACAAAGAGAGCAAGGAGGGGAGGACAGATTCCCTCTAAAGCACTGAAATGGCCTTTCATCTTGTCAGTGAGGGTCAAGGCAACCCTACTGTTGACCCAGAGCCTCTCATATCCACTCAAACAGAGCCAACTTGTCATCCCAGCGTTAGTTGAAGCCAGTGCAGCCTGGGCACCCTCAGGAGAGGGAATGCCTCTGCTCCAGGAACACCCTCCTCTTTCCACATCATTTTACAGAGAAACCCAGACCACATGTCATGACTAAAAGGGCCCAGCAGCAGCCTGGTGTGATGAGTGCATTTGATGGTCATGTGTCTGTGTTGGCAGAGATAGACAACGGCTCCCTCTGTTATCAGTGAAGGCTGGTTTCCATCAGATAGACTGGTCACCATCAGGACATAGAGGAATGTAGGAGATTGTCTAGTATCACAGCCATTTAACACCCATGAATGATAAGACTGAGACCAAGAGAGGTTGAGGCTTGCATAAAACATCTATTTAGCCTTAGGCTAGAAACAAAATTATTCGAAACAATATGGTCTGTAGAATGCTGTGTAGCACAAGGCACTTACTTTGTTAAAGGATGAAAAGTAAGTAAGTTGTAGTCCCTGATGGCTATACAGACTTTGACAGGTGATATAACAGAGGGCCAGCTCAACAGACAGTTATTGTTAGTGTCACATGCTATGTGTTGGGAAGAAAGAGGTGAAGTTGAAGTTTTAGTCAGTCAATCAACATTTGTAGATGCAGCTTCTTCTCAAAGCTTTTTCTTCATTAAAAGACAAAAAGGTAGTAGTCCCTGCCTAGGAAGTCTGAGACTGTGTGTATGTGTATGTATGTGTATGTTCATGAGTGTGTATGTGTCTATGTATATGAGTGTGTGCATGTACATGCATGTGTGTGAATGTGTGGATATGTGTATGTGTGTGCTTGTGTGTGTGTGTGTGTGTGTGTGTGTGTGCATAAACAAACCAGTGGTTTCTCTTTTAAAAAAACAAGGTTTTACTACAAAGGAAATGACAAAGAAAGCACATTTCAGCTGTTTGGAGAGCATGCTAGGGGGCTGAAATGAAAGAAGGGATGTTTAGGCAACAATGAGTGAGCCTGTCATGACCACAGTGAATACTATTTGATTTAACCAAAAGACAAAAGGGGGGGCACTCAAGAAAAACAAAAGTTGTGTATGGTTAGAATGTCTAGAGGTCAAAAAATATAGAACTAGGAGGAAATAACTGAATTTGGCTAGATCCATTCCACACACACATGCACCCCCTATCCCTCCCATACACCTGTTACATACACGCGCACATGTCCACCACATGCACCACACACACACACACACACACACACACACACACACACACACTGAATATATAGCCCATAATATATATCTGTCCCCTGAAGCTACCATTACAAATTCCTCCTCACTCACTACTTTAGCTTTCTTGATTACTTTTATGTAACAGTTTGATCGGAAACATTGGTGTGTCTACCACTGCTGAAACTTCTCTTTTCTGATCCCCATCCTAGATGGTAGTGTTGTCATTATATTCTTGGGTGTAGAATTTTTTTCTTAATTGTCTCAATTTCCTCTTCATTAAACCATTTCCTTATCAATCATGCTATATGTTGCTGAAACAACAAAAACACTTCCTGTACCCTTTGCTTTTCTGAACATATACTTTCAAAAGTATATTCACTTAGTACAATTCCCTTTTACATGCTTTGGGTTTTCAAGATTTTTTTTTTTTTTTTTTTTTTGGTTTTTCGAGACAGGGTTTCTCTGTGGTTTTGGAGCCTGTCCTGGAACTAGCTCTGTAGACCAGGCTG
>NW_004949101.1:6202086-6205937 GCF_000317375.1 Microtus ochrogaster | reverse complement strand
TGTAGACCAGGCTGGTCTCGAACTCACAGAGATCTGCCTGCCTCTGCCTCCCGAGTGCTGGGATTAAAGGCGTGCGCCACCACCGCCTGGCGGGCTTTCAAGATTTTATTTTTATTACTTTTTAATTGTGTGTGTGTGTGTGTGCTTTTGAGTGCAGGGCCTGTAGAGGACAGAAGAGGGCATCAGATCCCCCGGAGCTGGAGTTACAGGTGGTGCTGAGCCAGCAATGCTGGAAACTTAGGCCAGGTCCTCTGTAAGGGCAGTCAGTAGATACTCAACTGCTGAGCCACCTCTCCTGCCCCTGTGTTTCAATAGCTATCCAGGTAACATGTTTTCTAGGAGGCAAACTGAGAAATGGACATTTTACTTTTTGTGTGATTCAATCTTTCTTTCCATGCAACCATTCTGGTGTGCCTACTTCATGCTTGTCTAGAGAAGATCTAGAATCCAAAACCTGTGGTTCCTTCTTTTTAACAGAAATGAAGTTAGTATCCTCTCTCTTCATTCCTTAAGACTGATTTTATAAGCCCGATTTTAGAACTTTGCATTTATCCTTAATAAATGTCCCTTTTTCTCACCTTAACAAACGTTTCTGATTTTATCAGTCAATATATTGCCTTCCTTTCTACTTTCTGCTGTCTAGAAACCATCTCAAAATGACTTTAAAAATTAAACAGTTGGAACTCTGTTTGACATCCTGGAAAGGACTTTTTCCGAGTGGGATGCCCGTGCTCTTGCAACTACAGACCTTTTGAGAACAAACACTCATCTTTTTGTGGACATCTATCCCAACACTTCACATAGCCAGTGCCACTGGCACTTAACGTATGGCAGAGGAATGGCTGCTCATGTGGCCACCAGCTCTCCTTTATACTCAAAGGTGATAAAGATGAAACTGGCCTGAAGACTTTTTTTATTGCTTGCTACATCCTATCAGATGATTTTTATGACTAGGAGTAACAGAACACCATTTAAAGAATGACAAGAACAAATACAGCTCTTATACATTTCTGCCAGAGATAAAAATGGGAGCAGATTCTTTACCATACTGTTTCATATGATCCAGTAAACCTAAGAACGTAATTCCTAGTAATTTAGCAATTTCACTTCTGGGTGATGGTCAGATGACATGAATAGATGTTTTCAAAAAGGAACACACTGAAAAGTCTTATTCAGAATAGTCCCCAACTGGGCATTATTCAATCTCATATGGCATCATGTTTTCAGACAGCAGACTAATAAACATCAAATACGAATGGTCAATTGATGCATACAAAAAGTGAAACTAATCTCACACACAGCAAATACTTGAAAAGTGAGTTCTTTTTAAAAGGGCCTGTAGTTTTTCTTGTGTAAATTCTAGAAGCAAGCAAAACTGTTACTTATTGAAGGAAGACCTACTGGAAGAAACCACTGGTGTTAGATGATGATGATGATTAATAGTATTAATGTTTTGAGACAGGGTTTCTTTCTAGCTCTGGAGCCTGTCCGGGAACTAGCTCTTGTAGATCAAGGCTGGCCTCGAACTCACAGAGATCTGCCTACTTCTGCCTCCCGAGTGCTGGGATTCTAGAAGTATTCTTGATCCCAGTGAGATTAGACCTAAAATAGTTAGGTGAATTGCACAAAGAGTCATGAAGCTATACAACTGTGACTTGTATGTTTCACTCTATGAATGCACATTTTAAAATGTCAACAAAGGTATTTGCCAGAAAAGCAGAAAGAGAAATGGCATTGTCGTCAGTCAGAGCTGGTAATGTATTTAGAAGGAAGAATGGCTGTCACAGTGCTTTCCCCAGAGGCTGGCTCAGTGAGTGGAGATAACGGATGTGAAGTGCTTCATCAAACACTGAGTCAGTAACTTACTGGCGCATGCAAGTCCTGTAGGCCAGGGCTTCATAAGGGTTAGCATATATATGTTATAATGGAGATCTTGAAAAACAAATTAGGTAAGTTGGAATTCTGTATGAATAGAGTGAAGGCAGAAAACATCTAACAAGCTTCTAGATAATCCTGTTGTTGCTCATCAGTGAACCATAATTTGGGGATGAATGAGGAAGCATGAGAGGAATGGTGCTTATCCAGGGGAAAAGGTTGTGATCAAATCCACATTTTAAAAGTCCTCTTTAATCCCAGCACTCGGGAGGCAGAGGCAGGCGGATCTCTGTGAGTTCGAGACCAGCCTGGTCTACAAGAGCTAGTTCCAGGACAGGCTCCAAAGCCACAGAGAAACCCTGTCTCGAAAAACCAAAAAATAAATAAAAAAAATAAAGGTCCTCTTTGATAGTAGTTTAAAACTTAGATGACACAGGGAGAAAGAAAAGAAAGTTCCAGCCTTGTATACCCTGAGCCAGAAAAGGGGAAGGGGGATGGAAAACGAGGAAAGAAAAACATTTTACAGAGCCATCAATCCTCAGGGAGGGCATCACTGAACATTGGGAATGATGGAACAAAGTTATCCAAGACAGCTTGAGGGTTCTAACTTCAGCCAGGACATAGGTAAATAAATGTTAATGTTCATTGTTTTATCAGATCTTTTGATCAAAACTGAGCTTAGGAGGAACGGATGTCATTAAAATAAAACTGGCTTTGTTTTGTTTTGTTTCTCTTCTGTATTTTGCTTTGGGCTTATACTGGCAGAGAAGGAACTTAGAGGAAGAAGTGTGGTGGATGGTCTAAGAATAAAACACATTGAAGCAGAAGATGTAGGACGAAGGGTTATCTAAGTCAGGGTAGCCACAACAATAAATAAACCCCTAAACTACTCAGCGGCTTTCAATAAGGCTCACCTACCTCTGCTTGGCTCTGCTCAGTATCAAGAGCACATTCTGCTCAGCGCAGGGAGCTGGAAGGAACTTGCAATGGATCTTAAGCTTTTGCACAGATTCATACAATGTCTCCCCTCTGACATTTCTAAATCAAGATAGATAAAAAGGGCCTGATGTAGGGATGCTCCACTACAGGTCATATTGTCACAAACAGAGGAATGTAATCCTTTTACAGGGAGAAGTAGGGACCAGATTAAAGAAAAATGCCACCCCTTCCCTGCCCAGGGATATACCAGGGCAAATATTTCTAGCTCTCATGTATCATACTAGTCCAAAGTCTAGACTTATTTTTTTAAATTCAACAGTTAAATATCAGCATAAAATCTTTTATTAGCATGAGGTACAAATGAACAGATTTTAATTTCCTATCTTAGTGAGTATTTAAATACTCAAAGCCTATAGGGAAGAAGTCAGGTGATGTGGGAGAAAAAAGCAGCAGTCTTCTGATCTTTTCTATGTTCAGCCAAAGTCTAAAGGGGGTTACTGAGCTATTATGACATTCTATTCCATGTGCTGCTGATGAAGGAATGAGGAACAGGTATGCTTTAATTTGGAGGAGGTGATCCTAAGTATTCGAGATCACTGTATTTTAAAAGACACCTAATCTAACCCATGGACTCCAGAAAATGACTCTACAGTTTCAGACCTTGCAGATTGTTATCTAACAGTGTCCAATAGATTGAAGAGCTGAATACTAATTGTGTCAAGAAAAGAGTAGAGTTTGTTTGCCCAAATTATCTGGATATTCCACATAAAATAATTGAAGTTAATTTAAGAAAACCGGCCTTGGTGCCCTCCATTTCAATTTTAAAACACACCTCGTGGGAGGCCTTTACTCCCATCACTCCGGAGGCAGAGCCAGGTGGGTCTCTGTGATTTCGAGACCAGCCTGGTCTACAAAGTGAGTTCCAGGACAGCTAGGAGTTAGACATGTAAACCCTGACTTAAAAATGAAAGAAAGAAAGAAAGAAAGAAAGAAAGAAAGAAAGAAAGAAAGAAAGAGGGAGGGAGGGAGGGAGGGAG
>NW_004949101.1:6183836-6201986 GCF_000317375.1 Microtus ochrogaster | reverse complement strand
AGGGAGGGAGGGAGGGAGGGAGGGAGGGAGGGAGGAAGGAAGAAAGAAAGAAAGAAAGAAAGACAGACAGACAGACAGACAGACAGACAGAAAGAAAGAAAGAAAGAAAGAAAGAAAGAAAGAAAGAAAGAAAGAAAGAAAGAAAGAAGTGGGCTCTGAAGGACTTTTTTTGCTTTTCAGACCTGGGATTAAAGCTATGGCCATGCATATCATATTTCTTTTCTTTTTTGATCACTGTTGTTACAGGACAAGAGAATGACTCAACAAAGAGTGAAGTAAAAACTGAGACAGAGTCCCCAAGCTCATCTATGGAGACAGAAGGTACTGAAGCCAGAATATATTGAATATTATTAGCAAGGATGAGAGGAAATTGTAAACTATGACTTCTCTATAAAAAGCATGAGTGAGTATGCATGTGAGTGTGTGTGTGTGTGTGTGTGTGTGTGTGTGTGTGTGTGTGTGTGTGTGTATGCACACATACACACTGGTGAACGGTGAGCCAGCATCCAGCTTGGTGCAAGTCTTGAATCTTTGAAGGTCACAAAAAGACTTTTGGCTCTGTGTCGGCCATGTTTTCTCAATAATTCCCACTTAAACATCCTTGAGTCTTCTTCTGTCTTCTTACACTTAGAGCTTCCTTCAAACCAAGAAGATGCCACAATTGTGGAACAACCAGAAGTGATTCCCCTGACTGACGATGACCAAGAAGAGCAGGAAGGTGAAGGTAGGAGTCCTCCTAAATTAAGCCATCGCAAATAGAGAGGTTCGGTAGGCACCTGCCTGGAATCCAGCTGCCAACGCTATCCTTCACTGCTGTAGCAATTAAAAGGGAGAAACAAACTAGCCTGTAACCTTGAACCTATTTTGAAACTAGAGTAAAATCCAGAAGTGGTAAAGGTATTACTGACAACACTGCTCTCCTTCCCAATAGAATGTAGATGTATTTGCTATTCATTAAGATTTCATTTAAAAATTTGAAACTCTGGTGTTGAGAGAGTCTGTAAGAAATCCAAATCCTGAAATAGAGAAATTAAGTCCTAGAGGAAAGGAAAAGAACAAACAGATCAAACGTTTGCACCGACTTCACCCTGCCTTCCTTTGCATGGTGATGATTAAGGAAACATATGAAAGCCGTCATCCTCTGAACATAATAAATCGCAAACCTTGCCTGCTAATCTGGGACTAGAACAACATTGAATCCTAGTTAAGAAGTAAATTAGGTCACAATGATTTCTGCTATGATTGGTGATATAAATAATTTATAAATAATAAAATGTTAGGCAAAATAAGATTGTATTAAAGAAAATTAAAGAAATCAGAGTAATTTAATATTGACAGAAGAATTCTAAGAGTCTGACTCCTAAATATCTCTTTAAAAGGTCCATGAAATAATTAGTTACATCTTCTCACAAGTCACAGTGCTCTAAGTAAGTGGGTGTCTGTAATTGCAGTCACAGCACCATCACTTGGTAGACCTTGTTATGGAATGCCATGATCAATTTTCCTTCCAAATTAAAGCACGGACATGATCTCAGTTGTAAAATCAGGTCAAATTGCAAGTACAGCTTACAAGTTATGAACACTTCTTGGCAGGAGCATTGACGTCATTTAATTGCTGAACTCCAGCAGTAATTTTGACTCTTAAAAAATCCACTCTGTTTATCTCCCTGCACTCTTCTGTGTCTTTGCTATGTTCTTCTCAAGCTGGAATAAGAGTTCAGCCTCGTGACAGTGTGTTTGTGGCAAGTCAAATGAATGGCGTCGGAGTAGTTTATCTGCTGGTGATAAGAGAGGATCAATACACCCTTCACTAGATTCAGATATATAATGTACAAAGCTAGTTATAGGAACTTCCCAACCTTTCAGTTCTACCACTAAAGCAGTACAGACACAATGCTTGCTCATTTGCTCCATCTCTCTCTTGAGGAAGTTGCTTGTTTTCTTACAGTGCCTGCAAATGCAAATGGATTAAAGAACACCAAACAGCTTGTACATTCTCTTCTTTGTAATTTGACCTACAGAAGAATCCAGCATTTGCCACAAAGTCCCCTACTATGAAACTTTTCTGTAATGATTAAAAAGTTGGGGGCTCACTTTCCCTCTCCCCTTTGTAGAAGAGGTAGCCAACCCTCTTCTGTCAGTGTTGAAACACTACATGAGAAGCTAAGGGTAAATTGGGTTCTACATTTGTGGCAACTTTCTTTGAGTTTTTACAGTAAAAGGGCAGCTCTTGTGGGCTTGAATTAGCCATCTTTCCCCTTCCTGTCTATCACAGTTATTTACGGGCCACACCTTGAACATTCTAGAGTTTAAATTGAAAATACTTTGAATGTGTTACCCCGTTACCTTATTCTTTGTATCAGCAAAAAAGTGAAAAGCTATTCTGTTCCTATAAGAAAAGTGCTTATGCTGTACTTATGTTGCTAATAATAACACAGACTGGTTAAACTGTAAAGAAAAAGCTCATTTGGGCTCACATTTCTGAAGATATATATAAGATCAAGAGCTTGCATCTGGCAATGGTCTTCTAGCTGGCAAAGTCCTGAGACAATTCAGGCACAACATGGACAGAGACAGGGAGTGTATGTGCATTTTGTGTATGCATGTGTATGTGTGAGTTTATATGTGTGGTTATGTGTGTGTGAGTGAGTGTTCACATGCTCTCATACACACATGCCTATTCTCTCCCTCTTCTTACAAATTTCCACCCATTTAAATCCTAACAGTGGGGATGGAATTTCAACATGTGAAGTCTTAGAAGATACCCAAACCAGAGTAGCATGCAAAAGAAAGGAAGACAAAGTAAACTAGTTTACTAGTAAATTAGTAAACCCTGCCGAGGCACTTTCATATCAATGACAACTGGGTGACATCAAGAAGTTATTTAACTTATCTACATCAGGGTCCTTATCTCAATGACAGTAATGGCCAAAGTATCTGACACTCCATTTGCAATGAACATTTAACCAATAGCATGTGTCAAACAACTGTAAAAAGTCATGGTGCATAAAGTACTTAGTGTTTAGCCCAATTTGATAACTTGATGATAAAGCAAAGAGACTCCAGAGGAAGTTGTCCAAGGGCATCCATTGCTTTCCATAACTATCAGAATCCATAAAAGTTTCACATATACTACTACCTTCAGCAACAAATAATCACTCACCTTTGGTTGACAAAACCATATTATAAAAGCACATTATAAAAATGATTGTGGACTGTTTGCCTGCTGAAATGGCAAATGGTACCCTATAGCATGGAACTATTAGTGGATGAGAGGGCACAACAGTTCTGTCACCTATAACTGGATTTCTTTGTTAAGATCTCAATCTTGTGTTTCAGAAACAATAATCAAACCATGATCCCCATTTTCTAAGCAAGATGCCATTGAATTATTGGTAGTTCCCCATAAGGAGGTCAATGAGTAAATTCAAGGTGTTTACATTTATTTTGCTCTCTTTAACTTCAAATAGTTATTCAAGAGTCTGGTTTGAAAACATTTTAAGACTCTGCCTTGATCTTTTGTGTGAATTCATGAAGGCATCTCTTAATAGGAAGATATACAGATATATAGAAAATTAAATATAAGCAAAGTAAATTAATATCCTAATTCATTTGTAGAAAAATGCTCTATGTAGTTTAGAAAACACTCATTCTCTTTTAATATGAGAATCTTTCTACTGAGGCAGACAGTGGTTCCTTTAAGAAACGAGGAGAAAAAGGTGCAACATTCTTCATTCACTTTGCATCATTTTATAGGATTAGAAAATGTAGATAATCTTCAGGACATATCTTCTATGGCTCCCAGGTGTATGAGCACAGATGTTGCAACACTAAGATTTGAAGTTAGCTCTACCAAAATATGGATTTTTAAAAGAAGGAAAATATTCAGCAGAAGCTCATGCTGATAAAATTACACAATAGTACAATGGAGATCTCCCTGGGAGACCTGAATGACAGAATTTTCAACAGGCAGAAAGTGGGGTTTCACATATGGCAGCTCTCCTCATACAGCCATATTGCCTCATCCTAAATGAGCCCTGGTTTATGCTTTCCCGGCAGGATCTGCAATGCATTTAAAATTTAGGAAAATAACAACTTTTAGGTTAATAACTAAATAGGAGAGAGGTATAGGAGATGCTTGTTAAGAAGGATCTCATGTTTTGTATAAAATTTTACCCCTCATCAAATTTAGAGGGTTTTTTGTTATAAAGTTTCAATGATACCAACATGTATCATTATTAAAACAAAATTTTCCTTCTTTCTTTAGTATACATTTTGGACTTTTTATTCAAGGTTTACCCAGAGTATAGACATTTGCTCTCAATTATTTTTCTTAGAACAATTAATTAGTACAATGTGGGTGGAACAGGAACAGTTCACCTGTTTATTTAAAGTTGACCAAAATTGTTTGGGAGCTTCAAGTGTGCTATATTTTTGGGACTTCTTGGAGAAAGAGGCATATGGACAGGAATCCAGGCAAAAGGCTGTGTGTGAGCCCGTGATGAGCATGAATTTTTATTTTAATGTTCACACTTTTTAACTGGCCAGTAGGACCATGAAGCACATGCAGGAGCCATGTCATGTGTTCATGTCTTGTGTCCTGTGTGACTGCTGGTAAATCTTTTGACATATAAGCATTTCTCAGGGAGTAATCGGAGACATAGACTCAATGATAAAATTATAAGGTTCCAATTTGTTCAATTTTCAAAGAAGGCCAACTTTGAAGGGCATATTCTTGATGGAAAATGTCTGATAACACTGAAATGGTGGGATTTCTCAAGTTTTGCTTATTTTATTCCATTGGCAAAAATACAGAGCCTCCTAGGCCATTCACAGAGATGGTCAGAATAATAACATTTTACATTAGGATCCATGAAGAACTGGAAATCTAACTTATCGTGAAGATTCATAAGTGAGGAAGTATGCCATTCTGCTTAACTTTGGTTTATACAAACTGCTCAAAACCACCCTTTTTCATCACCATCCCCACCCCCTCTCTCTCTCTCCATGCACAGCAACATTCTTTCTGGCTCTCCTCTGGCCACTGGTGCATATTTTGGTGAATATATAGTAAGCCAGCCACTTATTCTTCTGCTGCTTACCATCCTGACCCATTAGAGGTTTAGCTTGTCTTTAGGGCACCAGTTCTCCACTCTTGATGTTGTCCATTATTGATGGTACCCCCACATGAGTGACCATATTGTTTTGTCTTTCCTTGAAAAATACCACCTGGATCTGCAATGTAGCCTCATGTGAGATCACTAACACTGGGGGTTCCAGAGCCAGTCCGTGCTGTGCTAATGATAACCAGCTTGTTCAGGTTTTCTTTTGACTTGTGAAAAAAACAATACATAAAATTTAATAATAAATCCTGCTCAGAACTGGCCTGGGTTTCCATCTCTATGTTGCATCTTGCATCTCGGATAATAGGTTAACTTCCTGGGACTTCCCATTTCAGGCACCCTGTATTTCTTCTCTTCAAATGAACTCAGCTGACCAGGGCTGTGTCTCTCAGCTTTCTGGGGGCACTTTGATTACAATGACTTGCTTCTGTTCTTCCACCTCTCTCTAATCTTCCTTTGTGGCCAGAAATCTTCAACTCAGATTTGTTTTAAGATCAATTTTACATGAAAAAGGGTTGGTCCCTGTGTAGGCTTGATGTAAATTCTAAAGTGTTCTATGAAATTCCCTGTAGGTGTTAAATACATTGAACATAAAATAAGAATGTTTTAACCTAAATTCTAATTTAATATTATTTTAAGGTTGCTTTCAGAATGTTAAACTATTTTATGTTTTACATTCAAATAAACATGCACAGAATAGGACATCTATTCATTCTCATTAAAAGCATTGATATATATATATATATATATATATATATATATATATATATATATACACATATATATATTGCATATGTTATAAGTATATAGTATATATAGCATGTGTATGTGTCTCTATAAACATAAAATCTGTCCAAACTTTCTAGTCAGTTGTGATCGCCTTTTCTTTTACATGTTACAAGAATTTGATGATCCCTTTCTGTGTCACTGACACTTCAGATTGATTTTGCTTTCCTATCAGGTCCCAAGCATCTGACATGACACTCACACCTTTTTACTTCAGCTTTACCTTGGTCTTCACTACAGTGTCTCCAAGGATCTCTGGACCTCCCATGCAGACACTCCACCACTAGGACATCCCTCATCCCTCAAGAACCACACTCTCAAGAGATGTATGTAAGCTTAAGTGGGTGCTAGCATCAGGCTTGCCGGTCCTTGTCTAAGAACGCTCCACCATCCAGCAACATTCTGCATCCTCTTTGTCTTGTTTTGTCTCCTCCCCTTTACTCCCTTTACTAATTGCCATACTCCATTAACAGTTGAACTTGTTTCATGTCTAGGTTAGTCTGGTGTTGGCCCGAGGCATGTACGTCTACAACTGTGAGACTCATGAAAGTCATTTTCAAAATCGAAAAGATCTGTCTATCCCTATGTCGAATTCTAACTCCAAATGTTAGGCTTGTTCCTTTCTGAAATATTAGAGTTCTGAAACTCCGTATATAAAGCACCCGAGTTCTTATCACAAGTAATGAAAAGATTAATTTTTATTTGCAACTAAATCTAATATTTTATAATATATTATCCTTAAATATTCCATAAAAATAACTTCCTCTAAAGACAGCAAGCATAAATTATTAGCATTTGGTGACACTGTGTTTAGATTACTCCCCAGGATGTTTTATAAGGCTGAATTGCAATTTCCAGAAAGATAAAATCATGACCATCAGGCAAAATTAAATGCCTGCAAAGGATTTTATTTAATTCATTGGTTAATAACGGAAGCAGAATCACATTAAAACCATATCAGGAGAGTTTTTGAACTGTGTATCTATAAAATACGATTGGTATAGCCTATGTCATGAAATACAGGTAAATGGATATGTGTATGGATTGTGGTTATATAATAGGACATTTGGGATTGTGAATTCTGAACATTCCCCTTCAAACACAACTCAGGAGTGCTGAAGTTTTCAGGGAGGTTAATGTCAAAAAGGACAAAGAAAGACAACTTCTCCTTCCACCATGGAGATGTCATTGCCATCGTGATGAAAAATCCACCTTTATTGTTAGGTTTTCTATTCATAAACTTCTTCTACTAGATACATAAAATAGTCCATTCTTTAGAAAGCCCAATAACCCAGCACATGAGTCTAATATTGGATTATCCCACAATAATACTGGGTAACTGCTAAGCATCCCCCTGAGATGACACTGTGAAACCTTAGGCAATTTTTTAAAAACAGTATACTGAATGTAAAATTAAGATTGTCATTTTAACCCTTTCATCCACATCACTGAGTTCATGCTTGTTACCTATTTGGCATGTAAAACCAGACCATGATAGAATACTGAGTGTGGGGGCTCAAAAATGTGAGCTTATTCCCACCTTGTGTGAAGGTCAGAGAGTTTCAGCTTGCTCAAGGTTGTGAACAACAAGTGTGGCTGCACACCCTGACCTGGGGTGAGGTTACTTAGTAAGAAGGCCCAAACAGGTAGACCAACTCCACCCTGACCAAAGGTCAGAGAATTCTGCTCCTTCTTTTGAATTAGGTTTGACATAGATTTGACATAGGGAGTGGCTGCCTTCAGGATACTTGGTCTCGGGTGGATTCACTACCTAAACAACAGAGTGTTTTCTCATGAATTAATAGCTTGATGTCTCAAAGCATTGAAGCCAGTAACTGTTCTAGTTGTCCTTTGTATCTTGTCAAAGCAGTCTTTTGCCTTTCCCCCTTGTTATATTGGGGTATAAAAGTATATGGAAAATTAAATGGGTGATTTCAGTATTCACTGGAGATCCCCACCTGTACTATCCTATGCTTCTGTTTTATTATTTTCACTCTCTTTGCTTATTTTTCTAATCCCCATGCCCCTGCCCTGGTAAGTGGTTTACTTGTTGAAGCTGGTCTCCGACAACTGAGGTAGTGTTATAGGTTGTTTTAGGAAAGGACAATAGCTTTCAGAGATTTCAGAGATTATAGCATCCCTCTTGTCATTTTGAACCAAGGATAGTTTTTTCCATATACTGTACTCTATCCTGGGCACATGCCTACCATATTGCTACACTGTGTTTATACTATATATACAATAAGCATATATATTTTTCTAAGAAGCCCAGGATGTAAGATGTATTATTATGCAAAAATCAAACCTCATTAATTAATGTAAGATACAATAGCTTTTGTTGAATATTTATTGAAAATATTCTTCAAGACCAAACAAGACGTGGAAGCTTATTCTATTCACTTTGAGAATATGTTACAAGAAAATTTTAGGTTAGATAACGTACAGCTTGAGCTTCATCAGATTAGAGTCTTCTGAGGCATTTGTAATCAGCCAACAATATCTATTTGTTTCACATGGTATATTCCTGTGTCAATAAGACCTTCAATAGTTCAAAATTCAAGGGAGTTTCACACAGGACTTATAATTCATTGGCTTCTAAATCTCCTGAGACTTGATGCTGTTACATAAAGCTAGTCTACTTTTCTTGCTTCTCTTTAGGTATCAGTGGTAAACCGTTCATTTTAACCAACTTTGTCCCTATCTTACTACTAAGGTCAGGGACTTTGATCCAAGCCATTGCAATTCTTTCTGTGCTTTTTTGGTAGTTTGGGCACATATGTAATTAATTCTATAATTCTTGACCAATTAAAATGTCAAAAATTCAGTGTTTAAGAGATGTTAAATAAAAATACAGGATTTTTATTGTGAATCCCAATATTTATTTCTCAATGGAATTACATGGAAAGTAGACAAGGAAAACCTGATTACAGGCAAAGTAACCAAGTAAGGTTCTCATTTTCCCTGCTAGCCAATACTTACTAGTGGGAGCTTCATGCCAGGACTTGGGTTCTTGGTGACCCTAATGGACAAATACGTGTTTCATTCATGCATTTGCTCACTTACTAATTCATTCACCTGCTCAGTACTGATTGAGTGTGTAATTTGTGCCAGAAACTATGTAGCTACTGCTATAGAGATTTGCATTGGTATGGATTTTGGTTTATTGATATAAATTTAAGGTCAATTTTATTATACCTTATATATGTATATTTCTGCTCTTGATTAAGGTATTGTGTTTATGAGGCTCATTTGAAAATTTAATGTATAATTTGGAAATATGGATTAATAGATAATCATCTATATAGTCAAGCTTGTAGTTATGTTAGTTAGATTTTTCTAGATGTACAGAGATGTGTTTCAGATGGGTATGGATTCTTTAAATCTTTCAAAGACTATAGAATATGGCATTTAAAAGGGTTTCATGAAAATGAGACACACATGCTTATGGAAGCACCAATTGCTTCAAGAAGAAGATAGACATCGAAGAGGCTCCTTACAGAGTTAGTTAGCCATTTAGGCAAGTAACTGCTCTTGCCTGGACTGATTGATGAACTGGACATGTAGGACCCATAGAGAAATGACTGCTGACCTCGCCTAAAGGTGAGACTGTCCTTCAGGGTTCCTACTTCATGAAAGAGTCTGCTAGACATTCTGCAGGGCACAGAAGAAAGTGACTGACAAACTGCCTATATAGGCGGAACTGTCTTTGAAATTTTTCACTTGTGGAAAAGTCTTCTGTATACTATGGGCCTGTGGGGTGAAGACTGGATGCCCCAATGATACAGAAGAACTTTGAGTGACTGTCCTGGCAGCAAGATGTCTCTGTCAATTCTAGAGATTTGGAAGTTGCTTACAATGTACTTTCTGTTTACTTAGGTAATAGTATAAGCATCTGGAGTTTTTGATAGCATTGAAGAATAGATAAAAATAATACAGTTTTCCTTAGTTATGATAAAAGATAAAATAGATATAGCTGTAATTCTTGCTTGGTAACAGTTTTATGTAATTTTACTATGTTAAAGTTAAAACTTTACTTTTTATTTAAATAGAAAAGGGAAGGCGATGTGGAATTTTCCTCTGTATGCTGTGATTATCATTGATAAATAAAGGAACTGCTTTGGACCTATAGCAGAGCCATAGGTGAACAGAGCTAGGCAAGGAAAACTAAGCTTAATGCTGGGAGAAAGGAGGCAGAGTCAGGGAGAAGCCATGGAGCCACTGCCAGAGACAGACATGCTGAAACTTTGCTGGTGGGCCACAACTTTGTGGTGACACACAGTTTAATAGAAATTGGTTAAATTAAGATTTAAGAGTTAGCCAATAAGAAGCTAGAGCTAATTGGTCAAGCACTGATTTAATTAATACAGTTTCTGTGTGATTATTTTGGGGCTAAGCAGCTGTACACAAGTACACATTATATATATATATATATATATATATATATATATATATATATATATATCTTTAAAATAATCTTCTTATCCAAACATCAGCTCTAAGAGTGGTGTATCAGTGCCCCCCTCATTGTTAATATATTACTGTTTCTTTTGCATTTCAATTATGCTGGTATTTGCCTTGTATATGCCAATGCTCTGATGTGAGGTGCATGAATGTTTATGATTGCTATGTCTTATCAATGATCATTTAATGACTTTGTTTCATGTGACCATTTTTGATTTAATATCAGATCGGCCTCTGTCTCTCTTAGCACATGAATGAGGTTGTCAGAACAGAGGTGAGCTCTCAAGGCTGGAGTAGGAGCATGTAGGGAAGAAATCCTCAGCTGTCCTAAAAAGTCTGTCTGACCTGGAGACTTGCTGGCAGCTCAAAAGCAGGCAGATGGTTTCCTTCATTGATTTCTCTGTTTTTCATGTTAAACTATAGACTGCAGTCAGTAAAAACCATAAACTATCACATTTATTGCACTCGGTTGGGCTTTTATATAGGACTCATATATAATTATGTGAAATTCAAATTTCAAGCTCCATAAATAAAATGCAAAGCTTGAAACATTTACTGCCTGGCTCTTTCCAGTAAAAATAAAATAAATAAAGCCAATGGCTAGGGCCCCTTTTGCAACATTTGAACATAGCCCAGATTACTCAAAACCTCGTATCAAAGCAATTTGGTACAAGCGCCCCCGAATTATGAAGTATTTCTTCACACTGTCAAGTGTATATACACTTGAGTTATCTCCCTGTGCGTGCCTTAGCCCCACAATGCCATGCAGTATTTGCCCCTTCCACACCGCTCCCTAAAACGGTAGAGTGGAAGAAAATGGCTCCTTCTGATGCCAGGCTTCATACCCAGCTCCCCGCAGCAGCCTGCTTCGGGCCTCAAGCATCTCTGGGCACAGCGGTGTTAGATGCTCTTACAGCTGTGCTCTGAAGTGCTCCGTCTTTCTCTGACCTGCCTTTGTCAGTCAAAAAAAAAAAAAAAAAAAAATCCCTGTCTTGTTCTCTCTCAGAATAACGTCTTAAATTTCCTTTGAAGAGTATTTCTTTTTTCTGCAGTCATACATAAAAGGAGATTCTGCCTACTTCCAGTGAACTGGTTTTACTTTCTCTAAGCCTGACAAAAGTAAGACTTTTCACTGTAGCTGTGGACTAAAGACCTCAGCCAGTCACAGGGACAGAGAGGCCAGCAGTCAGAGCGACAGAACCAGTGCAGGTCACTCTCTGCTGTAAGTGGGCAAGACTGTAATACCGTGGCTGCGCGAATAAATGGTCGTTCACACTTTTAGTTACAAATACTAGAACATTGTCCACCCTAAATTAATACGTACCTGTACACAGGTTGAGAAAAGCTAACCTTAAATTCAGATGTTGGTTGGAGTTAGAAATTTAACGTTTATTTAAATAGAAGCTGTTTGTTTTTAAGTATAGAAACGGACCCAGAAATGTTGTATCGTGTATTTTGGATAGACTGTTTATTGCATGTGGCTTTAGAGGTAATGATTCCGCTTAACTCGTCAGATGCAGGACCCGCCAAACCCCACTGATTGTACATAAGGTGTGCACCCTGATTTGAAATTCAAATGTAAGTGCGACTTTCCTCTCCGCTTTTAGGAGGAAACTCACTTTCTTTCCATTGCCACTTCTATGTCAGGTGCCTTCTTTTCAGCTTAGCGTGGAAAGAGCAGGTGGTATACAGAGCTCTTTGAATGTTAATTATTTTTTTCATCTATTTCACCGTGAGGATTTACCTTTCAATTTGATTTTATAATCAAGATGGAAACAATTAGAGATCTTGCTGCCTGAATGTTTCACTACATTTGTTTTATGACATCTGCTTTGATGATTTTAAAAAAAAAAAAAGGGAGGTACATACATCTTTTAAGACTAGGAAAGGCTTCGGGTTGGCTGTGTGCGGTTGCTTCATTTCAATGTGAACCTTTACTGCTGAGGTGAGCAGTCCAGTTTCTAATGATAAATATACTATTGTGAGAACTTGCGTTTTGTTTTAGATGCAACCCAATATATTGTTGAGTTGTTATAGTTTATTTCCTCTAATTTTAATTGAAATTACATTGAAAAACAGCTGCTGAGAAATAAGAAAGAATGGAGGCAAAGCTATGTGGTTTTCTTTCCTTAAAACAGCATCTCTCTGTAGTCTAAGATGGCCTTAACTAATGATCCTCCTGCCTCAGACTGTGGGGTTAAAGGTAGGCCCCGCTGTACTTGGCTTTGTCTGTCTTTCTCTTAAAGGCACATTTTGAAGAATATTTTTTCACATTTAGTCACATTTAGTTTATCCCATAAACTGTTCATGGGTTATGTACTTACAAGAATAGTTCCTAAAGGTTGGGTGTGGTGAAACATGGTTTTAATCCCAGCATTTGGGAGGAAGAAGCAGGTGTATCTCTGTGAGTTCACTAGTCTAGTCTACAAAGCAGTTTCAGACTTCAACCAGAGTCACATACTGAGACCCTGACTTAAAAAGAGAAAAAAAAAAAAGAATAGTTCTAGTAACTTTTTAGGATTCTGATACTGTGGGTCTTGGTAGACTTTGGCATCAACTCTGAGACACCACCATCATATGAGAAACTGCTGGTCTCATCCACTGTTTGAATTAGCACTGCTACTCTAGTATTTTGCTTCAAAATCCAGAACAACAAAAGGAAACATAACCAGCAATTTTATATTCTCTCAACTTTCTTGTCTTGTGTTGTGGGTGAACACATTTTTGAATGAAGCGAAGATAGAGGGTGGGATCACAGAGTGGCCTCCTCAGTTGCTACAGCTGCGCTTCCAGTGACGTTCAACACACACACAAATATGTGCCCAGCACTCATTTGTACAAGGAATCCAGACGGGAGTTGGCAGAAGACCAATAGAGGGACAGACAGACAGACAAAAAGATCAAAGACATGGAAACAGACCCATCAATGGCAGTTCTCATTATGCGACTCTGGAACCAGGAAAAAAACAGCATCAGCTGTGTCTGGAAACTTGCTAGGCATGCAAATTCCTGATCTCTATCCCAAGCAGACTCCTTCTGGGCTCATGACTTGGCAGTTTTGTTTTAGAAGTCACCATACTTCATTAAGTCTTGGACCATATGAACCTGGCATGCACTTCCTAATTTTTACTAGGAAACTTATATTTATGTATCCTAAGGACAAGACTGTAAAAACAGAAGATGAGAAAAGCTGAGTCAGGAGGCTCATGGGCCATAATTTCCTGGCAACAGTAATCCCATTTCCTATTGGGTATATCCCCACCTTGAGGAGGAAAGCTTCTGATGGAGTTGAGCCAGATCACCTGAAGCATTAGCCAGGAGCTGCTGGGATTTAGCCCTCTAGCAGGTCTGAAGACAGTGGGCTGTCAAGAGTTGTGTGTTTGTAACAAAATCCCTGGTGATGCCAATGCTGCTGGTCCAGGGACTACACCCGTATAAGTGGTAAAGCTGCGATGCATCATCCAAACCAGCTACCTTGCACCAGGCACTGTGGCTGGAAAAGCTTAGTTAGCATCATTATGGTCTCCCAGGGCCTGCAGGCAGGGCCAAACTTTAGTGTTACTAGGTATTTTGGTCCTTAAACCACTTACCACTTTGTTCCCTCATATCTTAAAGAAACTAAAAGGTGGAAATTATAGAGGTGAAATGCAGTTGAACTTCCAGCCCTGACTCTCTCAATGCCTTGGGCCTTCTTACAATTTTAGAGAAAAATTACTAGACAAAGGGCTAGAACATGTGTAAATTTAACCCTGAGACAGGCCAACCAGGCCTTTCTTTGAGTGCCAGAGGACCTGGGTCCCTGGTTATCTCCACTCTGTTACAAGACAGTTTTTCATTCAATTCTTGGCTAAGAAAAATTGGATAAAAAAAAATCCCAAGTTTTGGAAGAAAAAAGTAATCTTTTCTGGGGATGTAGAGGGGCGGTAGATAGAAGGTAGGTATGAGGTCCCTAGTCATTCTTGGCCTGGCAGAATTTTTTCCTCTAAGTCCATTCCTCTGATGTAACTGAGAAAAAGTTTACAGTCTGATCCACCATCAGGGAAGCAACAAAAGCATCTCCCTTCCAAATTTCTCCTTTCTCATCAGGACTTAAGAATGAGCACAAGACCAAGGTCCACCGGAGGCAAGTAGCTCCAAGCTTCTGTTCCACGGGTTTCCTCTGTCGCCAAGTGCAAAGTGTAATACTTCTACACCAGCAGAGAACCAAAGAGAAACACAGGCCATCCCACAATCCGGAGCGTGGACACAGGGAGAAGGGCCCCGATTATTTGCAGCCCTCCATACACAGGCGAGTTTCGTGTTCAGAAAGCCTGTTAACACCAAAGTCCTTCTTCCCAGACCTTACTGCACAGAGAATAAGCAATAGGAGACAAAATGGGGGAAATCCCTTTCATTTGGGTAATTTCGCTCACCCAGACATAGGACTCATGAGAGCGAAAGTGGTGTTTCATTTACAAATGCTGGAAAAAAAAATAAGATTTGGGACCTAAGTCGTTCAACTTGCAGGAGTTATCCTATAACAGAGTAAAAATAGGCTTCCTTGAGTCAGTTTGTCTTCCAAAAAATCAAACAATTTCTCAGTTGAATTTCGAGGGGATTAGTTATTTTTAAAAAGAAAAAGAAAAAAAAACCGCAAAACCCAAAGCTAGCTTTTAGAACGACACACATAAGCTGTTTGCCATATTGAGTCAACACCTGGGGCATTGATTTGAAAGCCAAACGCAGCCTGTTCACCTGCATTGCCAAGGATAACAGAAGCAACTGTCTCACTGCCATGGGAGAGAACCGCGTCACTGGGACTCCATCTGCAACCACCTTGGAAAACCAAAGATAACCAAGGAGGAAAGGCTTTGTGGTGAAACCCGACTTTCAACTTAAGAGCCTTCTTCCTTTCTTCAGACCAACTGTGCTTTCCAACTTATGATTTCTCTTTCGCCTCCAAGCCTACCAAATTCTCCCTGCTCTTTCTAGCTCCCATCTTCCGCCTTGCTTACTCAGCGAGGCACTGCGCCTGTTGCTGCCCAGCCCCCCAAGCTTGTTTTTGGCTGCCCTTTCCCAACGTTCCAAGCAGTAATGGTCTCATTGACCCCATAATTAAAGAAGTCCTCTGCCTCCCCACTCTGGCTGGCTGCCCACCCCTGCTTCTCCCCTAGTATTCTTTCAGTGAGACCACCAACAGATGGAGAGAGATTTTTCACCCTTTCAAAAGCTTTCTGTTTTTCGCATCGCATCAAGCATATCTTGGCCAAGCGTAATTAGCTTAAGGCCCTTCAGTCCTCACAGGAGATCTGTTAAAAGACCCAAGCAATTTCAATAAAGAGCTTGAAAAGCAAATCCTGAAGGCTGTGCCTAACCACAGGGGAGCCGCTATTATGTAGAAGCAGAGACCTCTCTCTCCTCCTCACACCTCCCCTTCTTCGGGCATTTTAAAATTCTCAGTGTATTCATGAGGCCTCCGGGGGCTTTGGGATCTTAGGACCTTTATTGAGTAGGTGGGATATTTAAGCACTTTCTCTTGAGCAGGTCGGCCTTTGGCTCCTTTTAATTGATTTCAATCATGGGGTGCTTTTCGGGGAGCCTTAAGATACTTCCAAATGGCCAACAGTTTGTTTGCTAAGTCTCTTAGACCTTTCATTCACTTTGTTTTTTCATCCTTTGGTTGTTGGGAAGGAGCTGGTAAGTTTCCTTTGTGCTTCCGAGCAGTTGATAATGAAGGCTAAATTAATTAATGGCGATACAGATCTGCACCCTACCTTTGAGTGGTGGTGACCCTTAAATTTTGAATAACCATATGTATTGCAGGGTTGATCCCATAGTCCCTAGCCCTCTTTGTTCCCATCTGTGGGAGAAAGCAAGTGTTTGAGACAAAATTAAACTCTGTTTTCATTAAAAACGAAGTGGCGCTGAGCTTAAGTCTCTGGAGCGCACAAGGCTTGTAGGATGCTGGAGAGGCCTGGCCTCACTGGGAGCCACTGGTAATATGTATTTTCCCCACTCACTCCAGAGGAGGCTGGAGCTCAGGTGTTGGGTAAGATGACAGTGTTCCCATGGCTAGTTTCCCACTCCTGAGACTGGGGGTGGGGGGGGGTAGAGAAAGAGAGAATTTCCTTTGTAAATAGCTTAGCATCTCCACTGATAAGACACAAAGCTTGATTCGAATGCCTTTTGTTGTCCTGGGTAAACTAATCAGTTCCTAGAGGGGCGTCAACTTTGAAGACTGCAGCAGCCTATACTCCAGCTGAAGAGGACCTCACAGTCAGAACTGAGGCGATCTCCGTTGTAAAACAGGAATATGGCTATGTAGCATGATGGGAAGTTGGCTTGCCAGGCAGATGCCTAAGACTTAGAGATTAATTTATTGTTATCTACAAAATATGACAGTGTTTGAAGCAAAAATTGACTTACAGACGGATGAACCCAGGATGGATGTTGTCAGCGGGTATGACAAGTAAAAATGTAATCTTTTATAGCCGCTTTTCATAAATGTTTGTTTTGCACTAAAGGATGATTGATAACAGGGAATGACGAGGCTGCACAGTCGTCGCTAGACTGTCTCAGCTAGAGAAGCATGCCGTTCTGAGTCACAGAAACATGAAGGATCGTGAGAGGATCAGTATCTCCAAGAGCAGAAAAGACGCTGCTTACACAGCCTTCGCTTGATAGCAACGGTGATGCAGAGGGGTGATTACCTCGTGGGTGTGACAGTGTCCCCAAAATATACAGAAATGATCTCTTCAGAGCTCACAGGACAGTGTGACCGTTGCCACAATGCCAGGGACTGGTTTGATCCATTTTTTTTCCAAACAGCTGTGCTTCATCTGAGAACTTTTGAGACCAGTTACTTACATTTTGAAATTTTCTCAAATGCTTTCTCTATTGTAAAGGTCCAAAACGTTGGGTGTTCAAAAGTAAAATGGACTTAGCCAGGGTCATCCAGCTGCACTAGTGGAATGAGGACCCGGAGCACAATGTAACTTTCCACGTTCTTTCTCCCTTGGTTCAACACTTTCACGTCTTTCTCTTGCGTGTGACTCTAAGTGCCTGGTAAGGTAAAATATGGCATTTTAATTTTGCTCTTTTCAGAGTAGCACTGTCTAGTTCCGTGCCACACCCTCTGACGCTCTAGGTCCTATGATTTTCCTTTCAGACTTCCTTACTGCAGAAACCCATCTGCCAAGGGAAGTGTGCAGTGAAGAACTCATTGCCTTTCGGAGCAGGTCTCCTATCCTCAGAGGATTCTTAATATTCATGGGGAAACTCCGCTTCTTTCCTGAATCATCTGCTGATTCACTCCAGTTCCTCTGTACAGAGGAAACTCAAACAAACCTGGTCACGTGGCCAAAGTCCCTAAAAAAAATCGTCATCTTGTCAACCACTCAACACATTTCTGCTTATTCCACACAGGTCTAATGTTGCATGGTCTTCAAGCTTTCTTTTCTTTTTTTTTAAAGATTATTCAGATTTTTGTGTTTTCTTTTTTTTTCGTTTATTTATTTAATAAAGATTTTTGTCTCTTCTCCGCCACCACCTCCCATTTCCCTCCCCCTCCCCCAATCAAGTCCCCCTCCCTCTTCAGCCCAAAGAGCTATCAGGGTTCCCTGCCTTGTGGGAAGTCCAAGGAACCCCCACCTCCATCCAGGTCTAGTAAAGTGAGCATCCAAACTGCCTAGGCTCCCACAAAGCCAGTCCGTGCAGTAGGATCAAAAACCCATTGCCATTGTTCTTGAGTTCTCAGTAGTCCTCATTGTCCGCTATGTTCAGCGAGTCCAGTTTTATCCCA
>NW_004949101.1:6168972-6182591 GCF_000317375.1 Microtus ochrogaster | reverse complement strand
GTGCATGGTGATAGATATGGGTCT
This sequence comes from Microtus ochrogaster, assembly GCF_000317375.1. Classification (NCBI taxonomy): domain Eukaryota; kingdom Metazoa; phylum Chordata; class Mammalia; order Rodentia; family Cricetidae; genus Microtus; species Microtus ochrogaster. Next base: position 6,182,567 of record NW_004949101.1, on the reverse strand, counting down.
ATTTTCATTCTTCTACAGGTTGACATCCAGTTTTGCCAGCACAATTTGTTGAAGATGCTCTCTTTTTTCCACACTTTCTTTTCTTGACTGTGTACTTTTTCCCAGCCAGATTTGCTCACTTCTCCTACAAAGCTGTACACATAGGCAAACATATGTTGGTTATAGGGATTGTATGATGCAATATGTGTAAAGCTCTAGCAGTAGTGTCAGACACACGGAAAATGCTCATTCAGTGCTCCTTAATGTGGTTATCACGGTTCTACATAGATACCCATACCCCAAGTCAAGACACAAACTCACTTGTCTAAACAATGTGGAATAGAAGAACTACAGGAACACTGGGTCAAAGGCTACCTACTGCCTGTCCCTAATTGCTCAGCCAATCTTCTCTTAGTCCTGGCAAGTACCATGAGGGATGATGAGGGCACTGCAGAGAGCGCCTGCCCACTTCCATCTTCTAAATGGGCCCGAGCTGGAAGCCTGGGAGTTGTCCTCTAACTGCTGATGTCTCTGATCACGAGATCTCATTGAAGAAATGCAGCCAGTCAACTAAAGTCCCTCCACCATTTGCCTTCTGGGAGATGGGCTATGTCTGTTTGTTGTAGCTGCTTCTGTCCTCATATAGAAATAACTAGAAATGGCAGAAAACTCAAAATATGGCCCAGACGAGGATCTGCAAACCTAGGAACTTGCACATTTATGGAGGCAGATCCATGTGCTCACACCAGTTATTCATGCTTAGGTTCCAAGAAGTAAACACCACGGCATGTGTCATATGACCATGGCAATGGCAGTCAACACTTCTAGAGAAACGCAGCAAAATAGCATACAAAATAGCAGAAACTCGGCTACTTGTCAGCTTCAAGATTTAAGAGCTATCTTTAATTCTGCACTTCCTTGTCATCCTCTGTAGGGGGTCTTTTTGTCTACCAGAAATCCTCCAGATGTGGCTGTTGGAATCATGGTGTGCAAGAGAGCACAGACAGAAAAACCTCTCTACCGAATCTCTGTCATTCTTTCTACCACCCATCAGCATCTCCAAAAAGTCCATGTTCTCGGAAGCTCCAGTTGAGGGCAAGCAGAAACTTAGATCTTGACCAATCGGTTGCCTGGAAGAAACTGTTGAGGGAGCCAGACAATAGGAATTCTAATATTCCCATGTCATTCCTGAGGGGTTCAATTGAGAGGAAGTAAGTTTTATTCCCATGTTCTTGATTTTAAATGATAGACTTAAATATCTTGCTTCCTCATAATCTTCTTAATTATTGCTATCTTATTTATAGTAACACTAGCCATAAAAATCACATTTTAGAAAAAGGCAGAAGGGAGGAAGGCAAAGGGAGAGCTAGGTGGGCTTGTTATGTTAGCACTGGTACATTTGGATCAGTCGGCTAACACCAAACAGCCTAACTGTAGAAAGTTAACTTCCAAAGGCCCTAGGCCAGAGGTATCTATCCCATTGGATCAGTGTCTTGTGGCTTTTTGTTCTGGCTACAAAATTCTATAGATGCTACTTTTTTATCTCAATATGTGCCAGTGATCATAGCCACAGTGGCCAACGAATATAAAAGAATGATATTTTGTCTTATCATACCATCTTATTTTCCCTTTAGAGTTGGTATTTTGCGCCAGCCATGCTGGCACGAAAATAATTGTAGAAAGCAGCATGAGCATATCAAAGTCTTACTATTTTAAACTGCTTTGAATTTTGCCTTCTTTAATGTGGATTTTGCATTCAGCTACAAGAAAGTCTTCCAACACAGCTCATCTCCAGATCCCCAAGATGTGCATGAGATACATTCCCGGAGGCCTTGAAGGTATGAGAATCCTTTGAGGATACACCATCAGCGCCATCCCTCATGGGAGACAGACTTAGAATCCGCTGGCTGTCACTTCCCCCAATCATATTTCAGGGTCTTATGAAACTGGATGCTTTATGATTACTGTTCAGAAATGGAATAAAAGCAGTCTGATGAGGGACACAGACTCAGAATCCCAGAGCCAGCAACTATTCACTCAACACATCCCTAAATGGTCTTTTTGAAACCAAGATCTTTCCACAGACACTATTTCCTTTCAAACAAAAACTAGTGCCTTTTTAACATTTGGAAAGCTATGAAGGCAAGAATTCCCGGGTAAAGAAAACCTAGCAAGCTCAGGAGGGCATATCTTGCCCTAAGAGAAAAACCCAAATGTTTTGTGTCAACCTGTGCCAGAACTGTGTTGATGGAGCAGAGATATTTGGGGCCATCAGTAGGGATATGAACTGGGGATCTGACCAGGTGAGTCCTCATCCAGATTCTGGCAGCTCTCTCCCTGCTCGCCAATGAGGCTGTGAGAACAAATACTAGCAAGGTGACATTTTTCTGAAGGCCATCAGATTGCAACGGCAGGGTGAGATAGAAACCAGAGCTGGGAAGCCAGAACAATCAGTATGTTCCTGGAATGAGCCAGGTGACAACGCTCTTTGAGCTGATGCTGGTTTCTGCCTGATGTCTGTGAGGCAGCTGCAGTGTGTCGGTTGTCAAAATCTAGATTAGAGGCTGAGTACGGAGAGGTCCTGGGGCTTCTGTGCTGTGCAGTTTGTTCTGGGATCGTTTTCATCCAGACTCCACCAAAAGATACCGAAATGAGAGAGACCTGGGGGTACAGTGCACTTAGTAAGAGGCATGCCTGTGTGAGTGACAAAGAAACGGGAATTGGAATAGACAGGGGAACCATCAGCGCACCCTGCAAGTATTACTCGTGAGGGAAGAAGGCAGGGAAGAGAAGCTGGAAGGCAGGCAAAGTAAGAAGGTTTTGAAGGTAAAGCACTGGAGACCTTTGAAGAAAAGTAAGCCAAGATCAGCTCTGTCTTAATGCCTGCTCTGGGAGCAGACTGTAAGAAGGGCAACCTGGAATAAGTGGAACAATAGTTTCTAGGAGAGGTTCATCCTGTCCTCTTAGGATTAGGGTTTCGCATCTCACAACTCCAGAGGCCATACTTTACATGAATCATGTGCTATGGAGATGTAGCAAATGAAGTCTACACGGCATTACATAATGATCTTGTTTAGGACTGCTCAGGCAAATGCTCCAGGTAGCTATAACCTGGGTCTCTGGCTGGGGCAAATGAACACATTCTGGCCATTGACACGTATGAGAAGTTCTTGGGAACTCAACCTGGTCTTTGGTCATGGCCACTTTTCTGAGCTTGGAGGCACGGTGGGGGCGGGGCGATGGGTGTAGGAGCTAAGTTTGGGTGTCTGGGATGACCTTGGTTGTACAGTTTGGGTGTAGCGGGTGAGCTTGGGTATAGGGGATGAGCTTGGATGTAGGCCCCATGTTGGGCACCAAATGAATCATAATTAATAGAAACTCAGAGACTGAAATTGGGGTTCAACCTGAAAAGCTGAAGAGCAAAGCATCTAGCCACTGGCTCTTACCTCTACCTCAGTCCGAAATAGCATGCATGTACTAAATCCTGAGTAAAAACAAGGAGAAAAGTCTCATGCCAATCATGAGCTTACCTTTCTTTCTCCCTGTATGCCTCTTTCCCTTCTTTTTCCCCCTAGGCTTCCTACCTCTCGTCCTGTTCCCTCTCTATCATTGCAAGCATAGGAGTGAATGTTCTGTTTACTGTTCCTTTCTAACCAGACAATTTCCTGTTTGATTATAAATGAGAATCACCTAGTGGGATTGCAAGACTCCCACCACCAGGCCATGCAGCAGATAAATTAAGTTTGAGGCTCGGGATGGAGCAAGCATCAACATGCTTTAAATCTCCCTAGGTATTTTCCTTATGCAGCTAAGGTTGAGAAGCTCAGCTGAACAACCTCTCCGCCCCCTCTGGAGTGGCACTGGCCTTCCTGGCTTCCCACTGGCTAAAATGGTAATTGGCTGCTTAGGAAATGTGATGTGCACATTGATGAATAAAGCATGAGTGGAATATTTTAATATCTGATTATAGTCCTTATTATACAAATGCTGTTTCTTAGTTTTAATGTTCTGATAAATTATTTGGCTTCATTGTGGTTATAAAGTAAAATATATAGTTTAGATTTCCTTTTATTAACACATGATTCGTACATAGTAATGAGCTTCCATGTGACATTACTCTTCATGCACTCAGTGTGCAGATCCTACCTAACGACCCCTGTGCTCACATCTCCCATAATCATAGTTCTATTTTCAAGCTATTTTTTAAACTTCTGCTTATATAAAAAAAAAACAGCATGTGGTATTTTTCCTATGTTGACTTATTTCATTTACCTGGTGGTCTTCAGGTCTACCCATTTCTCTTTATGATTGGATAACACTCCATTACATGTGTATACTCTATTTCCCTTCCTCCCGTCTGCTGATGAGCACCTAAGATGATTTCAGATTTTAGCCACCTAGTGTGAACAGTCACAATACATATCAGCGTGCAGGTATTCATTGGTGTGCTCCTTTTATTTCCTTTGGATATATACTCAAGGGTGGCATAGTGAGGATCATAAGGTATTTCTATTTTTGGTTTGCTAAAGATTCTCCATATTCTTCTCTATGGGGCATACTTAAATGGCAGAATTAATTTCCATTGCCTCCAACAGAATACACAATCTACTTTTCTCCACTTCCTTAAGCACGTGTGACTTTTCTGAGGTTTTTTTTTTAATTTCATTTTATTTATAACAGCCATTCTAGCTGCAGTGAGGTGGCATGCTATTGATGCTTTGATTTGCCTTTGCCTGGTGACTAATGATAATGAATTTTTTTCCATTTATTTAGTGAACATGTTTTTTGCTTCATTTTAAAAATACCTACTTAGGTCATTTTGCCCATTTTTAATTGCTTATTTTTATTGATACATTTTTCAGTCATTTGTGTATTCTGGGTATTCATCCACTGTAAAATGAATAGCTGGAAAATATATTCTCCCGTTCTGTAGGCTGTCTCCACTCTGTTGCTTCCTTTGCTATTCAAGATCCGTTATGTTAGACCTGGCTCATTTTTCAAGTTCTGCTTTTGTCTCCTGGACTGTGAGGGTCACAAACAGATAATCAGTGTTGGTATAGTAACTTGGAGTGTTTCCCCTCATGTTTTATTCAGGTAGGTTCAGATCTTTCAGAGTTAGTTTAGGTCTTTGATCCACTTTGGTCCAGATAGGACAACAGGGCCGAGTTTGGGTCTTCGGCATATGGGTATTCCTCTTTCCAAGCACCATTTGTTGAAGAGGCTGTCCTTTCTCCAGGGTGTTTTGGTACGTTCTGTGAGAATCAGTTTATTGGAGTATGTAGATTCACTTACAGGACTCTCCCCTGTCCCGCTGCCTATGTGTCTCTTTCTAATATCAGCACCCATGTTGTTTTGGTTTTTGTGGCTCCATTGTATGTCTGGAAATTGAGTTTGGTGATGCCTCTAGTTTTGTTATGACTGTTCTGAGTTTGTTTGATTGTTTGGGGTCTTTTATGCTTTGGAATTTAAGGATTCTTTTTCCTAGATCTGTGAAAAGTATCAATGATATTTTGGTGGTGATTATATTAAATACATAGTTTGCTTTGGGGACATTTTTAGAGTATTAATTCTAATCCATGAACAGGAAGAATGGCATGGGTCATTTTTTGATAACCTCTTCAATGTCTTTTAATGTTCTGAAATTTTCATTGGTGAGATTTTTTTTCACTCCCTTGAAGTTTGTTCCTACTTGTTTTATTCTTTCTGTCTTGCCATAGTAACTATACCAGTATTAGCTTTCATGAGTTTATTGTTGATGTATGTAAGAATTGCTGATTTTTGTATGTTGGTTTTTCAAAATTTATTTATTCTTAGATAATTCCATACATTTATACAATGCACTTTGATCATACTCATCCCCTTATTTCCCCCTCTAAATCCTCTACGACATTCCCAGCACATCTCCCTCTCATGCCCTCTCTTTTCTCTCTCTTTTTTTTCCTCCTTATGTCCCACTGTGTCCAATTAGTGCTGCCCATATGTGCATGGTTATGGGCCCATCCACTGGAGTATCACCAACCTACCAGTGGCCACAACCCTACAGAAAAATGACTTTTTCTCCCTGAGCTACTATCATTGCCAACAGATCCTTGTCTAGGGATGGGGCCTCATGAATGCCTTCCTGATCAAATTCATAATGGAATTTTGACTGCCTTGATGTTGTATGTATTGATTGTTTTCAAATATAAAATGCATTCTTATAGTTTCTTTTTAATTAGTACAATCTATGTTTTGTCTTCTCTACTTTTTCAGTTGGCTACACTGTAGCTAATGAAACTCTCATTTATACTTACCTTCATTTAAGGTGACTCTTCACCACTGCCTTTTTCTCACATCCCCTGCTGCCGTCTTTTGCCCCAAGAGTTTTCCTGTCCATTTTCACATTGCGGTCTGACTACTTTACCAAATGGGTTTATCATTTCTGATATTCTCTTGGCTGTGATTTTGCTTTTGTTATTTACACATAAAATTTTATTTACCAACAGTGATTAATTTGTGTGCATAGATAAATAGATAGATGTAGGCATAACACATATAATTCCCCCTTTTGTAATTGTTCTAGCTAAAATTTCTGCTGTTACATTTAGATAAAGTCTATGAGAGGTAGCACCCTTGTTTTGTTCCCAATTTTAAAGAAAATGCTATTATACTTTCCCAATTCACTGAGATGACAGCTGTGGATCTACATATATATAAATTGTGCAAATATATCTCTGTGTATCAAATTTATAAAACTTATGTTGCTATATAATCCTCCTAAATCTGATTTAAGCAGGGTTTTTTTTATTATGAATTAACACTGAATCTTATAAAATGATTTTTTTCTGCATCTATTTATTCCATTGGTTGATTTCTTGTGTGTTGGCTGAATGAGAAATAATCCCCCATAAACTCACGTATTTGGACACATGGTACCCATGGGTGGTGCTGTTTAGTGAGATGGTAAATCCTTGCTAGCAGAAGTATGGCTCTGGCTGTAGGCATTGGGAGTTCGTAGCCTCCTTTTACTTCCAGATCACTCTCTCTGTTTCATCCTTGCAGCTCAAGATGTGATCTTTCAGTTTCCTGCTTCAGCCCTCTGCTCCCAGCCTCCCCACTGTTATAGACTCTACAGCTGGGAACATAAGACAAAACACAAAGTCTTCCTTCTGGAAGGCATTTCACAGTTTAAGAAGGGATCCAGTCCATCAAGGTCAGCACTTCTCAACCTGTGGATCACAACCCCTTTGAGGCTCAGAAGACCCTTTCACAGCGGTCGTATATCAGATATCTTGCATATCAGATATTCATAACAGTAAGAAAATTAGAGTTATGAAGTAACAATGAAAATAACTGTATAGCTGGGGCTCACCACAACATGAGGAACTGTATTAGAGGGTGGCAGCATTACGTCCATTCAGACCTACTGATCTGGGTGGAGAAAATGTGACAGGAGCAGATTGAGGTGGCTGAACCCATTTTACCTTCCATGGGTTCCATAACTCTTCTATACCCACACATTTCCTTACATTAGAGAAGTTTTCTGATTTTTTTCATTGAGTGACATTCCTGTGCCTTTAACCTTTATCTTCACACCATTGGCAAAGTGCAGTTCTACAGATATTTATTCCTTTAATGATGCCCCAAAGATTTCAGATGGTAGCCTAGCTCTTCTTTCTCCTTTTTCCTTTAAAAAAATTAATAAGATATCTCAAAAAATGTCTTCAACATCAGGTATTGTTTCTTATGCTGCATCTATCTGTTGTGGAAGGTTTTCAACTGAATTATTTCAAACTTTACTGAGCTCTTCATTTTCAAGATTTATGTTTGGTTCCTTTTCAAAATTCTGTCTCTTCGCTGAGTTTCCTGGTCATACTCCACATAGCTTTTGATTTCATTTAACTGTGTCTCTGTATTTTGTTAAAGTTCATTGAGATTCTTTATACTCCTTGCTAAATAGTGCGTCAGGCATTGAATCCATTTGAGTTGCTTTGGGATCTGTTGTGAGAGGGCAGTAGTGTTCTCTTGGAGCCTCCAGGCACCTTGTCTGGCAGTATTCCTCACGCTCCCACACTAAGATATCTGTAGCTCTTGAGTCAGCTGTCTCTACAACTACAGGAAATGGTTTTCTTCTGAAGCTGTGTCTTCAGAGGGTAGGTTTATAATGCAAAGTTGGCTATGTTTTCACATAGAAGCAAGAGTAGGGTTTGCTCGTAGCTTCTTTTTTTTTTGGCTCTGGACATAGTGTGTATTATGTTGGAATTGGAGAGACTCACACTCTCTGCAGACTGCACAGACGTGGGAAGGTTCTAGCACTTCCAGAAGATAGGGTGGAGACAGAGAAGCATTTGGTCCTTCAATACCTCCTTCCTCCTACGATGGTTCCCTATTGGGAAAGAGAGGGAGTCCAGGGCACTGTTGATGTTGATTCTGTTGCTTCTTAGTATATCTGGCACTGGTTAAGTCAGTAGGAACAGGAGGCCCGAAGAGCTTTTCTTCTAATGAGACAAAATGGTACAGACCCAGGTGCTGATCATAAGGTTGTGATGGGAACCACAGTGTGTGGTCAGAGTAGTACATGTGAAGAGGACCCTAGCCTTTGCTGCTGCTATTGTGAGTACCAACCTAGGAGCAGGATCTCGAGGACCCCAAGATGTTCACACCCATGGATATGGTAGTGACTGGTGACAGTTGTTTTTATCTGTCCCTCCTACTCAGGCTTTCAGTAGGAACTAGACACATCTAAGGAAAGCCACAGTTCCTCTCAGCCTCCTCTGGCTAAGCACACTTAGGGATTTTTCTCACCCTATTGTTTATCTGAAGTACTTAACAAGGAACAAGGTCAAATGAGCCAAGCCTAAAGCTGGGAGAAATCTCTCCAGATCTCTTTAGCCTGTTTCTTGAAGAGGGATACTGCTCAAGTCTGCCTCAGCATGCCTCTGTTAGATGGCTTCAGTGAAATCATAGACTTTCCCCCACAACACTGGTCTCAGAGGGAGAGCTCCCCTGCCTGACATTCTGGGTCTTGAAGGCTTTATACAATCTTTTTCTGTCTGTGTCACAACCCCCTTGTATTACAATGCAGGGCATCTAATGATTTTGGGTCAGATTCAATCTGTTAGGATATATTAGATTCATCAGGTTAGGTTTCCATCAAGCCCCCAGAGAGATGGAAAAATGAAGGACTTCTGACCCTTTAGAGGAATCCAAATTCATGCAATTGCCACTTTCTGAGGCTGGTTCCTGGATTTAGCATCCAAGGCCCATTGTTCATTAGGAGATGATATGTGATCAGTTTTCAAATGTAAATTTGCAATGTATTGTGCAGATTCCAGTTCCTTCATGTGGACAACAAATCTCTGAAGATCACAGAACTCCCCAGTAGCCAAAAGAACTGACAACATCATGCTGACAACTTTGCTGGGATGCTATTTCACCATCACCCAGGCAGAAGGGGAACTTTCTCTTCCCTGGTTTCTGCGCTGTGGTCCTGGGTCTCTGAATTGTACAGAGTTCTAGTTTTTCTCATGCTGACTCCCAGTGTATTTTCTCAGAGTCAGTTATCTGAAAAGGCAGCTGCACACCTGCTTTCTCAGCTCTTCTTTGTGGAGACAGTGAAGGATGGGTGCATCTGTTTTGAAAGTTCCATAAACTTACCCTCTTAATCACGGAAGAAGGAATGAATGACAGGGCAGATGTGTCATGGCAGAAAGAAAGTTTGGAGAATAAGTGTCCTTAGGTGGATTGTTAGTTAAAGGTAACCCAACAAAAAAGATAGGCGAGTATGTTACCTATCAAAATCTGACAAGTTATTTCTGAAGTGATACATAGCATCACTGATCATAAGAAAATCAGCATCTCTGACCCAAGGCAAGTAAATAAAATACTAATGCAATCTAGATTGTTTAACTGAAAGTATAACAGATATAATGGATATAGCATGTTTATTAGTCAGGACTCTCTAGAGTAGCGAAACATATAGATTGAATATCTTTCTGTATACATAGAAAGGGGACTTATTAGAATCACTAGCAGGTTATGGTCCAACTAATCCAGCAGTGGCAAGTTATAAAGAGAAAGTCCTAGAATCCAGAAGTCACGCAGTCCAGAGCAGTGGATGTCTCTAGTTGGCCTTCAGTAGATGCTGGAATCCCAAAGATCCCAAAGAAGTGGGTTCTATTTCCAGTGAAAGAATGAATTGCTAGCAAGATGAGAGCAAGCAGGCAAAGAGCAAAAGCTTCCTTCTATGTCTTTATATAGGTGTCCAGCAGAAGGTGTGGTTCGGATTAAAAGTGTATCTTCTCCTGAGAAACTGAAACACTGCTTTCCAAAGTGGTTGCACAAGTTTGCATTCCCACCAGCAATGGATGAGGGAACCCCTTCCTCCACAACCTCTCCAGCAGAGGCTATCATTGGTATTTTTGATTTTTAGCCATTCTGACAGGTGTAAGATGATATCTCAAAGTTGTTTTGATTTGCATTTCCCTGATCGCTAAGGAGGTTGAGCATGATCTTAAGTGTCTTTTGGCCATTTGAACTTCTTCTGTTGAGAATTCTCTGTTCAGATCAGTGCCCCATTTTTTAATTGGGTTAATTAGCATTTTAAAGTCTAGTTTCTTGAGTTCTTTATATATTTTGGAGATCAGACCTTTGTCTGTTGCGGGGTTGGTGAAGATCTTCTCCCAGTCAGTGGGTTGCCTTTTTGTCTTAGTGACAGTGTCCTTTGCTTTACAGAAGCTTCTCAATTTCAGTAGGTCCCATTTATTCAATGTTGCCCTTAATGTCTGTGCTGCTGGGGTTATACCTAGGAAGCGATCGCCTGTGCCCATCTGTTGTAGGGTACCTCCCAATTTCTCTTCTATCAAGTTCAGTGTGCTCGGACTGATATTGAGGTCTTTGATCCATTTGGACTTGAGTTTTGTGCATGGTGATAGATATGGGTCAATTTTGTCCGATCATATGACAAGGGCATTTGTTTAACTATGTTCATAGCAGCATTATTTGTAATAGCCAGAACCTGGAAACAACCTAGATGTCCTTCAATGGAAGAATGGATGAAGAAAGTGTGGAATATATACACATTAGAGTACTACTCAGCGGTAAAAAACAATGACTTCTCAAATTTTGCATGCAAATGGATAGAAATAGAAAATACTATCCTGAGTGAGGTAACACAGACCCAAAAAGGTGAACATGGGATGTACTCACTCATAATTGGTTTCTAGCCATAAATAAAGAACCTTCATCTGGCGATGGACCCACACTGGAACACTGGACTGAGCTCCCAAAGTCCCAATGAGGAACAGAAGGAGGGAGAAGATGAGCAAGGAAGTCAGGACCAAGAGGGGTGCACCCACCCACGGAGACAGTGGGGCTGATCTATTGGGAGCTCACCAAGGCCAGCTGGATTGTGACTGAAAAAGCAGGGGATAAACCCGGACTCTCTGAATATGGCGGACAATGAGGGTTGCTGAGAAGCCAAGGACAATGGCACTGGGTTTTGATCCTACTTCTTGTTCTGGCTTTGTGGGGGCCTAGCCAGTTTGGATGTTCACCTTCCTAGACCAGGATGGAGGGGGGAGGACTTCGGACTTTCCACAGGGCAGGGAACCCTGACTGCTCTTCAGACTCGAGAGGGAGGGGGAGAGGAGGGGGGAGGGGGGGAGGAGTGGGAGGCTGGGAGGAGGCGGAAAATTTTTTTTCTTTCTCAATAAAAAAAAAAAAAAAAAACTGTATCTTCTCACCTCAAGATCCAGATCCAAACCTTGTGACTCCCTGACTCAGATCAGAACTAGATGTGGATTCATCCCCTTTAAACCAAGCAGAAGCATCTCGTTCAGGTGTGCCCTCCAGCTCTGGATTGTAGTTTATCCTGTCACTAGGGACCACTACTCTGACATGGGTTTAAGCCAAGAGAAAGTCTTTATTAGCTGGCTGTAGTAGTAGGAGTGGCAGGGCTGCGTCCCCAGCACCCTGGCCGCCTGGCTCGCTTATGCCCCGAAATAATTACACGGACACTGCATTCTTTTAAACACTGCTTGGCCCATTAACTCTAGCCCTTACAGGCTAATTCTCATATCCTGATCAACCCATCTCTAATAATCTGTGTAGCATCAATCTTACCGGGAAAGATTCTAGTCTACGTCCATCGTGGGTCTGAGCTTCATGCGTCTGCCTCAGAGAGCAGAGCTATAGCATCTGCCCGGGGAGAGGGGGAGCATGGCGTCTCTGAGCTCACTTCCTCTTCCTCCCAGCATTCTGTTCTGTTTACTCCACCCACCTATGTTCTAACCAATAAAATGGGCCAAGGCAGTTTCTTTATTTTTTAACCAATGACCTTCCTCCATCAGCTGGCTGGTGAGTACACTGGGTATTCAGGATCCCATTGTACCCCAAGACTTGCTCAGGGAGAACTTTTAAGTATAAAAACCATGCTGTGCGTTGACATACTTCAGTTAACAGGAACAGTTAGCCAGAAGCAGAATTATGGCAGCCCAAAAGGCAAGGTTAGTACATTTAAAGACTTTCACAGAACTATGGACTTTGATGGATTAGGTCTCTGCTTTCATTTTTGGCAGGTGTGCTGTCTACGTGCTGAGTTTTACAACCTAAATGGCACTCCCATAATGGAGTCGGTTGTACTAAGGTCTGAGTACCTATTAAAGTCTGGAGCCTTGTTACAATTCCAGATGAAGTCAAGTTAACAAACAAAAAGACCATCACTCAAGTCTCTTATGTTTGGACTGAGATAAGATAAAGGCTGACCCTCTGAAATTTTGCCCTGCATGTTGTCTAATAAAAAGTACATACTAAAATTCATGATTGGGATTCCGCTGTGACGCATGGTAAGGGATGGCTCGGGTGCACCCTCCCAAACAGTGTTTCTCTTGTTTTAGTTTTTCTGTTTTTGTTTCCAAATACCATCACTGTAGCATACAGGAAAGCTATAGCACTTGCTCGCAGCAGTGTTAAATGGCCAGGTGACAATGCTCCGGTTCTCCATGGCCAAGTGCTTCCATTTTAGTAACAAACAGCCTACCAAGTGTTGCTATATTTATAGCCTTGAAAGTTTTGTAGCACTCCCAAGAGAGATATAGGGAAAGGAACATTTACGGAGAATTCACAGAGTGGCATTCCAATTTACCACCCTGCAGATTCTTCTGACCATGACTGTAAGTAATGGCATTCTATTAGTGCCAGAAGGTTGGAGCAGATGGGCTGGTCTATGAGCCAGCTGCATTGCATGGAGATGTTCTAAGAAATAGCTGTTGAGAAAGACCCTAGGTAAACAGAACAATGACTTGCATGCCAGAGAGGGGAAGTGTCATCCTGTCTATACCCATTTACAGTCAGCTAGATCTTCACCATCAATGCTGTCACATGACATCAATGCTGTCACATGACATCTATCACATGACATCTATAAGAACTTCAGAATGAAGGAGGAGACATGCAAATTCCCATCTGGACTTAACATGTCACATATCAAAGCAATTCCTTCAGTATAGGTACTATCAATATTTGTCTCTAGACTTTCCTAAATTGATGTGGGAATGATTTCTTATTAATAAAGAAACTGCCTAGGCCCATTTCATAGGCCAACCCTTAGGTAGGCGGAGAAAACAGAACAGGATGCT
>NW_004949101.1:6167161-6168794 GCF_000317375.1 Microtus ochrogaster | reverse complement strand
AGGCAGTGATTAAAAGAATACAGTTTCCGTGTAATTATTTCGGGGCATAAGCTAAGCTAGCCATGTGGGCGGCCGGGTGCCGGGGACGCAGCTCTGCCGCTCTTAATTCAACACTAAATTTCTTTCTCCATCTCCATTAGCATTAAAATATGAACCTTCTTGTAGTGTAGCTCAGTTTTATTACTATGTGAGGACTTTGTCCAACCAGTGTCAATATATGGGTGGAAGTTTTGTTATATTGAAGATGGAAGTACTAACAGCCTATGACTATATTCCCTAAATCAGAATACCAATTGTGTTAAACCACAGCCTTATTTCTCCCTTCTCATTTGCAAAGTAGCAAGCCTTACTGTTCTCAAAGAGTCTGTGTGGCGGTGTGGAGAGAGAGGAGCCTGATCACCCATCTAGGATTCAACAGAAGCCTAAATAAATAAACAAAAATAACAGGACAATTTCTTCAATATCCATGGGCTGTGTCACTTTCCCATTCATTCCTGTTTATCCTAGCCAAAGCATCTGCTGTAGTGTTCACTGCACCTGTCTTCCTATGCATGATCTTTGGAGGAGAAGTCCCTATGGCTAAGTAAAGACCCTATGCTTGCCTTCCTTAGTAACCAGTGACCCCACCAGCCATCCTAGTGTGCTTTCAGTCTGGGTTGAGGTAGAGTGTTTTCATTCATTAAACCAAGTCTCATTCTCTTTCTGTAGAAAGGTAAGAGGGAGGAAGAATGGAAGGCAGTGTTCAATAGCAAGGATTTACTGCTCACATCTTTTTCTCTCTCAGCTTACAGTCTTCTGATATAGATAAGACCTAGGGCCCTTAAAGGAGATCCACATGTGCGTGTTTGATTTTGGTTGTTGTAATTTTTATACTTGGTCTTGAAAATCAAAACCTACCTCCATGTATAAATTCTAATCATTTCTTTTTTATTCAACTACATTGTTACCATTGATCCAATCATTAAAGCTAAACAATTTCAATGCAACTTCAACACCATATGTTAGGTATACAAATCAGCACTCTTCCCAAAACTATGATCCTAAGCAGTTTAAAATCAATGGTGCCCACATGGACTTATCTGGCATATGCCAACCCTGGATATGCTACAGTGGTAGTTGCCTGGAGAATGAGACCAGAGTTCTCATCCAGTTGCTCACCATTAAGCTCTCTCACCAGTTCTGATTCAGATATGACAACTCTGTTGATCCACTTTAATCAAAAAGCTCTCCCAAATATGACAAATGCTTTTTAGAACCCATAATTTCTTTGTGTAGCCCTACTAAAAACAGACAAAAATGATGCCCAATACATAAGCAAATAAAAAACACTAATATCAATAATTAAGTTTTAGACACCCCTAAAATGAGTCTTCCTTTCCCATGTAGACTCTCTTATAACTATTCTACATTTATATTTTTATTACTATACATTTTGTTTTTAAAAATATATTTTATTGTAATTGGTCCTATCATATTTTTTCATATTTTGGTAATAATGTTGAACCTGAGTGCTTGCTCATCACTGCCACCTCACTTTCAGCTAATGGGCATGAATGTCCTTTTTCCTCTCTCTCTCTCTCTCTCTCTCTCTCTCTCTCTCTCTCTCTCTCTCTCTCTCTGTGTGTGTGTGTGT
>NW_004949101.1:6152488-6167061 GCF_000317375.1 Microtus ochrogaster | reverse complement strand
TGTGTGTGTGTGTGTGGTATCAGGGATCTTTATGCACATGAGGCAGGCACAGTACATTGACAGCTATAACCAAGGCCCATCTTTTGGTTATAGTCGTGTATGAGAACTGTGGCCACATTTAATTTAAAGGTGAGAAGGAACATAGATGCTGTCCTGTCCCACCCATTTGTCCTCAAAATAAGGAAATTGAAGAGCTGACCTTTTCATTTTCAGGCAGAAGATTAGTGGATCATCCAGACAGGAAATGGAACTCCTGGTCTTTATTCAAACTCTTTTCCCAACTTCTTTCCACTTCCCTTTTTCTTTTTAAATATTATTGCTATTTGATTTGACTCATAAGTTGGTTCTCCACCTCTAGAAATGATTCACAAAGGACTGTAAACTCCAAGTTCTATTTCAGTACATGGCAATGTCACTGAATTCTGTATTTTTATAATAAACCTTCTAGATATCTCCAGTTTACTCTTTTCAACACTGAACTTGTAATATTTGTTCCTATCTGCCACTCATCATCTGAGTGCAAGGCAGTCCCATCATGTTGGATGGTTATACCCAAAATTTTCACGTTGTCGTGGCCTCTTCTCATCATCCCATATTCTACCCAAACAATTCTTTGTAGTAGGAAGATTGCTTCTTCATTCCTGACTGCCCAGGCTTGAAATAATCACTCAGAAACTGTATTAATCAAATCACTGCTTGGCCTATTAGCTCTAGCTTCTTATTGGCTAGCTCTTACATCCTAAACTAACCCATTTCTATTAATCTGTATATCACCATGTAGCTGTGGCTTACCAGGTAAAGTTCTCTCTGGCGTCTGTGTCTGGTGGGGCTACATGGCTTCTCACTGACTCTGCCTTCTTTCTCCCAGCATTCAGTTTAGTTTTCCCAACCTAGCTCTATTGTACCCTATCATAAGCCAAAATTGCTTCCTTATTCATTGACCAATAAAAGCAACACATATACAGAAGGACTTCCCCACATCAATTCTTCAGCAATACCTTTAAGATAATTTTCAAAATATCTTCCAGTGTGATCACATCTCCTACCTCATCCACTGCCACCAATAGTCATGACCACGTTTTACATCAAATACTTCAATACCTTCTTATTTGATTCCACAACTTCATCTTTAGGGATGTTGCTTATCTTACCATAATTGTGTGACTTGACTCTTTTATTATGATACTTGGATGTCTCACTTACCAAAGTCTTCTTCAGTTCTTATTCAGAAGATAGTTCTTTAACATCCCTATAATGGTGCTTGTGTGTGTGTGACTCCTTATCCCCTGTGTCTTGTGTTTTATCCCCAACATCAGCTTTCTTTATTTCCTCTTATCTGTGTTTTCGTTGGTGATATAGACATACTCGTACCTCAGGGATTTCACACTTACTGCTTCCTTCCCTGAATGCTCACCCTTATAAATCCTAACATAAGCACTTCTAGACCAGAAACTTTTTCTGAACCTTGGTTACTGAGTCCCCTGAATCCAGAACAGTGCTCAGCCCCCAGCATTGACACCATACGTGACTATTGGGGGCTGAGATGAGCTCTCCTCACCAGCTGTTTTTACTCTTTGGATGTTTTGTGGTGCTATGTGGCCCTTGCAGAACTGACAGGCCTAGAACTAGAGTGTTTGTTCAGATTCTATCTAATGCTTTGGAATGAAACTCAGCTTCTTGGCCCAGCCTGCCCCAACAGTCTTCCTTTCTCCTCAACTTTCTTTGCTACCATCCTGTTGTCCTGCCCACTCTTCTGTTCCTGAAGCAGGCTAATTTACCAGTGGAGCCATAGTACCAGGGCTGCCTCCTAGAGAAACATGTGTTCCTAGATGTTCTTGTAACTGGAGCCCTCAGGCAGGTCTCAGTCTTAGGCTTTGCTCCTAGCCTAGCCCCTCTCCAATTACTCCAGCTGAATGGCCTTTTCCTGTTTTTGTGATGAAAATCTTCCCCATCCTGATCACTGTATCACCAGAGGCCCACAGAGCACGACACACAGTCGGTACCTACATTATATGTGGAGGACTAATGAATTTCATTAGTCTAGCAATCAAAGTCCTGAGACTTTTCCCTGCAGGACAGCCTGAGCCTATGGAGCTAAAATACTGTATTGGCAAGTCCATCTCTTGTAGCTTTGAAGAGTATCTGGCCAGGAAGAATGTTTAATTCATAGTCACTGCCCCCACCCCAGGTATCTCACAGCTTGTGGTATCTAGCAACTTTCCATACTTGTTGACTAAGCGACAAGAAAGCTATAGAAGGACCGAAGGTGTGTTCATCAAGTTCATTTCACTTGAGAGAATTGGGAATGTGAACACTAGAACATAAAGTATTAAAGAGTAGACATTATGAAATGACCAGGGAGGTCTAATAAAGGCCAAAGCAAAATAGAGCTGTGATGTAAAAATAAATAAATAAATAAATAAATAAATAAATAAATAAATAAATAAATGCCTAGAATTAGGCTCAGAGGGAAAAGGAATACAACTGTTAGATCATCAATTCATATTGCAGGTTCAAAAGTGTGTCAACTTCTGGTCTGGAAATTTACATGTCCTCTGCACCACTCAAAGAGAGCATCACACAGTATCTACGTTAACAAGTGCTGTGAGTCAACATTTTGACAACCCACGTACTCCTTTCAGCAGGCATTCCTAATCTTCTCTTTGTCTTGTGTTTGTCTTCAAACCCTGTCTTCTTTCCCACAGTCCTTATCTCACCTTGCTGAGAAAATAAAGGACCCTTAAGGGGAAGTATGCAGTTTTCATCTTCATCAAAATCATCTCTGATCCGACACATCTGCCCTTTATCTTCTTCTGTCTTGGCATCTAAGAATTAACCTTAACACTGCGTCTGGGACCTTCATGGTTTTCCTACCATCTAACTCCCTGCTTCCTTAATTATTGCCAACTTTCCTGCATTTAATGTCTCATTCTTTATTCATACTAGTTTGTCCTTTCTGTCTGGAAATATTCACAGATCTTTCCTACTTGAAAAAGACAATGGATGCTATTATTGTCTCCCTGCCTCAGGCTTCTCTGTTCCCCTTTATAACTAGATAGCTTATATGCACTGACATGTCATAATCTCTACCCTTTGTTTTCTAGCTTTCTGTTAGCACAGGATCGTGCCCTCACTTAAAGTCTCTGCCCTGTTTGCATCCCAAAGACTCGACAAGTTTTTAATTTAAAAATTCTTCCTTGAAAACTTTTCTGATCTTCATTTCTACCGTAGATAAGACCTTGGTTTTTTAGTTCACTTAGATAGTCTAGGGGCCAAATATTGCTTGGGGCATTCTTCATGAAATATCAAAATGATTCATAGAAATGAAATCCTGGACTCACTGAGTAAACATATCAAGAAAAGTATAACTTTACATGTGAGTGAGTTTAAATGGGATAGACTAATGTAGAGTAATATGTTATAAAATACACAGTTTAATTATAATTATAGTTAGATGGGAAACTGGCAGAATTTCATCTTAGTGGCCACGTTGGTGGAACTGATACCTAAGCTGAGATCTGCATCAGAGCTAAGACCTGCATCATACCTATTTTTCTGGCTTGGGATGGAGTCATGCTGAATGCTATAAAGAGGAGTAGTCAGTGAAGTGCACTGCAGGGGAATACATTGGTAATCACCTTCGTCCACCCCCTGGGAGCTGAGTCTCTATTACTCCATCATGGGATGACTGTTGTTTCTTTTAAACTACATTTTATTTTTAACCAGTTGTTATATAAATTGATAGGAGTGCAGTGTAAAGTTTCAATATATTATGTGATGTATAATGATAACATGAAGGTAATTAGCGTATCGTTTCCTCAAATATTTTCTGAACCAAAATGCCATTTGCTAATTGTAGGCATCTTGTTTCACAGTCACTAAAACTTAATCCTTCTAACTGTAACTTAATCTCTTCCCACCTCAAGATGGTTCTCCCCTCAGCAGTCAGACTAGTCCTCCGCAAACACTAAACTAACTGTGACACTGTCTAAGAGCTTGAGCTTACATGCTGGTCTAAGGTCACATGATATGACCATGAGGAATGAAACCATGCTTGGTTGAGGGACCACAGCAAGACTAAGGCTCTGAGTCTTGAAAGTAATTTTACTGAGAGCAATCAGACTTTTTATACACTGTGCTCTGGGAGTCAGGGACTAGGACCTGAAAAATCTGACATAGGCGTCTCAAGGCAACTAGGTCAGGCCAACTCTGTGGTTCCTATACCACTGCTCACTCAAGCCTGTCATAGTCCTCCAAGTGGCAATTAATAGTCCTCTAGGAGTTGGTCCTGTGCCCTCCTGGCTTTGAGATTTTACATCACTTACTTCACATGCTGAGCTCCCAAGTACTGCCATCTTGAATTCTGCAACAAAGCTGGGAAGTGTGGCCTCTCTCTGGGCCTCTGCTCTTGCTGCTTCCTCTGTGATCTGGACATGATCTTTCAGGGCTCAGAATGGCCATTAACTTTATCTAGAAATATGTTCCAGGAATTGTCTGTGTAATATTTCAGCTAGAGTGTGTTACTAAGTCTAACAGATTCATGCATCCTTTACCAAAGTCTGCACCTTAACTGTAGACAACACTGCCGCTCCCGGGAGCAAGCAGATGGGACTGGAGGAGAGAGACCCACCCCATCACCAGGAAATCAACTCAAGATTCCACACTAGTCACAGCATGTCCATCTCTTTTACAGACAAAAGTCTGCATATCTTTAGCCTAAATTAATTTGCATATGCAATTTACATAATAAATGGGAAAATAAGGAAGCACAGTACTTGAAATGTAATCAAATTACATTGTTTAGAAAACAAAAAAACTGAAGCTTGCTGGTGTCAGTGGGTTAACACAGATCTCTCAATAGCATAATCATCCCCTGGATGATTCAGCCCAGTATTACCATCAGTGCTTCTTCCATGACTCATTCTGGTAGACCAACTTTTAATCAAAGCTGAGGAGCTCAGAGGATACTCACATAAATATTAGGATAACATCTTTCACGGGGATAAAAATAAGCAGTATCAACCTCAACGAGTTTGCACAGTCTGTAAGCTCAGAATGTGAGCAGCAGTTCTTGCCCACCCCTTATGATGATCTCATGCTCCCCTACACTCTGAATTATTGCTCTCTCTCCCTCCCTGCTGATTCTTCCTCGGGGGGGGGGCCTTCAACAGACCTCAACTCCCATCCTCACCACACAGCTACCCAACAGCTCTGCCAGTTCAATCTTCCCGGAACAAGACAAGTCACCTGTAGGAATGCTAAGGGTTACTGAAAAACCAAACCTATAAAAAGCAAAGGGAGGCAGGTGCTGTTCCTGGCTGAGCAGTTTCTTAGCTAGCCAGAACTGAAATCAGATAAATCTGGCTCTGGCATTAGGGTACATCAGCACTGCTTTCTGTTGTCCATCTATTTTCTAGTCAGATATATAGACAGGTAGGTAGGAAGGTAGACAGATAACGTACATGGGATTAATACTGATAGACTACTTCCAGGATCATCACTTAGTACCTTGTTCTAAACATTATCTCTCAGTGAATTAGGTTTTATCTTCTTTGTTTTTCACATTAACACCCAAGTCACTGTGCTATTGAATAAATATGGGACCAAAACCAATCAGCCACAAAGTAGTAGAATCAACACACACATCTTAAACTTCTGCTTTACCTTCTGACTATGGAGTCCCTTTTGACTTAGTACAGTTTAGTTCATCTATTTTTTTTTGTTAACTTCTTTAATCTTTAATTGAATGTTAAGGGGTTTCACATTTGGTTTATCTTTGCAATCTCACTATCTTTGAACTTTTTAAACACACAGCTGGAGAGCACTTGGTGAACCCAGAGAGGATGGCCCAGGAATCCACAATAGTATCTCCAAAATTCTAGGAAAATTGGGTGTCTTAACTTTGGCATTGAAAAAAAAAATTCCTGTCTCCCTTAAGTAGCTGAATGACAAGCCGTACCAGTCATGGACTTTTGTATCCTGAATTCATTCGACCAACGTAATCTGTAGAAACCTCAATCAGAGGATGTAATTTAAGCAATCTGAAATTCAAAAACCTGTCCAGTATCTCAGACACAAACACAAACCTCTATCTTTACTTAGTTTCAATCTAGGTTACCAGCAATTATAGAGACATTGATTGTCCAATTCACCCCACTCCCTAATGCTAAAAGGCAGATAGATATCTTCACGTCGATGAAGTGCAGCCATCACAAGTTAGCCATTTTTCCTACATTAAGAACATTCTAGAAATACTATTTTCCTTGCTTACAAAGCTTATACAAATGTACATGCACATATCTAAGTCTCCCTAATGGAGTCTTCGTCATGGTTTATAAAAATCCATCTTCTTCTCCAAGACCTACAACTGTACAAATAGCCAATGTCCAGTTGAAATGAGTTAACTAGTAAGTTGATTATATACAGCAGACACAAACAGCTAAAGATGAAGGTTGATGTTTAGTCCATGATTGGCATTTGTATCTGCCCAAGAGTAGAATCTGTCCTGTCTCTTGTGCATTTGGAATTCATAAACTGGGTTGCTGGGATTCTTTTCCCCCACCAACAACAAAAAAGCCTGTCTAATTCTATAAAAAGAAGGAAATTACATTCTGTTGGTTTTTCTCCCCTTTTAGTAAGCCTGCTCAACTTTCATTTGACAATCACATATGGATTGGTCTCCGAGTTTGTATTTATTTCTTTTTAGAACAGCATTGTGCCCTGCGATCAATAAATCAAAATTGGATTGCCTCATCCCCAAAGGTGAATTGTTATCTTACTGAAGAGGTTATGTGACAGGATCTCTAGTTTGGTAAAATACATGAACAAAAAAAGGATTAAGATTTCTTGGGCTGAAAGGAAAATTCTAGATGGCTATTTTTTTTTCTGTTATGGGCAGAGTTTCCTGAATTGTCTCTTAGAACAAGAGATTAAATGTCAAGAGATAAAGCAGGCACAGGCCCCATTATTTCCACCTGCCAGAGCCCATTCTCTCACCAAAGGAGCTGTTTTCACACAGCGAATAAAGTCAGCTTGAAGGCTGCATGAGTGTCCCTGACAGCCTGAGAGAGGACGCGGAGGCAAAGCCGAACAGAGGGCAAAGGATCCCTAACTTGTCAGGACAGTGGAACAAGCACAGGACCCAACCCTGTAGAAGAAACCAGAGCACCTAAAGATGTCCAAATTTAAGAAAGAAGTACGAGCCACTTTTGAGAACTGAGTCGGGTGTGATAGGGTCAGTAAAGATGCTCAGCTCTGGAATTTCAGGGATTCTGAACAGCCCATGGAGGTAAGGTCTACCAAGGGTTTGTGCCACGGCATGAATTCAGGAAGACATCTGGGTCTTGGAGGGTTGGCAGGTTAGTAGAACGGATGACCACCTGTATTATTATCCCTTTGGACCCTTGGGGACCAAGAAAGCCCTGAAGCCTTGAACTAATTCATCTCTAGAACATGTTATACAGTCTTCCAAACCAAACCACGATGCATTACTGACCCCAGTCACTAGAATTCCAAAGTGGTATGAGCCCAGCTTTCTAGGAGTCTGACAAATGAGCATACCTTAGAAAGAAGAACCAAACAATTGAGATTTGCTACCGAATTACCTAATGTGGGTATATAAACTATGTTAGAGGTTCCTGCACATCCTATAGAAGAGGAAGACCACCACATGTTCCCTTTATGCTCTATCAGTGCCACTATGGTACAGTGACAGGGATCTCACTGACACAGATTAGGGGCTTTTCTTTGTGAGTCTGGGTACTAGGCTGTGACTGACTCCCTCAGCCTGTCCCTGGGATATGGAAAGCATACCCCATTGCTTGTAAGTGAATGGGACTGACAAGGCCAGTCAGTGAAAGCGCTTGGGGGCCCCCTCCCCAGATTTTAGCTCCACCGTGTAACCTCTGTGGGTTACTGTCACTACTTGCTGGTGTGGATGACGGGGTGGAACTGGGAGAACTTAGTCCTGGCGACATCGATGAGCATGTGGGGGCAGCCACATCACTTCGCTGGGGTCAGTGTTCACACAAGGGAAAGGTCCGGGGTGAACTAGAGGGTGGCTAAGGAGTCTTTGATTCAAAAGGCAGGAAGGACATTTGTGTATACACTATCATTGAAGTGGGGATAAAGCGCCCATGTACGGTGGGCCTGGGCAAACGGCATCAGTTTATTCTCAGTAACTGAAATATCTTTAGTAAAAGGCAGAAGGCTAGGATCAGTAGCAGTTTTAACTGTGTGCTTCTTAGTATGGCTGAGCTGGCCTTCCATGTACACATGCCTGTGCTTACTTTGGTCTCAGTTAAACTCTTGAGGATGTAAACATGGTTAAAACTAGAGAGCCTCAAAGATTAAGATGCCCGTGTCTGGGGTGTGGCTTTGTGGAGACTACCTGAGAGGAAAATTTAGTTTAATACCAGGTGTGTATGAAAAATTCCTCCTCGCTGCAAAGAAACGATCCTCTTTCTTTGAAGCAGAGAGAATTGGTGCTGGGCTCAGACCAGAAATAGAATTAGCTCAGCAGAAGGAAGCCCTCCTCCTTCCAGGTCACAGTCCCCAGCATTTGACTCCAGTGCTCCTGTGGGCTAGCGTGGTGTTTCTCAGACATAGGGTGCTTTTGTTTTCTTGTTTTTGTTTTAATAGATTTTTAGTGCTTTAATCCCGGGCAAAGGTGATGTGCTAATGTTTCCTTAAGTGTTCAGAATAAACTGTGCTGTTTAGGAAGATGCGGCACAGAGGCCAAATGCAGTAGAAATAAGAGCATCCACAATTTACTAAGCCCAGGCTGGAACTCCGCTTTGAATAGCTGTGTATGTATGCAATCATAGAGGATTTCAATCTGAGGTGCAAAAGTGCTTGCTTTCGGAAGCCTTGAGGATATTGGAAGGGTCTGAAAATTCAGACTTAGTTATTCCCAGCCCTAAGTTCCTTCCTTATGAACGATTTCACATAAAGCACTACTGGGGAGGGGGGGGGGAATCAAAGCTGACCCTGCTGTGGCTCCTTACTTGGATAAAGTCCTATTAGAGCAAAAGAATAAAGGACTCTATTGGCAAAAAAAAAAAAAAAAAAGAAAGAAAGAAAGCACAAAATCCCACCAATCTCTGTGTTCCTCAGTACCCTGCAGTGTACAGATTTAGCTGGTAGCAGCAGAGAAACAAAAGTCACAAAGGGTGCGTGATGTCGCGTGGAGTTTTACAGATACCCAATTTGTATTGTTCCTGCTGGACAGACCCAGAGGTAGCCAAGCCCTGGAAGCCCCTGGCTGAGAGGGGCCCCCTTAAAGTGCTCCTCCCTGCCAAGCCTCAGTGGGGGCAGGAGGGGGGTTACATAATGAGGATGAATAAGAACTGGAAACTTAATTAGGGTCTGATAAAGGGAACAATAAAGTCATGTGTAGAATATGATCAGAATTCAGCTCTGTGGAGCTAAACGTGACACCCAAGAAGACTGGGGTGGTGTGACCACTGTTGGGGTGCTGAAACTATCTCTGAAATTGTAGGGGAAGGCACACAACATAGCAATGGGGGATGAGGGGCCTAAAGTACCAGGTCTGAAGCAGTTGGTTAAAGATATTAAAACCAACTCCTCCAGGGATTTTACACATAGGAAATGTGTAAAACGGCTCTGTGTATCTAAATGTTTGATATGGACACAGGACAGCTTAAAAAACCATAGCCATGCTGGGCGGTGGTGGTGCACACCTTTAATCCCAGCACTCGGGAGGCAGACGTAGGCGGATCTCTGTGAGTTCGAGGCCAGCCTGGACTACAAGAGCTAGTTCCAGGACAGGAACCAAAGCTACAGAGAAACTCTGTCTCGAAAATCCAAAAAAAAAAAAAAAAAAAAAAAAAAACTGTGTTAGCCATGTAGCTACGACTTTGAGGCTAGCTGCCTATGCTCTGAAATATTTCCTTATTTTAACTCAGATACGATAACCAACTCTCTCTTTTTGCCTCTGAGTTTTCTATTATGCCCTTGGCCTCTGGCCATGAGGATGGTTAACACGGCCCTTGCCTTGTTTACCTGAAAATTCCATGAGGACCGCAGTGGTTTTGCTTATTTTGGATCCCAGCAAGTGAGAGACACGGCAGTATTTCATGACCCCCTTTGGAGCTCATGAGCAAGCCCATTTGGGATTCGAGGAGATTTAGGTAGCTACTGAAGAGTTTGAAGAGATGACTCCTCAGTTAAGAGTATTTGCTATGCTTCCAAAGGACAAAGGATTAGTTCCCAGCACCTACAACCAACCATCTGTAAGTCCAGTTGGAAGGGATGTAATGC
This sequence comes from Microtus ochrogaster, assembly GCF_000317375.1. Lineage (NCBI taxonomy): Eukaryota > Metazoa > Chordata > Mammalia > Rodentia > Cricetidae > Microtus > Microtus ochrogaster. The sequence continues at coordinate 6,156,780 of NW_004949101.1, read as the reverse complement.
CCTCTTCTGGCCTTTGTGGTTACCAGGCTCACATGGGACACAGGTACATTCATACCAAGTAAAATAAGCAAAAATAAATTCCTTAATCTGTCATATAATGCATAAAGTTCTACATAGTGCTACATATAACAGATAGAGCACACACACACACACACACACACACACACACACACACACACATACACACAAAACATTAACAATAACAACAAAAAATACCCCACAAAGTTGTAATATAGAAATTAGCCAAAAGGTCCATGTTGCACTACTGATCCTAAAAGCCCATTCTATGTGACACAGAAGCCCAGCTCCTTTATACAGTGTATCAGAGCCATTTGAGCAGCTAAACAATGTCTTAGCTCCGACCCATTAACCCCATTTGAACACATCACCTTCTGCCTCTTCTCTTGCTATAACTGAAGATCTGTCAGCTCATTGTCTTCGGTGGAGTCGCAAGAACATGTAACTCACAGAGGCTACCCACAGAGCCTTGAGAGCCACCAGGTTTTGAGTCTGGATGAAAGAAAATAATATTTCCTGCAGATGGCTCCTGGAGGATCACGGGCCACAGATATAGAGAGATCATAGATGCTTCTGAGCACAAGTCGTGCTCATCACCCTGAAGATACTCTGAGACCTCAATACAACAGCTGAGAGAGAGACAAGCATGCATATGAGAACAGATGGAGAACCTATTGTGGCAGAAAGAAATTCATGAAAAACTTTAACATTATCTAAAATTAAGGGGAAACTAAATTGATCTAATGGGCAAGTTATGCCCCCAAACATCTCTACCACAGTCTCACCCCAAGTTACCACTGTGATTAGCTAATGAATTGTGCAGTTAGACAGGCATGCCGTGTGTCACTTAAAACAATAAACTTTTAGAAGAAAGAGGAGTTAGCCGGGCAGTGGTGGCGCACGCCTTTAATCCCAGCACTCGGGAGGCAGAGGCAGGCGGATCTCTGTGAGTTCGAGACCAGCTTGGTCTACAAGAGCTAGTTCCAGGACAGGCTCCAAAACCACAGAGAAACCCTGTCTCGAAAAACCAAAACAAAAAAAGAAGAAAGAGGAGTTGAATTTATTATATCAAAATAAAAAGATGAGAATATTTGCAACATATTGCACAGAGGGTTTTCTTAATTCATGAAGACTGCATAAAAGCCAATAAAGAAAAAGAAGAGAAAGCTGGTAAAAACATTTAGTGGAAAGGAAGACGGAAGAGCAACATCAGTCATTTCACAAATCAGAACAATGCGTGGCAGAGGTGTTCTCCATGGAAAGTGTAAGGATACTCAGGGCTGGGAACAAGCGGGAAAGTCATTTTCATAATTGCTCATTAGGGCACAGATTGGCTTGCCTCTTCCTGAAAGCAATTTTACAACACCCATGAACACCAAATGCACACATATTCTTGATCCGTGTATCCCCTAAGGGTTTACCACAGGGAAACATCTAGAGTTTTGTCAAAGTTTTGTATCCACATCTAGGCAATGGGACATTAAAGCGTAGTATGAGAAAATACTAGATTATTTTAAAGGGGCATTAAGATGAATGTGCCTGTTAAGATATTAATACATATGTATTTAATTTACAATATTAAACAGCGGAGTATGGATATACTTTAAATACATGTACAGTATGGAAATACTGTACTATGGAAAAGACAGAGCATCATCTGTGTTTTATGGTAGAGCCTAGTGCTGAGGGGACATGGATGAGGAAGAGCTAAAGGAGAGAATGTTATGTGTTTTACATCTTCTGGGATCATTATGAGAAAGATTTCATGGAGAGAGGGTCATTTTCATTAGCATTTCGAGCAGCCTGATAGTTAAATGTGACTGTTCTTTTCATATATTTTTAGTCATCACTAGGTATATTTAAAGTAGGTGCCATGAACTGTTTCTATTTCCGCTTAGAAATACATGTTTCTAAAACAACAATCCATATCTCATTAAATTGTAATCCATTTCAGCTAACTAAACCTGCATAAAACATGAAGATCTCCATAATAATAAACCTTAAATTCTGGAGAGGGATGGGAGCTGTAGGAGGAAAGGGAAGGGGAGGGGAGGGAAGAGGAGGGACAGAGGCATGACAAGAAGCCACGAACTGGAACTACCTTTGAAATGTAGGGCTGTTAAAAGCCCCTGATTTATTTTGAGTGAGATCGAAGTATTCAAACATGAGCTTTTGACAAGAAAACTAATACACTCTAGGCACTTACAGTTTGTTTCCAAACAAAACCTTAGAAGACTAAAAGAAAAACAGATACATGTTAGGAAAATTTATATCTCAAATTTGATGTTTTAGTGACAGACCAATTTACCTTCAGCAAACTAAAGATTTTTTTTTCTAAGAGAAGAAAGAGTTGCGTGACATTCTATTCTCAATACTTGAGTGCTATTCAGCTAGAATTTAAGGAAGCTAATTACAGATAAGTAGCAATAAAAGAAGACTACCATACTGAAAGATAGCAATGATTTTTTTCTGAGATTAAATATAGTGTAAGGATGGTTTGTAAGACAATTTCCAGCAGTGCTAATGACCTAAGTTTAAGGCTGAGTTTATATCAGTAAAACTGTTAGCAGAGCTCAGAGAGTCACGGTCTTTCCTAACCCTGTGTTTATGTGCACACTCTGTCCTTCCTCGTTACATGGATTTTTGATCTCTTCTCATTTAGCTAGACTGGGAGTCTAGACCTAGACAGTGAACTTGGCAGTCTAGGGCAAAGCAAGGTCTAATTGAGCTCATCATCTCTACCAAGGAATAGCCTAAAAAGAACTAAAAGCTCTTTTAAGTTCTTACTTAGTGTTTATGCACATGGAATAATAGCCTTCTTCCATTTGAGCTTGGGAATTAAGTATATGTGATGGATGCTCTAAACTCTAATGTTGGAGGAGGCTACTCATTTGTTTTCTGGCTTCCCAGACCTGAAATAATCACACAGAAACTATATTAATTGCAACACTGCTTGGCCAATGACTCTAGTGTATTTCTAGCTAGCTCTTACATCTTAAATTAACTCATTTCTGTTATTTTATATATCGCCATAAAGTTGTGCCTTACCAGGTCCTGGCATCTGTCTCCTTCGGTAACTACATGGTATCTCTCCTACTTCACCCTCTTCTCTCCTCTATCTCTGCTTGGAATTCCTGCCCCCTGCTCCGTTCTACCCTGTCACAGGCCTAAGTAGCCTCTCCACTCATTAACCAATAAAAGCAACACATATACAGAAGGCCCTCCCACACCACTCTAAGGCCAGTTTTCTTCCGTCTTAGCAGCATTCTAAAGTCAACAAAACTCAGATTAGGAGATTTTTCTGGATATTTTAATTTAATATTTTTGCATGTATCTTTTTTATTTAAGAATTAAAGAAACAAAACCCTGTCTCGAAAAACCAAAAAAAAAAGAATTAAAGAAACAAACTATTTATTTTATGTTAAGCTGTTAAATACAAATCAAATTTGTGCTCTCACAGGTATAATTTCTATGAGATAGAACTAAAAAACAATGTTAAGATTGGGTTCATTTTCATATATTAAGTGTGTATGCATATGGCATAGCCATAATAATGCTACATGTTAAATTATTTTATTAGCCACAGCTATTGAAAGTCATTTACAAAGTTTATCACATAAAGCTGATTTTCTTTTTTTTAAGATTTATTTATTCTATATATGAGTGCTCTATCTTCATATATGCCTTTATGCCAGAAGAGGGCATCAGACTCCACTATAGATGGTTGTGAGCCAGCATGTGGGTGCTGGAAATTGAACTCAGGACCTCTTGAAGAGCAGCCAGTGCTCTTAAATGCTAAACCATCTCTCCAGCCCCAATCAAATATTTTCATCATGAATATCAGGACCAACTACAGCTTCTCTGGTCAAGAAAGCATGTCAGGCTCTAAGTTGAGTCCTGTACTCATCCTCATTTGGACCAGCTGATCTGCAAAGCATGTCCTCAAAGGTAAAATATGAGTAGATAGGCAAAGACTCAACTGTACAAATGGTCAGTCCCTGTGTGACTTGATTCAGCAGATGCCATATGGCCCAAAAACTTTTCATGACCAAAGTTAGCATCAGTAGACAGTGAAATAGTGTCCCAAGAGGGAATTAGGTAGGAAATGAACATTTGCAATAATCAATAATAAAATTGGTACCCGGATGTTAGTATAGTGGTTCAAGAATATTTCGTTTGGATTAACACCACTTTAATTCAATAAAGTGAGATTCTAACAGGCCCTGATCTCTGTAGCTCATATGCAACTGTATATTCTGAGAAATTATTGTCAT
>NW_004949101.1:6144394-6152367 GCF_000317375.1 Microtus ochrogaster | reverse complement strand
TGTAGACCAGGCTGGTCTCGAACTCACAGAGATCCGCCTGCCTCTGCCTCCCAAGTGCTGGGATTAAAGGCGTGCGCCACCACCGCCCGTTGGAGGATCCTCCAATATCTCTTCGAATTTATGTATTTAAGAAACTAGCTACCTGGCACTCAGTATGCATTATGGCACCTTTTCTTCTGTGATGAGGCCAGCTCCATTTATCACTTTTTATGGAATGTCACTGACCTGCAAAGGTTGCTATAATCAAAGCTTTGAGAACAGTGGCAGTTGGTAATTGAAAATGAAAATAGCACTGAGTGTTTCAGACTCTGTTTCAGCATCTTTTAATCTCCTGCTAGGAGCCCTGAAATATACCTCTTGTTTATGTTCCAAGCAGTACCAATCAAAATGGGCGATGGTCAGACAAACTGGAATAAATAGGGAATAGAGGTATTTTGTTTTTATCAGATTCTATTGTCTGTGTGGAATGGACTCATTTCTCTGGGACACTCAGTTGCATTGCTCGGCAGGATAGAAGCCATCCAGATAACACCAGTGTCACACTCATAAGTCAGAGTAACTAATGTCTGTTGCTCTCCCCACCCCCAGCCTGAAGACACATCCATGCTCACACGCTTGAGCAGATAACACACATGCACAAGCAAGGTCATCGAAGCATGTCACTGCACACTGACAGATTCAAGTCACATACAGTACACGCAGGCACAAACTGTGCATAATAACATTAATAAATGAATACATCCACCAAACATACTGTTCAAACTTTGAGAACAAATCAAATGGACAATACCTCTCTGTGTTCCAGAAGTGTAGTCACATAAAGGGCTCAAACGTTGATGGCCACTGTGTTTTTTGCCTGCTATAGATCTCGAACCATCTATTGCAAGCCATGCTAATCTGTGCTAACATTGTGTCCAAGCCTAAGGTATCTTACAAGCTACGTGGTAAAACGATGTTAAACGCACAGGCATAGGGCAAGCACTTAACTGTTTTCTGATTGGCTTCCTGAACTTTGCTTTGCTCAGTTTGGCCTTCCCTGGCCTAGCTAGCTGGTATCAGCACTGTGTATCTTACTTCATTTTTGCTGAGCGTTGCTTAATAGACTGGTATCCAACCTGTTCAGTGAAAGTTCTCTCGGGTTATTGCCATTGGTCGTATCGGGAATTCTCTTTCTCAGTCCTTCCGCTCTGCCCCTAGATGTAGCTCCCCTCAAAAATGAGATCCCCGAGAAGAATGCCAAGGAAGTCATGTGCCTGTAGAATTAGGTCAGCTAATTTCCCTTCCATGGTAATAACTTCTTATCAAATATAACATTAATGCTATCCTTTGTTCAATTCTGATTACATTTCAGAGAGTGAGATAAGGATCAGAACATTTTACAGTGGTTTTGCTAGCAAAAACAAAAGCAAACAAACTGGAAAAAGAAAAAAAATCCTTGGTTTTACCAAACTATGACATGTGGTAAGGAGCTATTTAAAGTTTGGTGGCTATCCAGCTGCCACTCTTTATCACAGGGCCATGTCCTGTTCATTCTCTGTTGGCTTTCCTGTCGTCCTAATGATGGTTTGTGTGTTTCTTTGGGTACTGAGTACAGGAATCCTGGGCACTCTCTTAATGACATGCTTTGATAAATCTGTGTTGCTAACTTAGCCTTTTTCCAGATTGCCAGTCTCTTCCTTGTTAATATAATGTTTTCTCTGGCTAAGATTTTTATTTACCTCACAGTCCGGGGCTCCTTTCCCATGTTACCTTTTCCAACTGACTCTGTAACCTACCTGGAATTTATTTTCAGAACATTGGAGACAATCCCTCCAGTAGATACTATTAACTAATTCTGTATTGTTTTTTTCTGAAAACACTTCTGATTTTAAATGCCAAGTTGGAAAGATTTTGTTGGGCGTGGAAATTTAGGTTGAAGACATTTTTCCTTTATTGCCAAAAACACATCACACTGTCTCTCCACTTCATTGTTTGCTGCGTGCTCATGCGCAAATCTCAACTCTTGCTCTTTGCAGTCCAATGCACCTCTTCCTAAGTAGTTAATTTTTTTATTTTTCCTAACCTTGGTTTTCAGCACTTTTACAATGACTGATCTGAGTTTTGTTTTTGCACTAGTTTTGCCTGTTGCTACCACACCCTTGATAGAATATCAGAACATTAATTCCATCAAACTGGCATTATTTGTTAAAATATTGGTTTGCCCATTATAAGGAGGATTCCAAAACTTCCCGGTTGTCTCTCAACTATAGTGCTGGACTTGCTCTTCTGTTTCAGTTCTCAGTGTGGAACACACTAACAGGACTAACCACGCTTCAGCTGAGTGGATCAAATTCACCTATTGAATCCATATCCTTTTTTGTTGTTGTTCTAGAACGGTCATCTGGTTTTACAGTGTCCAATTCTCTGAGAAGCTTTTTGTTAAGCAAATTACTCAGTTCAGCACCCAAGTTCTTAATAGACATTGGTCATTCAACATTTTGTCTAGAACACCTGTTCTCACTTTCTCCGCTTTCAGTGCTCTGTTGGAGCAGTTTCCTGCTGCCGCGTAACTTTTCATTGCATGGTGGACACTGCGCTTAAAAACTTCATGAGGACACTTTGAGATTCTGAATGGTTTTATCCTCCTCCAGGGATTTATTTTCACTTCCAACAGGCAGGATAACACACTAAAGCAGTTGAGACCCCTTCGGGGTTGCATATCAGATATTTACTTAGCAATTTATAACCATAGTAAAATGAGTTAGGAAGTAGCAAAGAAATAATTTTGTGGTTGGGGGTCACTGTAACATGAACTGTATAAAAATCCATGAATTGTATTTTAATGCATTAGCAAGGTTGAGGACAGCTGTAATAGAGAAATGTACCTCAAGATTCAAGGAGGCTTTTTGTTGTTGTTGTTTTTAATTGATTAAAGTGGTTTCATGTGTGTTTGTGGTGCTGAGAACGAAACACAAAACCTAATTCTCACACATTGTAGGCAAGTGTTCTGCTGCTTAGCTGTATCCTGAACCCTAAACTTCATTTTTAACTTCAAAGCTGATCTGTCTTAGATTTCTTCCTTGGTGGGCCCTCACCACTTACTCTTGCCTTCCATCAACCCTCGAAGACACCACAAGTGCCTGTGCCATCACTGCTACTGGGACGCCAGCCCACAGCTTTGTTCCTCACGGGCTCTGGGCTGCATCATTAGCTCACTGGTTCCTTAAAATAACTCTTGTCAGCAGCCTGCCCACTGCTTCTAGAGATCTCGGCTAGTCCACATCAGCAGCGCCAAGCTCAGGCTGAAACCCTGTCTCATTATTATCTTCATTTACATTTCTTTTGTGATTATAAAACTGAATCATCTTTCACTTGAATGTAAGACATTATTTCTTGCTTTGTGAACTCTCAAATCTCATGCAATTTTTCTATTGAAATATTGACCTACATTTTTATTTTTAGAAGTTCTTTATGCCTTTTAATATTATGAATTACCTATGATAAAAATGCAAGGTTTTTTCTTTTTTGAAATACTTGTAGCTACACTCCAAAGCTTCTTGTGTTTATGAAGTCAGACATTTTTTTTTGTTTTATTTCTGCTATGCTTTTAATCTCAAGTGACAAACTGCTCATGCCCACATCCTTAAGGGACAATCACTGATTTCTTCTGCACACAAGTGTAAGTAGTGTGCTAATGAACACTTGCAAAGTGCTAAACTTTCTGGAAGATTCAGAGTTAAAGTGTGAGATTGCGGTGACAGGTTGAGCTGCAAGTTCAAGGTCTCTTTTCTGTGTCCTGATCCCATCCTCAGACATTACTAGCAGAACTCGAGCAGTGCTACAGGATGATTATGTCTGAAGAGTTTTCTTCTTGTGTTAGCCTTTCCCAGTGCTAGCTCATCTAATTTTGTATCATCAGTTTTACTGAAGAATGGCACCTCCCTGATTCCTCCTGTGTATCTCACACTCCTTTTCCAATATCCAATACAACAGCTTCTTCAGTGTTTTCAACTAAATAAGCCTTAACTCATACCTCAAATCTTAAAATGGCGTTCTTCCTCCTCCCCCACTCCGCTTGTATTTACATGTTCAAGTTCTGACTTCCCTACCAAGCCACATGGTCAACCATGTTGAAGTCATATTTCATTTTTTAAACTAGTATTAATTTTTTCCATCCCAGTCAGTTTTCTGTCCCTCCCTTCTCTCCTCCCAGTCCAACCTTCTCGCCTTTTTCTTCAGAAAGGGGCAGGCCTCCCATGTATATCATCCAGTCATGGTGTATCAAGTATCTCCTCTGCTATTAAGACTGGAAGAGGCAACCCAGTAGGTGGGAAGGGACCCCAAAACAGGTAACAGAGTCAGAAACAGCCCCTACGTCCACTGTTAGGAGTCCCACAAGAAGACCAAGCTTTCCAAGTGTAACATATTCAGAGGGCCTAGGTCAGTCCCACGCAAACTTTCTGGTTGGCGTTTCAGTCTCTCTGAGTCCCTATGAGCATATGAGCCCAAGGTAGTTGATTGTGTTGGTTTTCTTTGTCTCTTGCCCCCTCTGGTTCCAATACTCCTCCTCACCTCTCTTCAGCAGGATTCCCTGAGGTCCGCCTAATCTTTGGCTGTAGGTCTCTGCATCTGTTTCTATCAGTTGCTGGGTGAGGACTCTCTGATGACAACTGGACTAGGCAACAATCTATGAGTATAGCAAAATTCACTAGGAGTCATTTCGTTGACATTTATTGATTTATTTATTGCCGTTCATGTGTGGTTCTATCCTAGGTGTCTGGGTTGTCCAGCCTCTGGGTCCTAACCCTACAGGCAATGTCAGAGGTGGGCTCCCTCTCATGGTATGGGTCTCAAGCTAGTCTAGTCATTAGTTGGCAACTGCCATAATTTCTGTCCCACCTTTATTCCCAGCATATCTTGTAGGCAGGGCACATTGCAGGTCAAACATTTGGTCAAAGGTTCCATTGCACTAGGTTCTAGGTCATCTCAGAGGTACCCCTGATTCCAGTTGTCTTTGCTAGTACTCTCTCCCTCCATGCTCCCCAACCTGACCCCTCCTGTTCCCATGCCCACCCCACCCCCATTCAGTCCCCCCATTTACCTGTGATATCTATTCTATTTCCCCTTCACAGTGAGATTCCTGTATCTCCCCTGCCCTTTCGCCCTCCTTGTTACCTCGCCCCCCCCTAAGTCTGTGGGTTATAGCTTGATTATCATTTACTTAATAGCTAATATCCACATATAACTGAGTACATACTTCAACAACCTCCACAAAATTGGAAAATCTAAACGAAATGGATAACTTCCTTGATATAGACCACTTACCAATGTTAAATCAAGATCAGATAAACAAATAGGCATATAGCCCCTAAAGAAATAAAAGCAGTCATCTTAAAAAATAAATAAAAAGCCCAGAGCTAGATTTTTTTAGGACAGATTCTACCAGACTTTCATAGAAGAGCTAATACCAGTACTCAAATTATTCCACAAAATAGAAACAGAAGAAACATTCATTCTATAAAGCTACAGTTACCCTGATACCCAAAGCACACAAAGACCCAACAAAGAAAGAGAATTACAGACCAATTTCCCTTAAGAACAATGATGAAAAATATTAATAAAAAATAATTGAAAACTGAATTCAAAAACACATTGGAAAGATCATCCACTATGATCAAGTGGGCTTCATACCAGAGATGCAAGGATGGATAACAAAAGTTGTTAATGTAATCCACCATATAAACAAATGAAAGAAAAAAAAATCACATGATCATCTCATTAGATGCTGAAAAAGCCTTTGACAAAATCTAATACCCCTTCACAATAAAAGTCTTGGAGAGATCATGGAAGTAAAGCACACATAAACATAATAAAGGTAATATACAGCAAGCCAATAGCCAAAATCAAATTAAATAAAGAGAAACTTTAAGCAAGTCTACTAAAATCAGGAACAAGACAAGGTTGTCCAGTCTCTCTATATCTATCCAATAATACTTGAGGTTCTAGCTAGAGCAATAAGACAACTAAAGGAGATTAAGTGAATACAAAATGAAAAGGAAGAAATGAAAATATCTCTATTTACAGATAGATAATATGATAGTATAGATAGGTGACCCAGAAAATTCTACCAGGGAGATTCTATAGCTGATAAATACCTTCAGTGAAGTGGCTAGACACAAAATAAACTAAAAAAACAAAAAAAAACCCTACCAGTATCCCTCCCATATACAAAAGAAATTAGAGAAACAACACCTGTCACAATAGCCACAAATAATATAAAATATATTGATATAACTCTAACCAAGCAAGTAAAAGACCTATATAGCAAGAACTTCAAGTCTTTGAAGAAAGACATGGGAGAAGATATCAGAAGATGGAAAGATCTCCCAAGCTCATGGATTGGTAGGATTAAAATAGAAAATGACAATCTTACCAAAAGCAATCCTCATCGAAATTCTGGCACAATTCTTTACAGAACTTGAAAAAAACAATACTTAACTTTATATGTAAAAACAAAACAAAAACAACAACAACTAAGAAAAATGGACAGCTAAAGCAATCCTGTACAATAAACAAACTTCTGGAGTGAAGTGTGATCCTAATTACTCCTAATCAATAAAAATCTAAAGTCAGATATTAGGGTGAAAGCTGAAAGATCAGAGAAGCAGAGCAGCCAGCCACCAGAGACTCTGAATCCTTAGACTGAATGGGGGCAATTCTGTCTCTATGAATTTTCAGACTGACTCTGGTTGGGGGGATCCTGTCTCTACCCACATCATATTGTTGTCTCCACCTTCCTAGTGCTGGTATTAAAGGCATGTGCCTCCCTAGTGCTGGCATCAAAGGTGTGAGTCACCACCAACTGGCTCTGTTTCTCTTTTAAGACTGGTTCAATCTTGTGAAGTTCAGGGTGGCCTTAAACTCCCAATCTTCCTGCTTCCTCCTCCCAAGTGCTGGGATTAAAGTGAGCCACCACTGCCTGGCCTCTGTGGTTAACTAGTGGCTAGCTCTGCCCTCTGATCTCCAGGCAAGCTTTATTCATTTGAACACAAACAAAATATACAACACTCGAGGTATCACCATCCCTGATTCAAGCTGTACTATAGAGTAGAACAATAAAAGCCACATGGTATCAGCATAAAAACAGACAGATTTATCAATTTATCAATGGAACCAAATCAAAGACCCAGATGAAAATTCATATATCTATGGACACCTGATTTTTGATAAAGCATAAAGAAATAAACAATGAAAAAAAGAAAGTATCTTCAGACGTCAATGCATAGAGATTTGCAACCAGATACATACCTGTCACCCTGCCAAACCCAAGTCCAAGTGGATCAAAGACTTCAACATGAAACCAGATACACTAAGCCATATTTCTTGACTGTCAGCACCAGTATGTGGTTCAAGAGTACAGATTATCAGCAAACGCCTTTCCCTCTGCAAGATCACAAACTGAGCTGCCCCTCTTGCTTTATCCCCACTTGGCATGCTGAATCTAACCTATTCTCTTCTCAGGCAGTCCTCCTGTCAAACGATTTCACCTTCTCTTTAAAAAGTACAGAAAGAAAACCTTCAAGTGCCTGTATTTGTAAATTCCCAGCATTTTTGTTGGGAAAACATATTAGGTATTTGAGGTTTGAGAGGTTTTTGTCCTTTTGAATATCTGTAAGGTCAGCAATCCTCTCCTAGCACCAGCTAATCTATCAGCTGGCTGTGATGGCCCACAGCTTTAATGCAAGCACTATGGAGGCAGAGGCAAGAGAACCTTTGCATTGGAGGCCAGCCTGGTCTACACAATGTGTTCCAGGACAGCCAGGGCTGCACACGGAGAAACTTTGGGTTCCTATCTATCTATCTATCTATCTATCTATCTATCTATCTATCTATCTATCTATCTATCTATCCATCCACCCACCCATCTATCCACCCACCCACCTATCTATCTATCTATCTATCTATCTATCTATCTATCTATCTATCTATCTATC
>NW_004949101.1:6102563-6144294 GCF_000317375.1 Microtus ochrogaster | reverse complement strand
ATCTATCTATCTATCTATCTATCTATCTATCTATCTATCTATCTGGTGTAGGAGGTTCTTCTGTCTATATGTTGCCTTCATTGGTTCTTAACCTCTCTCCCTACTACATTTATCCATCTATTTATTTATTGGTGTGTGGGGTGTGTTTTGTAACTTCAGCCACAGTGAATGGATGGCCTTCTTTCTAAAGGTCATATAGAAAATTGGACACAACACAAGCCAGCAACAGGCTAGACACTCAGCCCTCAGCATCTTAGAAGGTCCCCTGGGGAGGCAGCTGTGTTGCTCTTCTGTAGTTTAACAAGAAAACCCTTCTGGTGAAGAGAAGGGACCTTGCAGCTTTCAGGCATGCCTTAGGCAAGATCAGGCCTTTTTTCATCATGGTTTTGTTTTTTTTTTTAAAGATTTGTCTCTCTCTATTTCTATCTATCTATCTATCTATCTATCTATCTATCTATCTATCTATCTATCTATCTATCTATCTATATTTCTCCCCCACAACACCTCCTCCTTCCCTAAATTTAAACTGCACACTGTGTTGATTAAAACATATCTTTCTTTTTATCCTACTAGATTTCTAATTTGAGAAACTATTTATGTATGTGATTATCTCAAAAATGAAAGAGAACTTAGGAGTAAACATCTCTATCCACAACTTCCTCCTCTAACCCACCCTGCAGAAGAAGTTAAATTCCCAGAGTATTTTTCAATTTAAGAAGGCAGTGGAGGGCTAGAGCAGACTGGCAGCAGGGCTGTGCTGATTCTCTAGTAACCAGGACTCTCTGCTTTCCTTCCTTCAGCGCAAGGCGAGGATGCATCTTCTGTGTTTGCAAAAAGCCAAGTTTCCAGCGACACAGAAACCACGACAGGTCCTGATGGTGAGTGAGTCTGAGCTACCGGTGCTCAGCTATGAATCTGTGGTATTTTGTGCACATGTAAATCTAGGATTATGGGAACTATCAGATCAAGGAATCGACGTATTTGGTTAGAACAAAAGTAAATTTCAAAAGCCAAAAGTGTGCTTATGCGTGTGCATATGAAGAAATTCTGTTTTAAGATAACACACGCGGTTTATGGCTTAAACATTCCTCATTATATTGAGGTCACAGTGAGTCATTCAAGGTCAAGCTGAAATCTGCCTGGCCTGCTGTTATCCCTGCTACCCCAGCATTCTGGAGCCCTCCAGTGAGCTTGGGCTAAGAGTCTTCTCATACTCTTAACTGCTTCACCTCTGATGCTTTGACTAAATACATAAGGACTCTTTCAGAGCACCTTAAACATAAACCCACTTAACTTTAGATGCCTTTTAATCAGATTCATATAAAGACCCCAGAACCATGAACTTATTAACATTCCCTCTCCTACACATCCTTGCTGAGAAGACTCTGAAATGCCATTATTTGCATTAGAAAAATACCTGTTTCTGCAGACATGATTCTGCTGGGTCACTGGGGTTTGTGTTTTAAATATTATAATAAAGAGGCTTTCGGTTTGATTAGAGAGGTATGCTGAGTGGGATTTAGATGAATTATCCTTTAGTAACACCAAGTACTTGCTGCGAGAGAAGCCAGGATAGAAGAGCCAGCAGCCACCCACAGCACAAGGGACTTTCCTTACTTCTGTAGACTTCGCAAGGCCGGGCCAGTGATCTTGGCAGCTTACTAGATAAAATAGAAGCCAGTGAGTCTGGTTGCCTTGGGTCTGGGAAGGGAGAAAAGTCACAGAGGAGATCCCTTAACCCTTCAGCAGCAGCTTATCTCAGAGCCAAGAAAACTAGAATCCATAGGATATCAACTATACCAAGTGATACATGTTTACTAATTTTTGGTGATACCTAAAATAATAAAGTTACATTTGTTAATGGTCTGCGCTATAATCTATAGATAAGTCATATAATTTCTAAATCAGGTTAAGAATATTCATCTCCAGTATTACTCAGTTCTTTCTGGTAAAACCTCATACTTGTTTTAGCTCTTGGCAATACAATACTACTGTTCTCGTCTGCAGACACCCTCCCATGCAATCCTGGACCACAACTTCTCACTGTAACTCAACAACTATCACCGAGCCCCTCCCAGTGTGCCTGGTCTCTGATCATCACCATCTTCCACTCAGTTTCTGAGAGATGACTAATCACTTGTCTCTCTGTATCTGGCCTACTTCTTTTGATATAATCTTGAGTTCCATGGATGTCACAAATGACAGGATTCATTCCTGTAATGACAATGAGTATAACTAGTATTCCACTAGCTATGCCACACTTTCTTTATCCACTTAGAAATTCCCAAACATTCATGTCTATTTTTTTGGATATTGTGTTGCTTCTTTCCAATGTACTGACTTTGTTTCCTTCAGGTATATATGCTCATTAGTTGAATTGCCAGATCATATGGCAGTTTTTTTCTCTCTTTCTGTCTTGATGGAACTTTCATACTCTTCTCTACAATGACTATACTGTTTTAAATTCACACTAACAGTCTGCAAGGCTTCCCCAAACCCATGTCAACCTTTATTATTTCCATTGTAATTGATAACCATAATTTCTACTGCAAGGAAGTGATGTATTTGTGCAATTTTTAATCTTTACTTCAATATTCCTGTTGGCCATTTTTGAGAAATGTCTGCTTAGATTTGTTGCTCATTTATAAAGTAGGTCACATGTTCCCTTGCTAATACATTTCTGTAATTCCCTCTATTCTGGCTTTCAACTCTTTTTCAGTGGTATAGTTTACGGAGATTCTCTCCCATTCAATATAATGGTTCCATCAATTATTATTTTTTTTTTGCTGCACAAGAACATTTTAGTTTGATGAAATTCCATTTGTCTACTTTAGCTTTTGTTTCCTGTCCTTTTTGTGGTCTGTGCCAAAGATTCTTGCCCCTGCCAAAGTCCTGTAGTGTTTCCCGTTTTCCTTCCACAGTTTCATGTCTTCTGTGAGTCTTCAATCTACTTTGAGTTGATTTTTATAACTGATGAGAAAGAGGAGTCTAGTTTTACTCTTCTGCATGAGGATATCCAACACATGCTCACCACGCAGTGAAAAGAGCTGTCCTTTGTCTCACGCATGCTCATAATACCAACTAGACTATCTAATAACTCACATGTCTGTTTAAGCCCAAACCTTGGTGGTTTGGTCATTCCAGTTTTGAAGTATATTTACCACCCCTTCCTTTGTGTTTCTTGCTCAGGACCATTTTGCCTATAGGAGATTTTTATAGTTACACATTAAATTATTTCCCACTGTGTGAACAATATCATTAGAATTTTTATATGGATTAAGTTGGGGTAGAGCAAACATTTTCTACTTTTTTGTGTTCTATTTCCTTTCCTTCATCAAAGTTTTATAGTTACGTTTCCTCCTAGGTATGGGATTGATTTATTTATTTCTATTTAAAACAGGTCACTATGGGCAAAAGCAGTGCTACATATATGTTATTGCAGCTTTGCTGAATTTAACTAGCAGTTCTACTAGAGAGGGGTCTTTGACATTTCCTATAAGTAAAATCAAATCATTGGTAAACATGAGCAACTTTTCACTTTAGGGGCCCTTTAGTTTTACTTTTAGCCCAAGTTCTCTGGCTATAATTTATAGAACTCTGTCAAATAAAAGTAGAGAGAGTATGGGACTCTTATTTCACATCTTAAGAAGCTTGTCAGTTGGGTTATTATAATCAATACTTATATGTTATATTATATTTACACAGCTATATGCCAAAAAAATTGTACTGAAAGAAACTGAAGCCTGGGCAAAGGAAGCAAGGTTAAGGCAAGAAAGGACAGAAGGGAAGGTGCTGGTGGGCAAGGGTCCAAGGATTACAGTCACTCAGATGTGTTGACGTGTATAGCTCCCTCCCTGAGTAGAGATGACTCCTTGAGCCCATGGTCTGCGGATATGACTTGCTCAGGCCTGTGGGGAAACCAAGGTACCTCCACACATGGTCCCTTTATGTCTCCCACACCCACTGCTGGGCAGCACCCCTTTGTCCCTCCTTCTCTACCACTCAGAGAGAGGCAGGAGGATGGGGCCTACTGTTCAAGCCAGGCTACTTCTGTAGTCTGCCACACAAGGTGAATCCCTTCAGGCCCAGCTCTGAGCTGAGAGCTCCCTTCTTCTCATACTTGAGTCCTGAGTGCTCACCGAGCCAGCTGAGAACCTCGGAGAGCAATGTGGTGGTGAGAGAGGGCTGGCATGAAGTGAAAGGAAGCTAAGTGTGTGTGCTGACTGACAACAGACCCAGATGGAACCCTCTGAGCAAGAACTTGGGTGGCAGCACTGGCCTAGCAGCTCTCACAGGACATCACATGGGTCTTGTTTCAATATATCCCATGACCAATTTGATTCCTGCATCCATTGGTTATTCAAAT
Source organism: Microtus ochrogaster (assembly GCF_000317375.1). Lineage (NCBI taxonomy): Eukaryota > Metazoa > Chordata > Mammalia > Rodentia > Cricetidae > Microtus > Microtus ochrogaster. The sequence goes on along the minus strand of NW_004949101.1, from coordinate 6,139,928 downwards.
GGACATTTTACATGAATTTTTAAAGCTTTCCTTGCTATTGACTTTTTTGTTTTGTTAAATCCTAAGCAGTATAATTTACAATTAATAAAATATAATGGCCTTTGTTGTATGATCTATCATATTATCTGTCCTGAAGAATGTTCTGGGTATAGGTCAGAAGAATGTGCCTTTGGCAAATGGAACACCCTGGGAATGACTGCTGAAGCCTGGGGTCCAGGGTACGATTTAATCCTTTTGTCTGCTTGGGATTTTCTGTCTACGTGATCTTACCAGCACTGCAAATGCAACACAAAAGTCCCCAGCTGCTGTATTAATTCACTTCGTGCTACTAAGATCAGCTTTGTATATTGAAAATTTGTTCTCTTGCAGAATTGACCCCTTTGTCATTATAAAACAACCCACCTTACTTCTTTTCACTACTACTAAGTCTTTATCTGCTGTATGATAGCTAATCGTGCTTCCTCTTGAACCCCCCTGAGCATAGAGTAGTTCCCTCCATCCCTTTGTTCTCAATCTATACATACCTTGAGTGGTGAGTTAAGTTTCTTCAAAGCACTATGTAATTTGGTGACGTGTTTTATCCCAATCAGTAACTGTGACATTTACTTGGAAAACTGATTCATTTACATTCAAGGTAAGGTCTTACTTCAGCCACTATATAAATCATTTCCTAGCTTTCCCGTACTTCCTTTCTCCCATTCTTCATCTTATAAAGCAAAGATAATTATTTTCATCACACTTGACACAACACTTATAAATTTTTTTTGAATATATAATATAATATGAAGAATGGAAACAGAAGGGAAAATACACACTAACAAGGAAATTGGTCAAGTATGGTGACACACACCTGAAATCTCAGCTCTTTGGAAATAGCAAGGGGAGTCAAAAGTTCAAGGTCACGCTCAGCTACATAATAAATTTAATCTGTCCTGGACTACATAAAATGCTGCTTTTTAAAATGGGAGAAGAAATGACTGCCTATTGGTAAAGTAAAATTGTGGCAACAGATTGCTGCAACCAGCCCAAGCTATGTTAGATACTTTAGAAGTTCAGTACCCCATGTCGTTCCTTTGCATTGGAGATCTTCCAGAGCTCTTAGTAGCCAAACCTGGGAATGAGAGATATTAGCTTTTTCTCCGTTTCAGATTATATCCTGGAACTTAGCCCTGAGCTGCTAAAACCCATCACTTACTACTCCGCCCTACCCTCAGTGATATGACCATATAGCATACTAGGTTCAGTTAGTGCTGAGCAAAGCTGTCCTCACTGACACTAAGCCGAGATGTGCTTAAGTCTCGTGGTAGCAAGGACCTGCATGGTCACATACATCAAAGAACCACATTTCAGTTGGTATTGGTGTGAGCCAAAACAACAGGCACAGTCTATTCCCGGTGCCAGGACAAGGCTGGGACTCTGTGAACTGGCTTGTTAAAGCTGCATTACCTGAGATCTGAGATAAATGTTAGAGACAGTCCCTTGGCTAGCAAGGCTGGCACCAAGCTGGGTCACATACAGAGAGATTTTCCTAGTCACAGGAAGGGAGCATCTCTGCTATAGACTGCCAAAGCTGGACCCAATGCAGACCCAAAGTGGAGTCTATTCTTGGAACCCACAGCTCTCTGTTGTTAGAGCTGATCTAAAGGCTTTGAGCTGTGGCCGAAAAACAAGATCTTCCCTTTCTCCCAGGTCCTGGCCAAAGTATAGCAGGAGTGATCACAGGATCCAGACAAATCCTGATGCTAGCTTGCTTTCATACCTGTCTTCCCAGCAGGGAGAGTTCTGTTTTCCACTCTGCTACCATAGAATTAAGGAGGCATTGTAGAGGTAGTTAGCTACCAAGTCTAATGTAGTTGTAGTGATTCAGGCCCTGAGCCTACCTGGTCCCATGAGACGGGGCAGGGTGGGGCACAGGGCTTTCTCCAGCACCAGATTTCTCTGTGGCTAGCTGTGTTCTGTTTCACATTTAAGGCTTGGCCTTAATTATACATCCCTCTCATAAGCAAGAAACACCTCCCCCTGCAGGGCTCTTTGGAGTGAAGGGAAGGAGGCCAAAAGTAAGTCTTTACCACCTGCCTGTTTCAATGTACCTTTTCAAATGTTACACTAGACCATGAGAGTGACATCTGTCACCCCATTTGTGAGAGTGGCATCCATTACCCCATTTATTGTCACTGTTGATTTGGCTAATCTGGATAGCCAGGCAGCTGCCCCCTGCTTCCTTCACAGGGCCATGAACATCCTTCGTGAAGCTGTCTGCTTCCTCATAAGGAAGAACAGTTTTCCATCAAGCATAGACTACACTCCCCTGCTAGGGCCTCCAAACAAACTCATTCTGTTAAAGCAGGCACCATGGTCTTTCAGCGGATCTACTGTTCCTGTAAATCTAGTTAATGAGCTTGTGATCAGCTCCACATTTTTCCACCTTTGATGGGGTAAAAAGGAAAAGTAAATTACCTTGAGTCAACAATCACTTCAGAAATAAATCAGCCATCAGGGGGAGTAACACGGTTGTGTAAAGGTAGAGCAGGCTTTTCTCCACCCCATAGGTTGGCCATCATCTGAACTGCCCCCCTTAACTCTACGACCTCTACTCACGAGCATTCCTGACCCAGGAGATGCTCCCCCACCTCCAAAACCATGGGCATGTTTCCTTACTACTTGTTCCCAAAGTAAGCTCTGAGGATGTCCAGCCTGTGTGTTGCTCCTTGAAGAACAAGACACCAGTGTGTAAAATGCTGAATTTTCACGCCAGATACTGTGGCGACCTGTAGACTCAGCAAGAACTTCTTTAATATGATTTAACACTACTTTTCCACAGAGTTATTTTATCATGGAACACTTTCTATAGAACATGTATTAATAGGCTGTAGGCCTTAGTGTCTTTTGACTAGAGGCAGGAACAGAAAACGAGTGTTTCTTCCGTGCTTAACCCTGTACACTCCACTCTGAGAGGGAATCCCGTGTGCCAGGTTGAACAGTGCACAAACGCTGTTTCATCTGGTGAGTTCACAGGTGGAATTTGAAACGAGATCACAAATAATTAGGAAAATGGTGCGGGTCTCGGGTAAGGGAAGAGAGACCAGTGTTTTAAGCCTGTAACCCTGGGAGAGATCTTGGCCATCCAAGGGCATTTCTCTTCCAAGTAGCTCTGTAATATGGGACCAGCATCCACCATTACTCCATTCTTTTACTCGTTTATGTTCTGAAAGCAAAACAACGAACTTAGATTGTTGGGTTTGTGCAAGTAAGTGAAAACTTCCCAAATAAGAATAACTAGAGGTTAGAACAGTGACGGTGTTGGTGAGTACTGTCTGTGCTTGGCAGGTAAGCGGGATATGTGTAGTTAAACATTGGTGAGTACTGTCTGTGCTGGGCAGGTAAGCGGGATATGTGTAGTTAAACATCCCGTATGTGGAGGCGGTTGACATAAGAAAGCTCACTAGGAACTGGGTGTATTTCTTAGTTTCTTACAAATTGAAAACTGATGACCACCGGCACTGGTCCTGGACATTTTGCTAGAGGTTATATTTGCTGGCCAGGGATTTGAAATCAGAATTTTACTGTTGTAATTATCTGTCATTGTCTGTTTCATGTGTGTGTTGCTAGAAAATCTACTCATGACTCCAGCATTCAAGGCAAGCATTCTACCAACTGAGCTATATTCCCAGTCCCCCACTGTCCATTTCTATATTTATTTTCTTAGCTTACAATATGGGCTTTGGATAGTGAAAATCTCATTAAACTTGCTGACCCTTGGAAATTTCCAGAGTGACTGCTTTGGGCCAATTCTGGAGAAAGGCAGTAATTATACATTCTATTTTTATGCAAATGCTCACATAGACCGAATACAATCAAGTAAAAGGCACATGTGTGGCTCGTCTATCTCGTGGCATCTATTGCCTGCTATACCCATTGGCAGTTTGCAGGAACTGTTTTGAATTCTGAAATTGAAAACACAGCAAACTAAACAGGTCTGTCGACATTGCCACTACAGAGGGAACCCTGCACCTCTCTGCATGTCAATGCTCTGGTTTTCTTTGTTTTCTCTTTATTTTCCTTAGGTGTGTATTAAGGCCTTTGAATTTATTTATTTAAGGATGGTAATAAATACACGCAGCCTGCCAAACCACAAATCTTGCATGAAATGACAGCTCAGCTGAGAGAAGAGTGAATCCTAACCTCCTGGTCCCCGTTGTCATGAATAAATGAGAACAGAAAAGGCATAGACAGGAGATGGGAACGATTTCAAACCGGAGTGGCCGTTTTCGTGCGTTTAAGAGTTTAGGTTTGATAATGATTGCACCTTTTCTGCTTACAGTTGAAATGAACAGCCAGGATGACAACGTAAATGAGCCAAGAGCGTGTCAGCAAGAAGATTTCCAATAGGTAAGTTGCCCCCATGGAGGGATTTTTTTTTGGTTCATGAGCCAGCCATAAGGAATAGTTTGCAAAGGGCGTGTTGTATTTCTCTTTGCTTTGTCAAGTCCTGGAGTGTAGTTCGAACTAAACTTTGGAGATTTGTAAAACAATACAGAGTGAAAAAGAAAGATTACTCCTAGAAACTTGCCATCCTTAGTAAAACGAACAATCAAACAAAAAAAAAAGGATAAGCTGTGGTATACTTAAATCGTGGAGCACCTTAGATTTCCTCACTTTGACTGAAAGAATAGCATTTTCCCATTTGTCTTACTGTTGGCCTGCCAGAGTGATCAAATTACTTCAGTGACTTGAGCTGATTCCAGAAGCATCCCTTTTCCACAATCATCATACTGTGTTGTTTACTATATCTTTTTTTTTAAGTGTAACACTAAATTTTTACCCAAGAGAATGTATAAAGACATATAAATACATGTTGACAGAAAAGCAGGTGCCTAAGAAAGCATACTAACTCCTGAGGACATACACATCTGTACAGACAGACATAGCTGGAGTCCATTGAACCCGAGGCAACACCCAGGAAAATAAAAGTGGTAACAAGACCACACAGTCTACATCATATCTAGAGTGATAAGCAATCGATCAGCCTTTCCCATCCCTGGAGAGGGCTGTGGAAAAGTCAGAAAAGGCTGAAATAAAGAAGTTAGCCTTACTATTAACTGAATGTTTAAAAACACCATAGAAGAATGAATTGGGAATGAGTGTAGAACACAGATGGTGCCTTGTTTGCCCTCTTCACTCCCTGGTCCTCTTGATCTCTTCACCCTGCCACAAGGCTACCTTGCACCATGCATGTGCCCCAACATCACAGTGGAATGAAGGCTCAGACCGTAGGAGAGAACATATCTATCCTTTTCATGACAATCGTGAACTTCATGGGACCAGAAAGCTAATACCATTTGTATAACAGGAAATTGTTTTTTAAAATACACATTCATATATACATGAGCTCATAAACATTTTAACCTTACCCCATGTATATGAAATATCCTGTGAAGTTATAGGAATTAGTAGCTATGAAGTTACCATTGAAAGTAATGAACTGAGACTAAATTTAAACAGTTTATACTCTTCCTCAGTGTTTCCTGGCCTTTTATTCTTTAGCTGCCAAAAACCTACAACTTTGGGATTTTTTTTTTCTATTAATTTCCTATGTAATTAGTATCCAGATAAAGTGCTAGTATAGATCTATTTTCCTTAACCAAAGAATGCATGGAGGTTTGAGTTCTTCCAACTCCAAATTCTTTAACGATTAGAGCATGCAGTAATTGAATCTGTGAACATAGTTGCCACCATTTCTTTCTCATCTGCTTTTAAATAGCTCAAGCACTGCTCCTGGCAAGTATAATGGTGGTATTCTGTGTTCATATAGATCTCAAATATTATCCTTTAAAATGACTCGTCGGCCACTAATTAATTAATGAACTAATCAATCCAGGCATCATCTACTCCGACTTCTCTTTAAAGTGATAAGGGAATTGAGACTGGTACAAGTTTGTTAGGTTGCCTGATTTCACTTCACTGGTTTTCTGAACTCTATCCCATTTGTATTTAATGCATACCAAATAACTCCTTTCTTTGTCCATATATGTTGTCCCCACATTGACTGTTTCAAGAAAACCATGAATTTAAAACATTTTTTTAGATGGATATGTAGAAAGCATGTAGAGACTTTCCTTGTTATCCGTAACTAATGCAAGATGACAATTACAAAACATACGAAGGATTTTGATAATCTAGAGGTAATGTAAGTTACACAGAAGGATGTGCATGACTTTTATGAACACACCATACTGCTTTATATGTGATACTTGGGCATGCATAGCTTTAAATATCCTTCGGGATAGCTGCAATCTACCATGGATACTGATTCTAACTTTCGTTTCAAGTTCATTCCCCACATCTCCACAGCCTTCTGCACTTTGTGATGTCACATTTTTCTTCTTTTAGCAGAATCATGGATTAAATCCTGTTCTTATACATCCCTGTAATAGTTTATTTACTCTCTATAGGGATTAATTATTAATTACACCAAATATATGCTAATGTACACTACTATTGGGATTAGGGGTTGCATATAGCTGTTACCCCCTGAGCCTCATCAGACTTAGTTTGATGTACATTAATACTGAAATATCTCCTTTACAACGTTAATATAATCATCTGGTACAAAAAATGTGGATTAACTGGAACTCCTACAGAGGGTTAGTTGGCATAAAAAATGTTATAACCTTGCGTTTTCAATTACTCTGACCAAAATCAATGTATAAGGTAGAAAGGCTCATTTGGACTCATGCTTGAGCAATGGTAGGCGCATCAAGACAGGGAACAGATTATTTAGGTTCCAACCAAACCACACAATAACTATGTGTCCACAAAAATCTTTAAAAAACTGAAGCCAATTCTTTCAAAACTATTATACTTAGATGAAGAAGGTAAAAAGCCCAATGAATTTAGCATAAAAAATGATCATTCAACATTATCAAACTTAATTTTATCCCAGGAATGCAAGGATGGTTTGATACATGCAAATCAATAAATGTAATAATATTAAATAGTTTGGAATATAGAAATCATATGATCATTTCAACATATTATATTCTATATGTTTTAGCAACACTTCATGAACCCTCTGTTCTTATCACAAATATTACACCTTCAGAAAACAGACATGGCCAGCATTATATCGAATGTGGAAAAAAATGAAGCACATCATCTAAGCCCAGTATATCACCACTTTTCAACAACTGGGACCAAATGCCTGTTAGAAACAATGTAAAGGAAACAGTATTAGGTTGTGGCAGCCCAGTTTTTGATGACAATAGGAGCTTATAAAATGACCTTCTCATAACCGGGAGCATCAGGAAGCAGGGTATTGGACCAGAATTGGGAATGAGTACAAACTTGGATGAGCTGCTTCCAAACAACCTGCGTCCTTCCAGATAAGTCTGACTGGCAATGGTTCCACAACACCCCAAACTAGTTTCAGAAACCAGGTATTCAAGGACCTTAACCCCGTGATGAACCTTTCACCCGCAAACCACAGCAAACCACTAAGAGGACAAGCATTCATCGTCACTCTGTACTAACTATGGGTACTATGATTGACTGTGTCCTTTCTTAAACTGCTGCATAGAAAAATTTCTTCCTCCTTTACATTGCTTCTAGCTCAGCATTTAGTCACAGCAATGAGAAAAGCAACTAGTAGAAAACCTAAGTTTCTTCACAAAGCTGGAACAACAGCAATGAAAACCTAACCATATGAAAACAGAAAACAATAACAAAAATGTAATCCGGAGGAAGAAAAAATCCAGGTTAGAGGCACGGTAGGCAGTCTTTGCAAAGTCAGAATCCACCTGCACCTGCAGGTGATTGAAATTTGTTCGGTTTTGTTTTGTTTTGTTTTTTACCCTGTACAAAAATCAACTAAAAGACATAAATGTAGCATCCAAAACTATTCGAGCAAAACACTTTATGTCATTGGTCTGGGCAATGTTTTTTCTGGATAGGATTCCAATAGCCCAAGAGCAAAAGAAGCACTTTGTAAACAGGGTTACGTCCAAGAGCGAAGCTCCTAAGTCACAAAGACAATCAACATAACGGAGAGACATTGACAGTGGGAGGAAACATTTGTCACAACATTTGTCACAAAGACAATCAACATAACGGAGAGACATTGACAGTGGGAGGAAACATTTGTCAGCTGTATATCTAAAAAGAAGAATATCCAGAGTAGAAACCAAAAGACTTAAAAGCAAATTTTCCACTTAATAAGAAAATGACCCAAATAAACACCTCTCAAAAGAAATACCAATATACCAAACCTCATTCATATGGATGCTATGTTCTTGGTACAGTCTAAATATCTCACAATAGAATGATGAAGATGTGATTTCTGTACACAGGGTCTTGACAGTCATCATTGGAGAAGAACAAAATAAACTTAAGCAGCAGCAGTATACCTCACAGAAACACTGTGCTGAGTGAAAGACACTCCTGTGATCCTATTTGCAGAGATCTCATGTGTAGAAAGTTCTAGGACCAAGAATTGTTGGTTCCAGCAGGTTTGGCCTTGACAAAGGGATATATCTAGAATCATGAGGATTTTTCAGATATGATAGTGTCACGGACTAAATATGAATATAAAACTAGAATCAACAGAGTACATCTGATTCATGCATTTCCCTGGAGGTGAACTAACCTCAGTTTTAAAAGTCTAACTAAAATGAGCAGAGACTCTTCTGGGAAAGAGTCTATTGAAGTTGTCTCTGGTTGGAGGACAGCAGATATGCAAGAAGAAAGGTCTCATCAATGCAAAGCAACATAATATAAGTCTTTATTTGCATTCTGGTCCCTAGAATCTAGACTGTGGGAATAGTCTGGAAAGGATGGACACATCAAAGATAGATTGTTCAAAGAATTCTTTGAACACTTGAGTTAATCGTCCCCACCAGCTGAAGCAATGTGTCATGTGGCCTACATTAATCAGCGGTGATTTAGAAGATCATTAAAGATACCAGGTGCTAGCAATTACAGTGCAGATAGGTAAAGCCCTTTGATAGTCAAATAAGCTCTTGCTAGGCCTGGCTGAGGACTGACAGTTCATGGGCTGCATTAAAAAAACTATTCCTTGCTAAGCCTTGTGAAGACACCTAATCTTTCATCTAACAAACAGTTTGTTTCTCTTTGTCTTCCTCAGGGCCACAAGATGAAGCTGAAGCAAAGGAACAAAGAACTGAAGCTAAATGACAACCCTCAGCATCGCAAGGCCTGGCCCTGGGGGACTTGGGAAGAAGATAGTGTGTGCTGTGGAAGAGGGTGGGGGAGGGGGGAGGCGAGTCCGAAGAAGGAAGGGTCCTTTGCTCTAACACTCCAGCTGCATTTTGTTTTGTTTACCTACAGAAAAGGAAACAGGAAAAAATTAAAAAGGAAGAAAGAAAGAGAAAGAAAGAAAAAGGAATAAGAAAGCAAGCTCCCTCCACTTGTGAGAGGCCCCATGCTAAGGCAAACTTTCAGGCGCTCCATCCCTTTCATTGCTGTCTTTTCTCTTTGCCTCACCCTAGGGTTGGTGATAGGGATAAGACTCACCTGTGTCTCCTAGTCCCTGTCTGTTTTCTTGGTTACCTCACAAAGCTGGTCATAGAGTGATTTCTCCCGGGGGGGGGGGGGTGATTGGCAAGCTCTTCAGGCTAAATTTCAAGAATCACCAGGCTCAAAATTGGTAAAATCTACAAACAGAGGAGGAAGGATAGAAAATGGACAGAAGCCTCGGAGAACACCTTGAAGAGGTCTGAATGAGGGGTTCAAAATGTTTTAATCGGGGTTTAATGAAGAAGGTGGGACCTGGCAGCCACCAGGGTCTTCACCTCCACACCCAGGATGTCTTGTGCATTCCCTTTTGAGGCTGATTATGAGCACAGCTTCTTTGGTTTATGAGGTCTTCACGGTGTGCTTCCATATAGAGCCCTTCACTGAGATGTGCTTCTTCATATGCAATGGGAAAGGGTATTACTATCATTAAAACCTAATAGATGCACTTGCTCCATTTTAGGACCCAAACAAACCTATTAAATAATAGTTTCAATTTCCAAAGTTCCTCATGAAATCTCTACTTTTCATAAAAGAATATCCATGTTGAGCCAAGGTGTGTTAGCCCACAGAGGTTTACACTTGAAGTTAGCAGCCCTAGGAGCCATTGCTTCCAGTCCTGGCTTACCTGTCTGCTCATGCCAAGTTCAAGAATGATTTGATGGATCATCCACTCATCCAAAAGGTAGTTAGAACTATTAACAACTTAAGAAGCCAGTGGAATAGAGATAGCTCAAGCAATGAAGACCAGAGGAGGCCGGGCATCATCCCGACTCTCTGTCCCAGAACATACGGAAGTTCTCCCGCTACCTCCCTGGGTTCCAAAGACATGGTAGTATCTTTTGCACATCACCTGACCTCTACAATGCTTTAGACTTGGCATGTTTATGTTGCTGTTCTTAACAGAAGGGGGATGGGAAGTGGGAACCGACAAAATCTAAAGTCAATAGTGAGATGATACCACTTTATAAATGTCTCATCCAGCTCTCTAGTTTTGTCCTTTCCTGTGGAAAACTCACCTTATCTTCCTATGACCAGTTTCAGCTGTTCTGAATTAATTGCCTCTTCCAGAGAACAGTTTTTGTTTGTTTTTTTTTTTTTTGGTTTTTCGAGACAGGAAGAGAACATACTTTGTATAATAGAATAAGTAGCAAATCATGCATCTGCATATGTTACCTTTTAACATCTCTAATTTTCACTAAAGCAATTCATCCTAGCAACAAGGCTATTTCAGCAATTTCATGATGCTACCCCATGGCCTCTCTTCCTTCTACAGTTTGACATGAACGCACACACCTCTCCATTACACACTGTTTTCTAGAACAATACTTTCTCTAAATAATTGAAGAACGGATGCCATTCAGATAGCGATAGCTTCAGTGTCCTTGCCACCTTCCTAGCTATTTTACAAGCGCCCATCATTTTTAGGACATGCCTGACAAAAGAACCAAGCTAGGAGGGTGTTTCCCCAGAACTTCCAGGGGAAGTACTGCTGGGACTCCTTAGGGGGCTGTAGTGGATGGCAGGCTTCTAAATGGACAAAGGCGAAAAAGGGACAACCAGGACGGAAGGGATCCAGCCCACCGTTCTCTTTATTACCAATGGCAGCCATTTGATGCACTCATATTGCATGGGTTAAGAAATCGAAGGAGAGCACTCTATGGAAACTGTAGAAAAAAGGAAAGCGCTCTTCGTATCTAGGAAACAGAGAGGGGGGAGTCCCACTCCTGCATTTGCTTAGACTTCTTTTTATGAATTAGACATTTTCATTTTTGCTTTGCCGTAGATTTTTGGTTGCTCTGTGGCTGAACGATTGTATGCTTTAAAATAAATAATGCAGTTAATTCACACTTCAATAATGAAATATTAAAATTTTAGCTCTGGGCCAGCCTGAAGACATCACAAAAGAGGAAACCCGTTGCCTGCTGGCCCTGGCACTGCACAGGCTGTGCAATGCAGTCCATGTGGGAAGTAGACCAATTCTTCTACACATGAATTCCAGAGGGCCGTTTCCAATCACACTTCAGCCGGGCCAGACGACATGAAGGGCAGTGGGAGGATGGGAGGAAAGTAGCCCTGTTGTTAGTCATGTTTGCACACAGACAGTTGAAGTAGGTCTTCGACATAAGAGTCCTAATTAAAAAGGTACTTGCTGCAGGCTAGACAAAGGGGCTTTTCCTCTTGCTGGTAACTATTCAGATGATAGACAAGTCTTCTTTGATAAAAGCTTACAAAGAAGACATCCGAAGCCCTGTCTATGACACCAGGTCACATATTAATCACTGCAGCTAATTGTAAATCTTCCTATGAAACTCTGAAAAGCCTCTTTGTGAATTAGTCCAGTTCTGCTTGACGCACTTGGTTTGCAAAAGACATTTCTCTGTATGTGGTGCATGTCGGCTGTGCTTTGAACAACAACAAAGTTAGCAGAATACGCTCAATATATTTTCTCGGGAAATAGGGTTTTTATCATATGACTCATTAAGGATTTGCCTTACCCTGACATTTGTGATATAAAGGAAAATCAGGAGAAAAGTACTTTTCTTGAACAAGATATGTTTTTACTTAACGCGGATACATGTAGTCTGTTGCTTGCAAGGAAAAAAACAAACAAACAAACAAACGTCTTCTGGTAATAATAGGGTAACATGTGCCTCTTTTGTTAAGCCAGTCTTGACATGCTGGACAGCTTCTGAGTCTGTTTGTCTGTTCTCATCTGTGCCACAAACTATGATACTTAAATGACTGTTGCCTTCAAACTATATTTGTTAGAGCAGAGTGCAAATAAACTTCTTTGAGAGGATCATGTGGAATCATGTGTTTTGTGAAATTTGTTCTTTAGCCACAAGCAAAAATCCTGCGCTCATTTCATACTATTTGGCGGTAAATAAGCATATTTAAAGTTACTTCTGTAAATTGACTTTGACTCAATAATTTTCTTCCCTTCCTGAGACTAACTGAAGTTTTGTCCATGTTTTTCAAACTACAAAGAAGTAGACATGATAGACACACGTACCCACAACAATGTTTTCTTTATGCTGGATAAGTTTAACTTACTCACATAGGTTGATGAGCAAAAGGCAATGGGTCCAGCCGTGGGGTACATCCTCCATTACTAGAAGTCTCTCCAACACTCCCATCATCTTGTAACTGACTGGCTGTGTGATCCTGGCAGCCACACACTCAGTCCACTGCTGAGAGAATCATGATAGCTAAAATTACAAGAATGGTTCAAAGTGCAAAACAGGTCCACCAAAAATCACCATGGAAAAACTCAATGCCCTCTCCAAAGGGGATATCCATAAGCATTGCACCAAACGCAAGTCACTCCATCTCTTTCGGAACAAGCGCTACCAGCTGTCCAGTTGTTGTTCTTGTTGACAACCAAGTGAGCCCTTTTACCAAATGCCAGAGATGACCTGGCCTAAGGACATCCAGGCTGCCACCCTAAAGCAGCATGCTTCTAGTAGTAAATAAGGTTTGAAGAAGAGATAAAAAGCAGGCAGCACAGTCTCCTATTGTAGCGGGCACCCTCAACACATGGTTCACATTGACAATGATGATCGTTGGACTTGATTCACACCATGCTGGGTACAATGCTTCATTTATACCTAACTAGTCAAGACTCTGCCTGTTATTCATGCTTGTCTACTGATGCTGTCAGTGTTCAAACATGAGGCCGTGGGGGCCCATTTCTCAGCCAGACTATAGCGAGAGGGGACTGAAGAAAGGAATTGATTTTTTAGTTAAATGAATTTGTCTGTTTCAGTGTTGAATATTCATTTTGAATAGACATCCAGTTATCCGGATTCAGAGCGTAAACTCTACCACTGAGTTAAGTTATTCTTTGTTATGTAATTGTTTTTGTACCTTATAAATAAAAGGCTTATTTTCTAAATACTATGCAATAAAACTAATACTTAACCAAAAATATAAATATTAAAGCTATAGCAGCTAAAATTATAATTAAGGAATTTTTAAATTATTTAACTTTGCATTATAATATTTTTGTAGTTCCAAAAATTTGAGAAAGCCTTCACATTAAGATTTTTTTTAGCAACAGAAAAAAATGAGTACTGAACCAGGATGTTAAGTCTTTCTCTTATTTGAAATTTCATAAAAAGGGGTAAGTCAACATCACCTATCCTGAATGACTTTAAAAAGTAGCAATAGAAATTTTTTTAAGTACAGAAAAATGAAATTTTATGGATAAGCTACTTAGCCAGTATTGAATTTATTTTTAATTTACCAACAGTACAACGGGGGCAGGGGAAATGCATACAAAAAAAATCAATGCATGCAAGAAGCAGCTACTGAAAGGGTCCTTTATTGTTGTTTCTTTCTCTATGTACCAATCAATCAAAATAATGAGTGTGAATTGATAAAATCCTGTAAGCAACTTCAGGTAATAGCTTTGATCTATTTTCATTTTATATTATTTTCAATATTGTACGAATCATACTTTGTGCCATGGACATCCATTGCTTCTTGAGGAGGGTGTATCAAAGCATTTTCTCATCAATTATTAAGTCATTAAAAATACTTCAAAGCAATAGCTGGAGTTTATTGTACCACTTCCCTGCTGTATGATATTCAGCTTATGTGGGTCTTACTTCCTCTAAATAAAACTACCAACACTCTTTTTTAACCACAGTTTCTGTCTACACCAGGCTAGGACTTTCAAGAAAGGCCCCAGGGTTAATGAATATTTGTCCCTAATCACCAAATTACGTTACAGAGTCATACTGCTAGCAATTATAAAATGAGAATTTCCACTTTGTGTGGCCCTCGCTGACCTTGAGGGCACTATAAACATGGACGCTTGAACGTGTCAGCATGAGAAATTGTTTCTCATTATTATTTTAACTATCCTGTCTTCATTTACTAAATGAGGGTGGACAGATTTCTGTCAGCTGCTTGTATTTTCTGATTGGGGAATTAATCTGCTCTTGTTCTTTGGTCATTTATCACTGGAATTTTGCTTTTCTATTGATATTTATGAGCTGGCTCTTTATATATAGAGAGTTTTATCTTTATTGTCATGTGTCCCACACAAATGTTTCTACTTGTCTTTCAGTTCATAATTGCAATTGTGATATTTTCCGACACATAGTTCTTTCTATCTCCCTGGGAAGCAAAGCTCGTTCCTTCCATGTGGGCTTCCATGTCCTTTGTCACTGACAATGCCTGCTGAGCTTCATTTTTGCCTCTGCCAAAATCTTTAGCCTAGTAGAAAATACCTTGCTTGGTTTTCCTGGTTATAGGTCTTCCAATCCTACACCTGCCAGAAGATGACAGACAGACATATAACCCAAGCTGGCCAATCACAGGACTATCAGGCCTCAATGAGTGGTTTAGAGAGACTCTAAGTTAAACAGAGTTCCTCTAAGCTGCCATCGTGGGGTGCCGTCCCTTCAGCATGAAGTTCGAGGCCACAAGAGTGAAGACATTACTCCTAATCATATCTAGAAGCGACTCTACATAATCACTTTGGCCCACACATTATTGAGTATCAGTTGGTCAACTGACCTGACTAACTCCTGGGAGTTTGGCTGAGTAACTAGCAGGGTATTGATCGTGTCTGATGATGCTCTAGCATGCTGCCTGCTTTGTGATAATGTTTCGCTCTATGCTCTGGCTCAACCCACTGTTTTCACTCACAAGACCAAGCCAGTCAGCACAGCAGCTCAGGGAGGAGTGCCAGTTGGGTATGTCAATTGGTCAAAGCAATTCAGCACTGGACAGAGGGCTTAAGCGTATGTGGAGGAAGCAGAAATGCTGTTCCACAGCAGTGGCTGGAAAGAAACTTGGGGAGAGTGAGCCAGTAAGATGGCTCATCAGGTAAATGTACTTGCGGTGCCATCGTAAAGGCCCAAGTTCAAGTTCAATCACCAGAACACGTTTAAAAAACAAAAACAAACAGAAAAAAAACCTGGATGCTATGGTGTACATCTGTATTTCCCAGCATTCCTATAGCAAGATGAGACAGGTGGAGCTTTCTGGAAGCTTCTAACCAGCTAACGAAGAGTATGCAGCATAGCAAAAACCACAAGAAATTCTGCCTCCGCAAGGTAGAAAAAAAAACCAATCAAACAAAAAACAGCCCCCAAAAGTTGTCATTTAATCCCCATATGCACATTATGGCATGCTTAAACACACACAACCACACGTAAATAACATTTAAATTTAAACTAAAAGAAAAGAACTTTGAGGATATGGTAGAATAGAATATACCATTCATTGTCTTGTCTCTCTTCTTGGACTAATTTCTTGATTTTTATTAAGACACCTAGCACAAGAGTTAATTGTCTAATTTAGCCCCTATATGGACACCTTTTGCCTTTGTCTAACTATAAGAACCTGCCCAGATGCCCACATGTTGCTTCTTGTTTTAATTTTTCATCTGCTTCAGTCTGTGTTTATACGTGGTTCCATGTTCCTACCCTCGACATTTAATGCAGCTTGAATTTATTTTGTCCTTTGATAGCTACTGAGAAACAACTGTACTTCGTTGTCAAAATACTCCCAGGACCAATTATTAAATGGCACATCCAGACTGTGTGTCCTGAGTTCATGCTTCCACACGGCTCATTTTGCATTTACACGAGATCTATTTTCTTAGCTACCTCTTATACTGCTGTTTCCTGATATACTGATTCAGCCACTGTGGTTTAACTGGCTGTGACAATGTCTAATGGGGCAAACTCAGGGCCTGCACTTTTCTTTATGTTCAAGAGCCCCTACCTAGTATTTCTTCGTGTTTAAGATATGCCTTAAACACCCTTCACCACATTTTCCATCAAGAGACAACACCGCTTATTTTATTTTATTTTCCTTTTCTTTCCTTTGTTGTTTTTCTTAAATCCAATTCTCCTTCTTTTAGAATCCATAAAAATTGAGCCAGAGGATTCACACTTGAGTTCTGATAGCAAGGAAAGAAGACACTTGTTACATAGGTAGCCTTCTGAAATGCTGCATAGAAGAAACCTTCCTGTTTATCCCTGGCCTGTGGACAAGACTGAGCTGTGGCCTGAATAACAATTGCTTTTTCAATCTTCTGTCCAAAGCCCTTTTCTGACTGGTTGGGCCTCCTCAGCAATCAATCTCCTGGCCGTGCCTTCCAGTTGTGTGTAGAGAGTCAGGAGGCAAATGCTAGGTAAATGTCAGTGTGTCTTGAGTGATCATCCTCTCTAAGCAATCATCCACTTTGCAAGTAATAAAGGATTCAACAGAGTTGGTCACAGGCCTCTTCATCTGCAAAGCACAAGATGCAGGCAGCTCGCTTGTGGTTATCAAATGCTTCCCAGAGAGGGCCGAGTTGCTCCTGAAACAGAGTTTTGGTTTCGTTTCATCTGATGCCGGGTATTGGCATGACACAGTCGAGAGGAGATTCATTAGCAGCCTAGTCTAGTAAAGACTGAGGCAACAGCATCCTCTCTAAAGCATGACTGTGAGAGGCTGGAAAAGTTCTAGGTTTTTGTTTGGGTAAGTAGAATTAATATGGACAGAGAATCTATAAACATCTAATGTTAAATAGCATTCGTCACTGTTCAAATAATTGTTCATAAGTTAATTCTGCCTTGACAACAATCAAGTAGTTACTGCTTCCACTCCCCCTTTAAGATGAACAACCCCAGGTACCAACAAACTAGTTAATTTCCTTGCACAAGGCCACAGATCAAGTAAGCAGCCAGAAGTTATTATGCTAACCACGACAGTTGAAGGCTTCTGTACTAGGGTCAGAAACAGAATTGCCATCAGACACTAGTGAGTCCCAGATTCTGACCCTCCATGTAGGCTCCAGGTCTTGTAGCTTCTGGTTTGGGAATCCGGGGTAAGAAATGTCAGAATGTTGTGCCTTTAACAGCTTCCAGGTAGTGCAGTTGCTGCTGCTGCCCTGGGGGCCAGCCTTTGAGAACAACTCCATACTGAAGTGATTGGCAGGTGTGAGCCCTTGACAGCTAGGAAGAGTAAAACATCCTGAGAATCTTTAAGCCATGCAGCTAATTCTCAATTTCCTAAGTCAGAATACCTGTGAGTTTTAATTCCCTACAGCAACTGTAAGCTGGCACAACCCACACGGGGCCCGCGCCTCTGTCTGTTGGGTTCACAGGCAGCTATTCAAAATTGAGACAGTATGAACAGGAATGTTAGAACATCAGAAAACAGAGGTTTAAATATCAGCCTGATGGCCTAACTTCCCCCTTCATAGCTATGGTTGTCATATATAGACCATAGTACCAATTATTTACCACTTAAGAATATAAAGGTAAATGTTAGACACATACATATAGACATTTCCTGGCATATAGAAATAATGGTATCAACACACACACAAAACACATGCACACATGTATAACTCCCTATGAAGAAATGATATTTGATTTTTTTTCTTTTTAGAAACCAGGAGAGGAACTTAACTTTCTTGGCTTTTGCAAAATCTATCAGAGTCACACTGGGTAACCAAACCTTCTTTCCAATTTTCCACTGTGACAAGAAAGACTGTGTACTTGGCTGTCTGCTTCATCCTACTCCTGCAGGAGAGAGGGATTTATTGGCTGGCTCTTCTCCAGAGCCGTATTTCTGTGCAGAAGAAATGGATGTGTTCTAATAGAAAGATGGAAAAGGCTAGAAAGAGGCAGCAATCTACAAAGAGAGAGATTGGTCAAGGGAGTAAAGGAAAAGAGGACTTGGAGTAACTTCAACATCATAAGTAAAGCTTCCTCTTAACTGATTGTAAGTTGCTTACATTCTCTCTGGTATTTCTTTCCTCTGCAAGGATATACAGTTGTTGCCTGTGTTAGCTGTTGCCCTCCTTTCTGGAGCTATAGGAGTTAATGACACGGACAGAACCTCCTATCATGTGAAGAAGGGCAAAGTAAGGTAAAGACTGGAAGAAGGAAATGCCACCAGTGGGGAAGCCTTGAGGATTAACAGCCAACTCTTCTGTATCCGGCCATCTGTAAATTTCCCACACAGGAAAATCCAAGCTCCTGGAGGCTGGTGGCTCACCCCTAGCCTCTGAGAACTGCCACTCTAGTGAGCATAGAGTGTAAGTTAAGCTCAAGCCCTGTCATGGGATCTACAGGAATGGGGGTCTACACTCAGCCATCTTTCCTTGGTGTTCAGCAAAGGTGGGACAGGACCCAATTTTCATAGTGACTCCATGTTGATGTGGGATGAGGAAATTAGGCTAATATCAAGTGAATTCTCTCATCTGTGACCTCAATATGAGGAAGAGAAGGGAGGATAAAGAGCAACCATTCTGAAGAAAACTTTAGAGGAGTTCACAGATCTAGGCTCTGTTGAGCACTATAGTTACTTCTATATTTCGATAGTTACTACTTCTATAACTATAGAGGCTACACTCTTCCATAGTTACTACCTCACTTTTCTCATGACCTCCAGAAGCAATTTACTAAGCATATGGTTTTGTTCTCAATTACCTGGGGTCAATGTTCTCGATTCTAGCCACACAATAAAATTGTCTAGGGAGCCCTATTCTCCCAAAAACCAAAGGAAGGAAAGTCTATAAATGGCAGGCTTGTCACATTTCCAAGATATCAAGGTCACTAAAGACAAAGACAAACCGAGAAACTGTTCCAGATTCGAGGAGTATATGAAGGCAAAACTAAATTCAATGTAGATCCTGAGAAAGAGCATCGGTGCCGTAACTAGGTAACTAGTGTCAATGAACATCTCCCCTTTGACCTTGACACTACTGCTGTGGAAATGAGGGAGAGGATAAATATTTAGAAAGGGGCAGGAAAGACACAGATTAATTATTTATGCTTCATTTGCTTTTTTCCCCTTTCTTTTTTCTTTTTTAAAAACAAAGTTCTTCTAGACAGCCCTAGCTATCTGGCCTAGAACTTGCTGCTACATAGGCCAATCCTAGAACAAACTCACAGTGATCATCACCACCACTACCTCCACCACCACCACCCTGACTCAGTATTGGGGTTAAAGGCATGCAACGCAATTGGGGCTCCTTCTGACTATTTAAAACAAATATTGAAAATGGAGAAATGGCTCAGTGGTTAAGAGCACTTATGATTTCAGAGGACCCAGGTTTAATTCCCAGCATCCACATGGCAGCTCACCACTGTCTGTCACTGCAGTTCTAGGGGATTCAACACCCTCTTCTGACATCTGCTGACATCCGGCATGCATGTGGTGCACAGACATACATGTAGGCAAAACATCACTGAGTGAAAAATTAAATTATTGTATTCAATGTGTTTGCACGGTCATAAAGAGGTCAGAGAATACCTTGTTAAGTAGTCTACTTCCACTATGTCGACTCCAAGGATGGGAACTGGGTCGTCAGGCTCTGAGGCACTAAACCATCTCTCTGGACCATGTACTTTCCTTGAATGGCTAACATATTTTAAAATACAATGTTAAAAAAAAAATCCACCATTTTCCAGGGCATCTCCCAGATCCATATAGTATCATCCTCGGTTTAGGAACTTAGCACACTTTTCTCGACCCCTTAAATGGTGTTGGATTCTCAGGAAGTACTAGTCTCCCGCCTAGAACAAGACAGATCATTCCTGGCCCCTGGGGAAAAGGAAAGGGATCTGATGGCATTTTAAAATTACTTCTGCACACTGCCAGCCTTGGACAAGTGTGTGTCCACTCTTAGCTTCCCAGATGTTCCTTTCCAGGCAGTTTTATCTTAATCCCACAGAGTAAAAGGCTTCCTTCCCCGTGGAAATTGGCAAATGCTAAATACCAACCTCTCCTAGCAAATACAGCTCTATGGAAATGAAACATAATCTGCCTTTATTAATAAGGAGGTGGCAAATGGCTCAGCGTGTACATGCGAGAGAAAAGCCAAAGGTAGGTAGGAACGTGTCTCTCAAAGCAAAGGGGGGAAGCAAGGAAGGTTAAACAGCGCAGAAAGATCACTGGGTTTGGGATTCAATTTCAGTGGTTGCAAAAACAAGGCTCTTGGCTATTTGCATATAAATGTGCTGGGGGTGGGGTGGGAGTCACAGTTCTCAGCTGTGCATTTTAACTTTCTCCTTAAAATCTGTTTCCCAAAGCAGCTGCAGGAATCAGCTGCAAATTCCAAATCTAAAAATGAAAGTCACATGGCTGAATTGGGAAGGAGACAAGAGGAAGGCACTCAGGATGCTCCAGTTAACCCATTGGGGCCTGCAGCCCATCTGTGCTGCCTGCAAGCTTTTAAGAATCTCAGTACCCATGGTGCACTGGGGCACAATTAAATCTGGCTTGCTGTCGGCTAGGGGTCAGAGAAGAGCGATATCACATGTCTGTGAATGTCTCAGACAATAAGAATCTACAGTCTTGATTGACTAGCAGTCGGGGGGGTCTGCATTTTATTTTTAAAGGCAAGATAGGTGAATAGTTCAAGTTTAAGGGGCTAGTCTCTGTGGCAACTACTTGGTCATGCCATTAGGCCGTCACAGACAGTGGTAGTGGTGTGACTGGGTACAGTAAACTCGCTATAAAACAAGTTGGTAGACCCTGCCTAAGACCCTGTATTATCTTTGGTTCAGATGCCGGGTATCAGGATGCTTGTCAGACACGGCCACCCTCCGGCTCTAGCTCACAGCCCTCCAAAGAATCAGCAGCTAGCTTGAGTTCTTTAGCAAGGTGACCATAGCACAGTGATATGGAAGGAGGAGGTACAAGGTCGCAACACTGAGAGCGAACCTGGGTCTGGGAGTCTAGAACGGGAGTGCTGAGATGTGAAGGGCCAGCTCTTTCGTTCATAAAACTACCCGTAGTGTTAGAGATACCCGGTTATTTTAAGGACCTTATACAGGGAATTCGAGAGGTAACACATGAATGTGAAGTGTCGATGGGGACAGCCGTGACCCATGGCCTTGCACCAAGAGGGAGGTGACCCCTGCGCATGCACTGCGATATCCTCAGTCGGCATGAGGTTGGGATAACTTGCCTGGCACAGGCTCTCCTTTTAGATGCCCAGACATTTGCAGCTCACCTCTGCCAGGCCTAAAGTCTCAGCCGCACAGCTGCAGAAGACAAGGACAATTACCCTGAGTCTAAGAAAGTCGGGCTTGAACCTGGTTTTCCTGACCCTGACATGCCCCATGCTCCTTGTACATCTAATTCCACCCCCATGCGGGGCGGCGCCTCTTAACAGCTGCATCCTCAATGCCTGGCATGGCTTCAGCATTCAAAATTGGCGATAGATAAACAGACATGGAACGCACGATGTCAGCTGATGGTGACATCAGCCTTTAGTTTGCGCGCGTCTATAATTGACTAGTGGCCTTCCTCATTAGCAAGCACAAGGGCTGTGTGGGTTTTGATTTATTTCAAAGGATCCATCCCTGTTTCCCTTGCTGTACAGAATTTTGGCAAACGACAGCACAAGCTATTTCTTCATCCGTTGCCCGAAGCAGATGGCCTAAGGGCCTATATCCTGGTCCTTAAGGGTTAATGGGACTTAGGAAGGGGTTTCCAGTTTTCCCTAAAGGGATGTCACTGAGCTGGGAGGAATGAACTGAGTGGCTCTTCCCCGGTGCCAGTCTGTCAGTCAGCTGGGACCAGCCTATTGTCAGAGGCTGTTTTTCATGCCCTAGAAAAAGATTCTCCCAAAAAAGCCTGCCAGTGATTAGCCTGTGCGAAGAGAGTACGCATCGCTCCATAAGCCCCTGCACCTGCCTCGGAGGTGTCTCTGCGGAACACGGTTTTGACACATTGTGTGAAGTGGAGTTGGAGAGGAGGCACCAGGGATGTCACACAGCAATTGAGAACTGGGATGGAGCCCTGAGCCTCCGTAGCCAGAGAAACCACTGTGATCCCGAGAATCATTTTCTCAAATTCGCAGTGCAGATGGCTAACTCAGGCAGCGTATTAGAATCCTGGCTCCAAGGTTGGGCTCCAGTTTTTTTTTTTTTTTTTTTTTTTTTCACACTTAGTAAATAGCATGTGAACACTGAGTACCTTGACCACAGAGGAAAGAGCAGAAAGCTTCAGGCCAGGAGAGATTTAAAAAAAAAAAAAAAAAAAAAAAAGAGGCAGACATTCATTAGAGATGTAGTTCTTGTCAAAGATGATCTCCTCTCTATGTGCTGACCTCACAGTGTGACTTGTACACACCTCCCACTGAGACAAAAAGGTGAAGGTGTGCTCCCTTCCTCTAAACCACAGGCTGGGCTTGCAAACACCTAGAGAGTGATTCAGTGACTTTCTCAGGCAGGTTACAGAGCTGATACCCTGTCACCACGGTTCTCTCCAGACCCAGGCATCACCCTGTGAGGAAGCCCAAGCATCCTGGGAAAACCCCCAGAGAAGCAGCCTCTGTCCCATAAGCCACACTGGGCTCTGGCTGACAGCTAGTACCACTTGCCTGGCACGGAAGAGATTTATATTTACCAGAATCTCTTCAAACCCATCCTGGCAGTGGAGCCCCTCACTCTATGCAGCTTTGCTATATCTGGAAGTGTGTAAAATGGACATGGATAATGCGTGTGTCCTCTGCCCAAGACAGACTGGTGACAGAATCAGTGACCTCTGTTCCTGTGCACAGTCTGGAGATATTTTTACATGTACTAGGATCTGAGCTGTGGTGTCAATCACTCAGTTATTTTCTTTCACTCGGAATATCCTCTCTGCACAATTGGACACTCTCGTTCCTTATGCTTGGACATTTCCCAAGCTGGAGAACCGTGCATCTAATTGATTGCCAGAGAACCCCATTATGCACAAAGCTTTACCACACCTTGCTCCTCATTCTCCCCCACCCCAAACACCTGGTCTGTGATTATTTAGTACAGCCATCAATTTAGGGGATGAAAACATTGTAGCAGCATAGTGGGGCTGAAGCTTCCAAACTATCCCTGCTATTGGCAGGCTGACCTGCTCTTTCCATCCCACTAAATCCCTCCATCATCAACCTACTGCTGAGGTTTAGGCTCTTAGATGTGTCATCACCCTGACGGATTCTAGTTATTTTTGGATACCTCCAGCTATTTCTTAAATACATTGTCACTATCCTCCAGGCTAATAGCATAAAGAACTTGGACCAGCTCTGCATGGGCTCCTTATTGCTTTGACAAGACCAAAGAAGAACACTGAATGCCCTTCTTGCCTTAGTGCCCCCTACCCCGTATCCCAGCTATTGACCAAACCTCGTGTCCTGTAGTAACTGCTATGCTCTGTGCTTTAGTAACGTCAAAGTCTCTGGAATGCTCTTTCCTTTCTTCTCTCGAACTCACTGTGGTCTTCCTAGCGAGGACTGTTGCTTTCACTCATCCTTCCTGTGCTCATACCCTTTCCTGCTAATGGCTCTGCTGCTGAACTTCCACATTCTACTGCCTGTCATTCACGTGCCAGACTGTCTGATTCCACAGGAGTTCTCAGTGTGCTTCTCAAAGTCAACAGCAATACCGGTGCCTGGAGCTCTGGTGAAAAATGAAGATTCTCAGGCCTTACTTCATCCTCAGTGAATTAGAAACTCAGGGATTGGAGTGCAGTGTATGATGTAATATGCCCTCTGGGGGTGCTTTTGGTGCATTGAAGTAGTGAAACCACAACTTTGGAACAGCTAGGTAAACATTAGTATCACCGGCTTTTCTTTTTCGTGTGTGCATGCATGTATGGGCATACACATATGCACACATGTGTTTGGAGGCCAGAACTTGACATGGTAAGTTCAATCAGAATCTACAGCTTATAGAGGTCTGATTGCACACTGAAGTTTGAGAAGAATTTGTGTGTGTGTGTTTATGCATCAAACTGTTTTTTTGTTTGTTTGTTGTTGTTATTTGTTTGAAACAGCATTTCTCTCTATAGCCCTGGCTGTCCTGGAACTCACAGAGATCTCCTGCCTCAGCCCCCTGAATGTGGAGGTCAAAGGCATGGACCACCACATCTGGGGTTTGGAGCATGTAAGACCATCACTCTACTGCTGAGCTATATCCCCAGCTGCAACACAATTATCTTGTACAACTCTGCATCATAATCCTCAAAGAGCCCAGTAGAACATAATAGCCACTTGATCAAGTCTACAAAAAATATTAGCAAAAATGTGTTTTCTGCTTCTTGTGGTCTTGAATAATGGAACGAAAAATAGTAGCAAAGTGCTTTGTAAACAGCTTTGTAAATGTGTGCTATAATAGTAAGTGTTGTACAAAAACTGGTTCATCGGGTCATTTCGTTGCAAATTGCTCAGAAAGTGCCGATTATTTAGCAAGTATAATTTTACACACACAAACAATTATGGTGAACAAGGGAGACCCAGCCAGCCAAGTGTGGTAGGAGAGGTAGCAGCTGTGCACAGTTGTACAACTAGCCAAAATAGGATGGGATAAGTCCAGCAAAGGGGAGGCACACAGTGTGAGCAGACACAATATTCACTTCCCTTTAGCTCAGTTGACTTTATCTCTCCAAGTCCCTTGCATGGTGAGGTGTGAACATCCTAAGAAAAATCAGTCACTGAACACAAGGAATTTAGAAGGATTCAGACATAAAGCTCTGACTTCATTTAGGATCCACTTAAGCCTAATCTCAGGCAAGCATTTGGGTCAAGATGATTTATATTTAAGGTAATCACAAAACATGGGGGTGAGTGAGAGAAGAAAATGCTGAGCAGAAACAGGAATTTTGTGTTTACTCAGTGAAGGACAAAATGGATGCATTTGAGAGTTATCTCTGGGAAGTCATGAAGCACTGAGCTAGCCATGTGGTCACCTGTGTGTAGCCTGTGTTGGGGGGGTGGTGGGCTAATCTGCATGTAGCTCATGAACCTGGGAGAGATTTCCCCTGCAGCCCATATCCTTGGAACCATAGCAGTTATTGTCAGAAGGTCTAACACCACTTATGCTGACTCCTAAGGATCCTGGGAAAGTCCCCTCTGTGTTTCTTGACTTCAGGAACATGCTTATCAATGTCCTAAGTGTCAGCAACGCCCACAGTCACCCACATGACCTGAGCAAGGTTCCAGTTATTTCCGCAACTGTATAACTGTGACGTGAGCTCTGGCATCACCCATACTTGCCCATTACATCCAGGGTGGGTCTCTACAGTCCAAGGCCTTAGGACTTCAACTGCTTATTCCATCAATCACACTTACTGAATAACTGAAGACAGTATTGCCCTTCTCCCTTGGCTCCAGGAATATAGCTTCTATTGCCACAAATTCTGGAGCTGCCCACATTCAACACATGAGATCTAGGAAAGGCCCGAGCTATATCCCACCACTCAAAAATTATATTTAACAGAGATGCATACACATTCCATCTATACTTACCCTAGGAGTACCCTCTAACCAATAACCTTGGGATCATGGCCACTTGTGCCAAAAGTCCCAATGTCGACTGTGCTTGTACCATGAAACCTAGGAAGTTTTCTTTGCCAGATACAAACAACCATGATTGTGAATGCTATGGTCTAGAAAAATCACTCACATTTATTCTGTTTTACTGGGGGAGAAGATTCTACATGTGTTCTATACCACCAAAATCCTAGCTGCCAGGGTCACCAAGTCCCAAGGCAACTTGCATTCATCCTGAATGACCTGAAGATGATTCTTTTGCCTCGCAGAGCTATGAGTTTGTATGCTGGTTTCACAGCATCTCCTGCCTTCTATAGATAGTCTGTTCCGCATCCCATAGAACCAGAATCATGATGCTGCCACCACAAGTATCAGTGCTAAACTGTGGGCTCTGAGTCACAAATCTTTGGAAGCCCTGTCCATTGCACATTCACACACTGCCTTCATGGACTTCTATAGTGTAGGCTATAAAGCTATTCATAGACATTGACGGCAATTGTTATAGGATATTTGCATAGAAATTACAGTTGTGAACTCACCTATAGTTGAAGCCAAATTATATAACTGATATTTTACACCCCCTCAAATTAAAACCACTTTCCTATGAAAATTGTTCCAAAAAATAGGAAGAGGTTACTTTGCCTGTTATATTAGATGTGAAAGCATCACATTAGAAACAAAATAAATCATAGTACCTTTAACAACAGAGTTATTATCCATAAGAGTTCACAGGATGATGGAATTCCAGAAAATAACACAAAAGAATCAATTAAAATACTGGAATTAAAATTCTTAGTAAATGGGTAAAATGCAATTCAGAGTAAGTAATATAATCTACACCAAGCAGAAGAAAGAACTTCTGAACCCAAGAACAGCTCCTCTGAGATAAACCAGAAAAAGAAAAAAAAGGAAAGAAGAGGAAAAAGACGAACAAGGAGGAGGAGGGGGAGGAGGAGAAGGAAGAAGAGAAGAGGAGGAGGAAGAGGAGGAGGAGAAGGAGGAGAAGAAGAAGAAGAGGAAAAGGTGGAGGAGGAGAGGAGGAGGAAGAGGAGGAGGAGGAGGAGGAGAAGACAATGACCACGATGACAATGAGGAGTAGGAGAAAGAGGAGGAGGAATACTTATGAGCCAAGCATGTAGTGCAGTGATGGAGTACTTGTCTCACGTGTGCCAGCTGCACACGTTATCCCCAGAACTGTGAGAAGAGTTTATGAGACATGTGAGACACAGTTAAGCAAACGAATAAGTTCATCATGGAAATTCCAGAAGGAAAGTGGAAGAAACACCCGACCCCTATTTAATAACACTGTAACTGGAGATTTTTCAGGTCTTCAAAGAGATGTTGATATAGACTGGTGAAGCTCAAGTAACTTCTAACTGGACTCAACTGAAATAGACCTACACTGAGAAGGTCACAGGACTAAGGCAAAGGAACAATTATTAAGAAGGAGGAGGAGGAGGAGGAGGAGGAGGAGGAGGAAGAGGAGGAGGAGGAGGAAAGAAAGAAAAGGAAGGAAGGAAGGAAGGAAAGAAAGAAAGAAAGAAAGAAAGAAAGAAAGAAAGAAAGAAAGAAAGAAAGAAGTTGAAAACACAACATAAGAAAATTGCATCAAAAGCAATACTGAACATGAAATGTACAGCAATAGTGCCTCTGTGGATGTTAGGAAGATTTTTTTGAATAAACAATTTAATAAGGCACCCCAAACGCCTTAAAGCAGTAAGGCCATTCAAACAGCAGATTAATCGGAAAAAAGAAAGCTGATACAAGTGCCAAGATAAATAAAAAGGGCTTTAAAAAATGCAAAAGATTCAGTAAAACAGAGCTAGGTCTTTGATAAGAAAAAAACAAGTTGAAAAACCTTTATCTGGATTAACCAACAGAAAAAGAGATGACCCAAGAAAACTACAATTTGAGGTTAAAAAAGAAGCATTACAATGGACATCACAGGATCCCATCATATTAGATTATGATTATGTGTGCTAACAAGTTTGGAAACCTAGAGAATATAGATACATAGGCCCTACCAAAATTGAACCAGGAGAATTTAACCAGACAAACGACAACCAATAAGACTAAATTCATAATAAAAAGAAAGAAAAGCCCAGGATCAAACAGCGTCATTGTGGAATATTTGCCAAACTTCTTTTAAAGAACTAATGCCAATCCTTCTACAGAACTGAAAGTGGAGAGTCTTTCCAAAATAATTCTATGAGGCCAACAAAACCTAGATTCTAAAATCAGGCAGGGGCGTGAAAGTCAGAGAAAGGAGAGGCTATAGATGAAAGGGGGGGAAGACACAGAGAGGAAGGAGGGAGGCAGGCTATAACCAATATCCCTGATAAACACATATGCAGAAATTCTCAACAAAACACTAGCAATCTGCCGGGCAGTGGTGGCGCACGCCTTTAATCCCAGCACTCGGGAGGCAGAGGCAGGCGGATCTCTGTGAGTTCGAGACCAGCCTGGTCTACAGAGCTAGTTCCAGGACAGGCTCCAAAACCACAGAGAAACCCTGTCTCGAAAAACCAAAAAAAAAAAAAAAAACACACAAAACACTAGCAATCCAATTCAACAGTACATCAAAAAATATTTCAGCATGATTAAGTTGGTTTCTATCCAGGACAGCTCAACATAAGCAAATCAATATAACAAAGGATAAAAATCCTATGATCATTTCTGCAGATACAGAAGAGCATTTGATAAAATGCAGTGTTGCCATATGAGAGAAATGCTGAACAGTTTAAGAACAAAGATGTTCCATCTTATATGCACATAATAAAGACTGTGTACGGAAATGCACGGGGTGTCACACTGAATGCAATCCAAATCAGAGGCAGTGCAAGGATACCATCTCATCTCTTATTCAATATGGTATAAAAAATTTTGTCAAGCAATGGGACAAGAGAAGAGATATGAGACATTACAAATAGGGACAAGTCAATTTTCCTTGTTTGCAGGTGTGATCGTGTATATATCTGTGTATGTATATATATATATATATATATATATATATGCATATATATATATATATACTAAAAGACAGCATCAAATGACTAGTAGAATAGATAAATGAATTTAGTCATCCAGAAGGAAATAAAAGTAAATCAGTAGGTTTTATGTACACATTAACCAAATTTTCAGAGAAGTAAATCATGAAATCAACCCTGTTCATAATAGCAGCCGCAGCAACAGAAATATCTAGGAATAGTCATGGGGAGATGACTTAGTCAGGTAGCTGCTTGCCTGACTAAATTCTTGAACCTGAATTTAATTCTCCAAAACTCACATTAAAAAAAAAGCCACAAAACAAACAAGGCAGCATAGTGGAGCTGTATTTTGGAATGAGGTAGGGAGAAGGAAAGCAGGACAGAGACACACAGATTTAAGAGGCTCCCTGACTTGTCAGTTCAGCATGCTTGGCAAGTACCAGGCCAATGAAAGACAGAGTCTATTAATAAGTAAATAAGTTTAATAAATAATTAAAAATGGATGTTCAGATGAATGGCACTTGAAGCTGTCCTCTGGTCTCCACACACACGCGTACTTACACTGCCACACACAAAACACATAACATAAACAGCACACTCTATCCGTCCGTCCCCCCCATACATATCCAGGAATATTCTTATCCAAGGAAAAACCTTCTATAATGAAAATTTTTAAATGCTGGGCAAAGAACCTGAAAAATAAATGGTAAATGGAAAGATGTCTATGTACAAGAACTAGGAAAATTAAGTTGTTAAAATTCCTGTACTACTGAAGTGATCTACAGATTCAAAGCAATCCCCATCAACAGAACATGACATTCTTTACAGAAATAAATTTATCTTGAGATCGTATAAAACACACAAAACATCTTCAGTAGCCATACCGTAATAGGAGAGAATCAAACTGGAGGTGTTATTACAACCACTTTCAAAGCATGCCTCAGAGCCTTTCAGCCACGCCAGCCAATTTCCAGTAACTCAACAAAATGACAAACACAGAGCAAGGAAGGGCACTTGCTGTGTGTTCTCTAGACCCGTTAGGAAACGCAGAGTTGTTCTTTTGGCCACATACAGGCAAGTCTACAAGAAGGATGGTAACACAGACATCAAGGTAATGGGCACTGCCACCAAACCGGAAGAGTTTACAAGTGGGCATCATTATAAACAATCAAGTTAAGGACAAGATTCTTGCCAAGAGAATTAACGTGCAGAGTGTGCACACCAAACACTCTAAAGAACAGAGACAGCTTCCTGAAGTGGGTGAAGGAAATGATCAGAAGAAAATGGAAGCCAAAGAGAAGGTCACCTGGGTTCAGATGAAGAGCCAAGTTGCTTCACCTGGAGAAGCATACTTTGAAAGGACTAAAGGGAAGAACACTGAGCTGCTGGAGCCCATTCTATATGAATTCATGGCCCAATGTACAAAAAGAAATAAAGGACCTGGAATGTAATTTTATATTATATATGTAATAATGTATATAAAATATATATTATATTACATGTATAACATATACAATACTATATATATGTATCCCATAATCAAATTTTAGTATAGTAATGGAACAGATCTGCAAGATACAATGGAGATTCCCAGAAGTAAAGCCACTATCTAGCCAGGTAATTTCAAACTGCCACAAACATACACTGGAAAATACACGATCCTGTGAAAAATCAATTTCTACAGAAATCAACTCAGAACACACCAGAAATCTAAATGAAACACTTGAAATTACTAAAAAGAAGAAGAAAACAACAACAACACTTCAAGGTATCAGCACAGGCAAGAATGTTCTGGCTAGGACCTCAAAAGCTAAGGAAACACAAAGGAAACAAGGCACATGAAGCATCAAAGCACAAAGCTTCTGCACAGCAAAGGGAACAGCGAAGACACAACCTGCACAAGCAGAGGAAACACTTGTCAGCTGCACATTGACTGGATGGTTCCTATCCAGAGGGTCACTATTCAGAACAATTCTAGAACTCAGAAAGCAGCTTATGAATAACAAACAAATTACCTAAGCTAAATTGGGCACACTGGGCCAGCAAGATGGCTCACTGGGTAAAGACACTTCGTAAGGCCTTGTGGCATGACCTTGATCTTCATCCTCAGAACCCAAGAAAAGGTTGCTGGAGAGAAGCAACTTCAGAGATGTCCTCTGGCCTCCACGTGTGTGGGTGGCTACATTGTGCACACATACAATAATAATACAATTTGGCAATTTGGTACACATTGTAAAGAATAATACAGCTATCCCTAAAAAACTACAAGATAGGATTAACATACAATCCAGCTATCCTATATCTAGTTTTTTTTTTTTTTTTTTTTTTTTTTAGCATCATGGGCAGCCAATATATGGCAGTTCTGTTGAACTTGTCCATATTGGGTTTCATGGTCTAACTTGATGAGGACAACTGACCAGGTCTCTTCCTCAAGCAGGCACCAGATCTTACAGATAGTTGTGAGCCCCATACCATGTGACTGCTAGAAACTGAACTCAGGACATTTGGAAGAGCAGGCAGTGCTTGGGAATATGAAATCAGCATAATAAAGTTATAACCATGTGCCCATATCGGGCACAGCAGCGAAGATACACAATTAGTCTATCAACAGATTAAGTGGATAAAGAAAACAATGTGTACTTCTATAATGAAGTAGTTTTGGCCATTGTGGAAAGAAATTAAAGAAAAACATAGTAGGTGAAATAAACCACCAACGACAGGAAGCTGATGCAGATGTAATTGAACTAACGAGGGGCCCATGTTCTAGCCCCAGCAACCAGTAGACC
This sequence comes from Microtus ochrogaster, assembly GCF_000317375.1. Taxonomy (NCBI): domain Eukaryota; kingdom Metazoa; phylum Chordata; class Mammalia; order Rodentia; family Cricetidae; genus Microtus; species Microtus ochrogaster. The sequence continues at coordinate 6,108,351 of NW_004949101.1, read as the reverse complement.
TTGGTAGCTTCAGCCACATGGTTCTGGATTTAGAGTCCAGGATACAAAAAAATGGGTTGTGGAGTCTCCTTTCATAGCTAAGAAAAGCTGCTGAGGACAGGCATGTGTCAGGATTGCCCCTCTATGGAGGCCTAGAGAGGCCACTGTGTGAAACTGTGAAAGTGAAGCTTGGGTTTTATTGGCGATATCAAGTTGTTGGAGAAGCCAGAGTCATGGGATACTTTCCAAGGAGAGCTGCTAACAGGTAGTAGAATCAGCCCGAGAGAAAGAAGTGTGCTGCAGTCAACAAAGCTAAAAGGAGTTGGAGATCGGAAGAGCATTTTGACATCAGATATGGAGATGCAGAGTTTGGAGCTGCTTGCCCAAATGGTTTTCGGTCTTGCTTTGGTTCAGTATTTTTTTCACCATGCCTCCATTTCTTCCTTTTGGAATAGTAATATATATTTTGTGCCCTTGTATGTTGGAAGGATATGATCTGATTTTTAGTTTTGATTTTACAGGGATCAAAGTTAAGAGACTGCCTTGAGTCTCAGAAGACACTGAACTTTTGAGTTTTAGGCAGCTTTGAGATTGCTACAGACTATGGGAACTTTGAACTTGGAATGGATGCCTTTTTGTATTAAGATATGGCTATAAGCCTACTGTGGCCAGGGAGTATAAAGGTTTGAGTGAGAAAGTTCCCACAGGTACATGGATTTCAATGATTGGCTACCAGGAAGCAGCACTATCTGAAAGGATTAGGAGGTGTAGCCTTGGCATGGCTGTGGCTTCATTGGAGAAAGCATATGGGTGGGCTCTGAGGTTTCAAGGGCCCAAGCCAAGCCCAGAGGTTCTCTCTCTTCCTACTGCCTTACATCTAAACTCTCAGCTATCATGTCTGTTTGCATGCTGCAATATTCCCCTGTCATGGAGATAATAAACTAAATTGCTGAAAACGTAAGCAAACTCCAATTAAGTGCTTTCTTTTATAGGAATTACCATCCATGGTCATGGTGTCTTTTCCCAGCAATAGAACTGAGATACTACCTAAGTGAGGGATTGGCCATGGGAAATGGACAAAACAATAAATCCAGGTCAGACAGCATAAAGATATATGGGATGAACAGGAAGGCACTAAGGATAATTCCTAGGAGTCTGGTTTAAACAACTCTAGATACAACAGCCACATTACACTCTACAAGTCAGGTTTGAGAACAGTCTAGAAAAGAGACTAAGGTTGAAATGCCCATAAAATATTCACAGGAAACATACAGTACAAAGAGAGACATGCAGTATTAAAGAGAAACTGGGGAAGAGAGAAACACACAGACAGAATGTAAATAGAGACCCATGGCACAAAGGACAAGAGACACACAGTACAAAGGGAGTCCTACCTGTGGAAGCAGGGGGAGCTCAGACAGGAGTTGAGATAGGCATCTAATCTCTTACCTAGTCTATGAGCCAACCCCCACTGCAACGCACTAAATTAAATTGAGATTTCCTCTTTATTCAGCACAGGGTCTGGAGACAGAGCACATGCAGGACAATGTTCGCTAGTCATCATGCTTGACCCAGTGGTGGGCATCGTTTCCACCCACAGTTTCTCATAGATTTCCCTAGGCTTTTCTTAAGATGTATTTTTATTTTTACCCAGAGTGTACATTGCCTAATTTTAACTATATTAAGTTAAAAATCACAGAAAACTACTCTAGCTGATGGTTATCTGTGAAGAACACGGAGGCTGTGCCTGGGAGGTGCACAAAGAACACAATTTCCTGGTTGGTTATTGCCAGAAACAGAAGGTCATATTGTCACGGAACTGATGGCTAGGAGGCCCTCTACCCCCAGTTTAATGGCAGTGGGTATAGAGAAATGGGGGTTCTTGGTTTAAATAAGGTCATGCGTGTAGGGCCCTCATGATGGCATTAGTTCTTATAAGAAAAGGCCTGAGAGCTTGCTCACCCTCTTTGCAACTTGAAGAGCCAGCAAAAAGGTGACCATATGTCAACCTAGAAGGAAGCCCTTACCAGAACCCAGCTCTGCTAGCACCTTGGACCTGGACATCCCAGCCTTCAGAATAATGAGATTAGGGCATCTTGTCTACAGTATTTGGCTACAGCATCCCCAGGAGAGTGGTACGGTTATGTTTACACGGAAGTGTTCAGAAGGCAATTATGCATACGCTGTGACTGATGCATACTGCTGAATGAATTATTGACTTCAACCAAGTTCATTACATTTTTAAAAGAGATTTTTTTTCCATTTCTAATTATGTGTACATGTGGGTGGGGGTGTGCACACAAATGCACAGGGAAGCCAGAGGCATCGAATTGCCTGACATTAGAATTACAGAAGGGTATGAGGCACTTGACAGGAGCACTGGCAACCAGCAGACTGATCTTCACTGCTGAGACACGTCTCTAGCCCCATCCTGGGCTTTTCATCTTAGAATCAGAAAGACATGCCCAGATTCTTAGTTAAGGGGCTGAATTGACTGTCACTTCTTATGAGCATCCTGCTGGGCTTCGAGGGGCAATGGAAATATTGGAGCTTTGCCTTAAAAAAGCCTACTCTCTAGCTTGAGCGACATAAACTGTTAGGAAAACAGCAATAAAGCAGGAGGACGCAACAGCAGAAGGCAAACCCGAAAGCACGCATTGCTTTCTCCTTCATTTTCTACACCCAGGAAGTTGCCAAAACATGTCATCCATATGACAAAGTGTCTGTAAAATCCATTCCTCCCCAGAGCCTGTAAAAGTCCATAAATAGTGTTAACAGAGTCCTTTCACAATGAAAAATGAAGTCAACTATTTCAACCGCCCCCAATTATCAAAGAAGATGAATAGAAAATGCCATTAAGTAAGTAAATAAGCAAGCTTAGGGTAAGGCCTGTTAGTAAATGAGATCCTTTCTGCTCATTCTCTTTCAATTCGAGTCCTTAAAAATTCGTGGTAATTAATCAAAAGCTTACTCTGTGTTAACATTTTTCTAGAAATAGGTCCATGAGTTAAACCCCTCTCCTGTTTCCTATCACATGTGGGGACAAATGCATACTCTCTGAGTGGCCTCTTACATTCCTAATTACCTGCTCTTGTCCACTGCCCACCTACCCTCACCTTCACTTCCCACGCTCCACCTACACTGGGCATCTTTATATCTACCATAACCTCTTTATTTGCTATGGAAACATTCACACAAGTATTTTCTGGTCTCAGTATTTTCAATTTTAAAGGTGTCATTTTTTTTCCCACTCTATATCGCTCTTTGAAATGAAAGTGATCTAAGACATGATCTTTTTGTGTATATTAATTGCTTATTTTCTGGCTTCATTTATATGTAATTATTAATTATATTTAATATATCAATATGAATATACAATATGTGTATATATGAATATATTGTTACATATTCAATTTAATACATTCAATTTATCATCAATATAATATATATTGTCTTTATTCAACAGAATCTGGGTGAAGGCCGAGCCTTTGGTTTCCTTCGCCTACTATATTCTTAGGAGTTTAAACATTCCTAGTACACAGTTATCCCTTTACTGCTTATATACCCATTGTGCTGGAGTTTAATTGCAAGGACACATGAGAAAATTAGAAAGAAAACTACATTTTACATGATCTCAATCTTTAGTTGCTTTTTATGTCCATGATAGAACACCATAACCAAGGCAGCTTATAGAAGAAAGTTTAGTGGGAGCCTAACAGTTTCAGAGGGTGAGTCTATGGCCATCGTGGCTAGGAGCCTGAAAACAGGCAAGAATGGCGCTGGAGTAGTATCTGAGAATTTACATCCTCATCCATAAGCTCAAGGCAGAAAGAGGTTCAGAATGGCTCAAAGCCCACCCTCAGTGACACACTTCCTCTAGCAAGGCCACACCTCCTAATCCGTCCTAAATAGTTCCACTGACTGGAGACCAATAAACAAAATCTAAAACAATATTAAGCAAGTGATTCTACCTACAACAGTATGAAAAAAAAAAAAACCTCAGGAATAAATTAATAAAAGGTACAGCATTCTTTCTATCAAAATTTCATCTGGTTCATTTGAAGAAATGAGAAACTGTTCCCAAAAATTAGATGGCAATATAAGAATAAACAAATCAACCTAGAGGAAGTTACCAAAATTACAGTAGTCATGCCTTTTAATTTAAAAAAAAATACATTATTCAAATCAGGATGGCACTATCAAGGCAGATCCAGGGACGGATGGAACAGAATTAAATTCATAAATGAGCCTACATGTACATTGTCAGTTGATTTCTTTTTCAAACCAGGTGCCAAGATGACCCAGTCAGGACAGAATCATTTCAGTGGTGCCAAGGCAATTGGCTATCCAACTGAAGACTGAAATAGGGTCTATACAGCATAAAGATAATCACATGCTAAATGTACCCAACGTTCACTATAAGAGCTAAAACTATAGTTTTAGAAGAAAACATGGGCATGAATCTTCATGACAATGAGTTAGGAAAGGTTTTCTTAGATATAACTTAAAATTAAAAACAATGGGAAAAATGGGTAGATTGTGTCTCATTCAAATTAAAAGTTTTGTGGGGCTGGAGAGATGGCTCAGAGGTCAAGAGCATTGCCTGCTTTTCCAAAGGTCCTGAGTTCAATTCCCAGCAACCACAGAGTGGCTCACAACCATCAGTAATGAGGTCTGGTGCCCTCTTCTGGCATGCAGGTATATACACAGACAGAATATTGTATACATAATAAATAAATAAATCTAAAAAAAAATTTGTGCTTCAGAGAATACCGCAGAAAAGAAGACAATCCACATACTGGGGTAAAATGTTTGAAACAGGTGTTTGGTCATGAAATTATGATCTGAATAAAGATCTCCTAAACTAGTAAAGTGACAAAATTGTCCAGCTAAAATTGGAAAGTTGAATATACATTATCCAAGACAATAAGTACAGGCCAAAAGCCACACAAAGCGACACTCCACAAATTCATAAAAATGCAAAATTATGACGAGGTGCCACTTTTCACCCACCTTATTCTCTCTGCCAGCCAGCCTCACCTACTCCTCTCCTTCCTAGCTATTGGCCATTCAGCTCTTTATTAGACCAATCAGGTGCCTTAGTCAGGCAAGGTGAAGCAAATGTAACAGATTTTTACATAATTAAACAAATATCCTTACATCGTTAAACAAATGCAGCATAAACAAACGTAACATACCCTTACACAGTTAAAGTAATAGTCTACAGCATAAACAAATGGAATGTATCTCTGCCTAGTTAAAATAATACTCCACAACAAGATACAATTTTCTTTCCAGAGTGATAAAATATAGTAATGCTTGTACAAATTTATGAATATACTAAAAAAATCACTATATTATACAGTAAAAGTGGGTGGAGTGCATGGGATATGAATCATATCTTAATAAAACTCTTATCTGAAAACCCAAGCCTTTTTATTTTCAATATTCCATTGGGTTTTTTTGTCGATGTTATTGAAAATAACTTTAAAATTTATACAAATAAGCAGTCACTATTGTTCAGATATTGGGTGCTTTAAACCACCCATCTTATGCCTCCCGTTTGAGAATAGGTGTGACCATGGCATCTGCTGCCTAAGGACTGATGTGTGTGTTTGCCCTGACAGAGCCACGTCTGCCTCTTTCAGTTCTTAGACACAGTTTCTTGCTTTGTTTTCTCCAGCCTGAAACACTGCCTGTTTTATTGGTACAGCCCTATGGCATTGCTGGGAGCATGCCGGAGCATGCCTGCCTTGTCCCAATGCACCATCCACCGTGGCCACCTGAACCACTCTGCCATCCTCACTGC
>NW_004949101.1:6019322-6102463 GCF_000317375.1 Microtus ochrogaster | reverse complement strand
CCGGAGCATGCCTGCCTTGTCCCAATGCACCATCCACCGTGGCCACCTGAACCACTCTGCCATCCTCACTGCCCAGGCCCACATCCCACAGACTCCCACTCAGCTCCTCCGAGGCGCCGGGAAGGGCTACCTTTGCAGGCTCTGTTAAGTCCTTGTTCTATGTCAGTAGTCACCTGCCTGGCTCTTTCCTGTGCAGTAATTACACTGTATTCATAGCCTGATTTGACATTTCCAAAGAAAAAGTGCAATTATAGCATCCCGAAAGGCGGAAATAACCTGCTGATGATATTTGAGGAAGAAAAAAAAAACTTTTTGAGATTTGCTTCCACTAAGTACCTCTGAACAGTGTTACTCTATGCAATTGGAGGTGAGTGCTGCCTCATTTTCCTTCGCCTAATTGTTAAACTTGACCCAACTTCAAAGTTTGGAACACCCCAAGTGAGGAGACTTCAAACTGAGCAACTTACAACACGGAGAAGCAAAGCGTTTCACAGGAGAGAAAAGGTGACGACCAATCTATGAAAATTCATCCAAACTCGTTCATTAGAACATTATATTACCTCATGTTAATTAGCAAGGGTAATTGCTGCTATTTACATGATTCATTTCAATTTATCATCACCTGTTGACCAAAAATGCCAGAATTTCAATATTTCAATCATAAACTTTTGCTGTACTTCTCCCTCAGAGGGTTATAGTTTTTTAATTTCCTTTGAGTGTTTGGTAAGCATTAACACTGTACTAACAATACACAATTTCAAGACACACAGAGCAGGGTCCAAATTGTGAGCTTGCCATCTGATGGCTGTTTGACCTTGATCCAGAGTCCCCACTGTTTCTGGCAACGCACTGAGTGAGTCTCTGCTTCATTTGGCTCTCCTAGGAGACCTTCTCAGCTGTTTTGCTTGAGAGATACGGAGTCTGGAGCTGAAAGGATATTTTCATATATCTGCATGCTATAATTAAAAGTCCTACACGACACTGAGGATTCTGTGTCCTTGGGAGCCAATCCAGGGCTCCAGAATCCTCAAATGACCAGGTGCACCATAGCTATTATCTCCTAGGCGTCTTTTCAAGCTTCCTCTTGCCTCACCAGGCCTTTTTTGTTTTCCCTCAGCAAGTCATCATTTGGGATGCAGCTCAGTCCAAGGGCAGCCTTAATTAATGAGCCAGGTTTCTGGCATTGATAAGAATGGCTGGGTTAAGGTCGAGCGTGGAGGGCAGTTTTCATTAAATACACTAAATGTGGTTGCAATTTGAAATGATGCCGCCTATCACTTCCCGGGCTGCTGTTCTTCCAAATTCAAAAGCAGTAACAGATGATGAGGAGTGCTGGTCCGAGGAACAGGACATAAGTACTCAGTCATCTGGATAGCATCAAAGGACTCCCTGTCCTGAGTCTGCTGATGCCCCTCTCCCAATCTCCGTCTCCCTAAGCTCTTTCTGGGTCTCCTGGGATGTTTGCATAACAATCAGGTGTCAGACATTATAGAGCATTTTAGATGCTGCATCAAAAGCCTAAAACGATAGCATTATTTTTAAATTTGTATCAATTACTTTTCATTCATAGCCTATTTCTGTAATGATACAAAGAATATCTATTCTTACAGAAAGGCTATATTAATGAAGTATTCACATTCTCCTCCTGCACCATGGATGTCTCCATCCTTTATAATACATTTGTTACTATTGGTGAACGGATATTTGTTGTGGGAATACGGTCTGATAGTCAATTGTATTGAGTGAGGTGTGTTGGCCCAAGGGCATGCTCTTGTCTGGGAACCAGGGCAAGGGGTGAATACTCTCTTGGATGGTGGGTAGCTCAAGCCACGGCTGAAAGATTTCCCATAGACCTCTGTATTAAAGGCCCAGCAGATATTAATCCACCATTATCACTTAAGATCTATCTCAGACACAGACTTGTTCTTGGTTTCATGTTCTATGAGTCTGCAGAAACACAGAGTGGCTGTGCTCTATCGTTTTAAGACTTCATAGCATCTCACTGACTGAAGCCTCTACACACCTACTCATGCCTCCTCCCTCTCAGAAGCTGATCCTATTTATTTCCTGTCTCCATAAGTTTACGTTATCCAGAATCCCTGTAGTTAAAACCACACACCATATAACCACTCCATGCTGGCTCATTTCATTTAGTAATATGCTTTAACAGTTCCTCTATGTCTTTTCATGGACTGATAGCTCATTTCTTTCTAGTGCTAGGTAACTTGCATTTTTTAGGTGTGCCTGTTTATTTACCCATTCATCAGCTCAAGGGCATTTTGGTCACTTCCCAGATTTAACAATGATTAAGGAAATCACTATGCACATTCTGCATGTATGGGTATTTACGTGTGCTTAAGTTTTCAACTCATTTGAATACACATTGAGGAATGTAATTGCTAGATCACATGGCAAGAGCAGTCTTGTCCAAAATTGTCATGTGTACCATTTCTGCCTTCTCATCAACAATGAACTTGAATTTTCCATGAAAGCCAGTGGTTGCCAGCATTTGGTATCTTTAGTTATGTAGTAGTATCTTACTATTATTTTAATTTACCTTTTATTAAAGATATGGTTTGAAGCATTTTATAAGCTCATTTGCTATCTATATTCTTCGCTTAGTAGAGACTCAAATTGTACTTTTATTTATAGCTGTTTATAAATAAATTAGACATAAGTTAAAACTTAAATATTCACATTTTGACAACTCAATTATAGACACGAAGAGAGTGCATTGTCAAAGAGAAATGGGGAATAATCTCCCACATGAGCACCAACTATTGGTGCTCCAACGTCAGGTGTGAGCACTAACTTAGAAAACAAAGCCAATAAACAAAACCCCCAGACGAACAGCAAGCGGGTTGTGACCAGAAGCAGTATTGCGCCAGAAGTGCTTAGGCTGTGCCATACCAGAGACTTCACAATGTAGCACACCCACACCAAACAATGGAAAGATGATAACTTTAAACCCCAGAATGCCCTGGCAGGTGAAGGAGCCCCAACCCAGGTGTTTCAAAGGTAAAGGGCCACTTTTTGGTCTTGCCCCAAGCCATGGCTTATTGAGATCAGGTCTTACATGTAGAGAGATGCAGCTCATACCTGCTAGGTCTACTTTGCAGGAGAAACTTTCTGTAACCCCATCCCTAATATCCAGCTCAGCCACAGGTACTGGTACAACCGCTCTAACCATCTGTCTGGGAAAGACCGACAGTGCCAACACGGTTGCCTTCAATGAATATATTGAGTGCGCATCTATCTGTCTGTCTGTCTGTCTGTCTGTCTGTCTGTCTATCTTTATATCTATCTATCTATCATCTAGCTAGCTAGCTATCCATATTCAGCACCTTTAGGCTAAGGTAGGTACTGATCTTGCTTATCTTTTCATAATAACTCAAAGTTCTATCAGGAGTGTTTGACTGGTTGGAAGGCTCTAAGCGTACACACTCAGTTCTGGCTCCTAAAACAAGGAGGCAAGCCTCTCCTGATGTCATCTTGCTCCATCCATAAAATGGGGGCTTTGCCTTTTGTCAACGGGCGAGGCAGCCAACTCAAGGTGTGCCCATCTCTTCTACCTTCTTTGTCTTCCTTACTCTCACCCCCCTTTCAGGACTTTTGCTCGGGCAGCTCCCTCTGCCCGCTGCTCTTGCTGCCTCCTTTCTGTTCTTCAGGTTCTGGCTCCTCTGACCACATCGAATGCCCATTCTCCCTCAAGCCATTCATCATCGCCTCCCCCTCCCTGCCCTACCTCATTACTCTCTGACAATTATCGGAAAGTCTGTTCTTTCCTCGTGTAACACACACCCTGAGCATTTCTCAAGCCCTCATCTGCAGGAGAAGAGGAATGTGGACTGTCCTATTGCCCGGTCCTATGCCCAGGGCAGTTCTCAATATGATCACAGCTCCATAAACGAGGGCAATGAGAAAGCACCTCCTTTGCTCCCATTTATCACCGATGCATCTGCTCTGTCTCACAGGTACCTGGCTTAATACCCACAGCAGCTGCCTTTAGCTTCCAGCTCTTTCTTAGGTCTCCCCTGTATTATCCATTGGAGTGAGTGAGACTCCACTCTGGCCACTGGCCCTGACTGACTTACCAGCAACTCTCCTCCTTCCCAGTCCCGTCTCAGCACTGAGAGATGAAGAGAGAGAGGAAGAAGGTGGGAAGGAAGGTTCATTTGAATGCAAATTATGCCTAGTTCCAAGAAGGCCCACATTTATCAGCAGGGTTAGGCAGAAACAGAAAACCCAGAGGTAGCTGGGTTCTCTAGAAGGGCCTTAAAAGAAACACCACAGGCAAGTCATGAGCAAGGATGATGAGAACCTGGAAAAACACCTTCCTCTAAAGCAGTGGTTCTCAACCTGTGGGTCACAACCCTTTTAGGGGCCAAATGACTTTTTCTGGTTCACCTAAGACCATCAGAAAACTCAAGTATTTACATTATGATTTGTAACAGTAGCAAAATTACAGTTATGAAGAAGCAATAAACATAATTTTGTGATGGGGGTGTCACTGCAACATGAGGTACTATATTAAAGGGCCACAGCATTAGGAAGGTTGAAACCACCGCTCTCGAGTTTAGCTTTCCACTAACTAGAAATTTGGAAATTCTAAAAGCAATTAGGTAGTTTAAATTTTCTATTTTTTTAAAACCTAGGGCTGTACAAGCTACCAGGAGAGCAAGAACACGAACACAAAAACCAATGTTCTTTCACAGCACCCCCCGAGATCATGACCAAAGCGTCTCCTAGAGCAATCAGGCAGGCAGTTCTTGTGTTCCGCCCTGTGTACTCTTCTTCCACTTGGTAGTCCAAAGTGTTCTATGTGTTTGAGCTAAAAATTAATGTAACGGGAAAGAAACATCACAACATGATCTGTCCCTTCTTGCCTGGAACTGCAGTCACAGCTCGGATGCACTGAGCCCTCCAAAGGCATCGAGGTAACTGCCTTCCCTGCGTCATTTCACCGAATGCTCAGAACCATATGAAAAGCTGATTGTTATTGCCGGCGCTCACAGGTGAGGAAACGGAACCTTGGGTGTGCTCCAAGGGTCACGTGACCGGCAGAGGGAGAAGCAGGGTCTTGCAGGAGCAGTGCTTCTTCAGCGGCTTGTGCACAGCAGCTGCTAGAGTTCATGCTGTCTGCACAGCCATTTCCTAATCTTTTTCTCTTTTAATTCAAATGATGATTTTTTCTTAATGGTTGTGCTCAGAGAAAACTTCCTTCATAAGACAGAATTAACTTTCTTTTTTTTAACCCTTATACCAAGCCACGTGAGTGAATATTTAACATCATATGAACTATGATCTTTGTTAGAATTAGTTATTAGGAGAGCCCATGTGGACTCTGCTAATAATCCAGGCCCATCACCTACTCACAGGGTGACCATTATTTATGAGCTAGCCTAGGCCTCTGCTTCTCCAGTTCTTAAGCCTGCATGATAACACTGGGCTTGAACAAGAGTATTGTAGAGATTCAAGCAAACGCTCACCACACAGTGGCTCTCCCCCGCCCACGACTGCATGCTCTACGACAAGATGGCCATCTTATATCCATATTGTCTGTCCCGTGTTCTCTTGCTTTGAGTCCTTGCCCATGTCTTGTCTCTAGAACTGACCACAGGCCTTGCCACCTGTCGGGTCCTTGCTCTCCATGAATCATTACCAAGATGCAGCTATGGAGGGGGTAGGCCCACATCCATGTGTATGCTGTTCCAATCACTGCTTCCCCAGCCCGTCACTCAACTTGCACGTTTGCCCAGCTCCTGTTTACTTCACATCGACTGTCACATACTTTCTCTAACGTTTCCTCACAAGGAAAAGGTAAAGAAATTGTATGCAAATACCTATATCTTTACCCTGTAGAGCTGTCATTAACATTTTATTACATTTTCTTAACTATGTATCACTCTATCCTTCTATTTCTACACCAGTTAATTTGGGGGCAGGGTTGAGACATGGTTTCCTCTGTGTGACAGTCTTGGCTGCCTGGAACTCACTTTATAGACTAGGCTGGCCTCAAACTCACTGAGAACCGCCTGCCTCTGCCTCCCTACTGCTGGGCTTAAAGGCCTGTGCCACCACCGCCAGGCTCCACAGTTAATCTCAGAGTGACATGGGAATGGGTTGTAGTTGTCTGACTATTTCCCCCTTATTGCTTCAGGACGCACATTACTGACTAGAAATAAATATAATTTTACAACAGTTTTTATAAAACTTGACATATAATGGCATTTTATAAGACTTCATTATTTGGTGAAATTTGGTCCAAATCTCTGACAAAGACCACTGCCTTTAGAGAAGCCTCCCTTGTCAATCCCCAGCCCACTTGGACACAGATATGATCTTGTTGCCTCCACTGCTACAAATTAGAAAGCTTCATAAAGTCAACTGTTTTAAAAGAGCTAAATAAATTTAAGTCACATCTTCTATGGATAAATAAAAATGATTCTCATATTCCCAGAGAGGAACATATCCATTAATATGCATAAACAAAAACTAACACAGGCAAAGCTAAGCATCTATTTACCTTCTCAAAACTATGCTGCACCAGGCCGTGGTGGTCTCTAGATTTACCAGGAAGTCCTGGATCCTACAAGACCTGCTCAGGTTCATAGGATCAAAACCATTACTATCATAATCCTAAAATATCTCTTGCCCCTTCTGCCATTCTTAGATCCTTGAGTAACTGAGGCTGTATGAGATGAACTCAAGTTGAGCTGAAGGTAGACAGACATTGCCTACAGCCAACTGCCTTCTATTGGGTAGGATAGCAAAAACAGCTTGCAAAATTGTAGATACACTGCTCTTTTCATTGTGACTTTTGGTCTGGAAAAATAAAGGTGATGTCAATACAAACATTGTATATGAAATAAGTTGAAAACATTGCTTATGTAATGTGCATATTATTATTTTTGTCAACCATCACATTTACAAATTGCCTTTTTTTTTCTTTTTCTATTTAATTACTTTTAATGAGCTCTACATTTTCCTTCATTCTTCTCCCTTCCTCCCTTCTCCCCTCTCCTGTGTCCCCCGCACTCCCAATTTACTCAGGAGATTTTGTCTTTTTCTCCTTCCTACGTAGATCCCTGTATATCTCTCTTAGGGTCCTCTTTCTTGTCTAGGTTCTCTAAAACCAGCCTACAGTGGTTTTAAAACCACTATATTGTTTCAAAAATAACTTAATAGCTAAATCTAATATTTAAATTATTCTTTCATTTTAAACCAAGCCACATGGTATGCATATTTGGATTAAAATGAAGCACTGGTTAGAAGTTACAAAGCTAGATTAAAAAAAAAAAAAAAGAAAAGAAAGAAAGAAACAAATCAAGCCACAAGTCTAATTCATGTAACTCAGCAGGGAGGAGGCTCGATGAATGCTTGGGAAAAGATGAACTTGAATGTGTATTGATTTAAACACACATGTAAACAGTCCCAGCTGTGGGGGAAAGGTCATTCACATTTATCTTCTTCTCAAGACAGGCTTTGCTAGCTCATGTTTTACCTGCTAACTCTGAAGTCCTCAAATCAAGCTGTGCTGGATTTTTGGGCTAGTCCAGCTAGTCTAGCACACTGCTCATCTGGGCTTGGGCCCCACATCTGCTCATCACCTTTTCTGTGTAAGCTTTATTATTTGGTATTGAAAGAGTCCAAGTCGTGTTTCTCTCACTTCGCTTTACCTTTCAACCTTTACCCAGAAATGCAAGGTCAAGGGACAACTTTTAAAGCCCCCATTCTATAGTTTCTTTTGACCGCCTCAATGATAGTTCCAGTCTACTCAGTCAGGCAACTTTGATAAGGTGAAAAGTGTCACAAGAGCTAGGAACCATCTCTTCCACAAGATCTCCAGATAGTCTTTACCTGAAATAAGATAGATGAGAACCAGCTTAAAATACAACTGAGAATCTCTTTCTATTGGTCTGGAAGGAGGGTTTGCTCTCTAGGTTAGGGGGAAAGAAAATCAACGGGCTTCAGTTGCAACTCCGTGGATTGCCTTAGCTGCCTGTCACTAAGACATTACCTAAAGGAAGGGAAGTTTTATCAGGATCAGTTTCAGAACTTTCAGGCTCTGGTCTTTTTAGCCTATCCGAGAGGCAAGTGCATAATAGAACAAAATTGCTCACCTCATGGAGGCAAAAAGGGTTAAGAAGGAGGGGAGGAAAGGAGAAAGCAGAGGCCCCAACATCCCCTTCAAAGACACCTCCAGTAGTGGTCTCTCTTTCTTCCACTCGGCCTCATCTCTTAAAGGAAACAAGCTTATAGTACATGGATGGGCCCTAAAGGACCACGTAAGATCCCAACTGTGTTAATTACTTTTCTGTTGTTGAGATAACACACCATAACCAAAGGCAACACATGCCAGGAAAAATTATTCTGGCTTAGTGTTCCAGAGCGAGGGCACATAAAGGGCAGGCACCTGCAGCAAGCAGAGAAGAGTAAACTAGAGGGCATTTCTCATTCAAACCACGACAGCAACCTACTAAATTCAGTTGGGAGACAAATACAATGCAGACTTCTAGGAGCTTCTTTTGGCAGCCCAAGCCAAGAATATCCACGACAGAGTGACCAGGAGAGGATGCATGGGGGCCTACTTAGGTAGCATGCTACTGGAGGCCACTTCTCATCATTCTCCTTACCCCAAACACCCGCATCACGGCTAAGAAAATCAAGCAGCAATGAAAAAAAAAAATGATACACTTGTAAGCCCCTCGAGTCCCACGAGTGGCCAGGCTCCTCCCCAGAAGAACCTCTACCTGTCGGGTTCCACCCACAGAATACTCTAACTGCCCTAACTGGTGGATCCTGGCCCCATCCCACAGAGGAAAAAACCCAATCTCTGAATATGAAATTCACCAATCTCCACCCTGAAAAGTTCCACTCCCTTCCCAAGAAACTCTATACAAGCCCTGTATCCTGTCCAGTGTGCTGCTGCTTCTCACCTAAGCAGAGGCAGCCACCCTCCTGGTTCTTTCCCTCCAGAGCTGTAACACCTACAGGGGTAGCCTGGCTTCCCACAGTCAGGATACCTTTCCCTCCAGAGCTGTAGGTATGGCCTGGCTTCTAATGGCTAGGATACCTGTCCCTCCAGAGCTGTAACACAGCTGTAGCCTGATTTGCAAAGGACAGGATACCCTTCCCTTCAGAGCTGTAACACTTAAAACACCCACAGTCAAAATCATAAGCTGGTATATCATAAAAGGAGCTCTGTGGTGGTCAGGCCAAAAAACCCCAGGGAACAGAAATTTGGGGACATGTTTAAGCCACCTACTTAGGATTCCACCATGGAAAATCCACTCCTCCTGGTAGAAACCTTTGAGCAAAATGCATTACCCTTAAAGCATCAGGTGATCTGTGCCCGGGCTGGGACTCAGAGCATGTGTGAATGAATGCTGTGAGCAAAAACAACCACCACAGGGGCAGTGCCTTTACTGGGCAGTGCCTTCTCTGTGCACACTACTTAGGAGACTACAAGAGATGATACTCTCATCACAGACAACCCTCAAAGTCCGAAGCCACCCGCATGCTCCCTCTGCTGACAGTGCCTTCTAAGACTTCTTCTCCTCCTCTCCTCCTTTCGGCCATTTCCAGGCCCATAATTCCCAAGAGACAACCAGAGCAGATCCATTCGCTCAGTCCCACCGGTAAGTTTCCCCCAGGGGCAGTCATCCAAGTGAGAGGAGTTGAAGTGAAAATTGCCGCCTAAGTGTTTGAATGTGGGAGACACTGGAGAGATGGAAGGTTGCTCAAGCCCAGCCAGGCCCGGGCCACATCAGTCTTCAGACTCTGCTTCATCTGCCGTGTCACGACAAAAACAGGCTGAGTGATCTCGATAGAAGAGGTAGGAAAGCTGAGGGGGCAGGCTGCTTTATAAGCCTTGAGGTTGACATCAGTGGTACTAGAGGGACAGATGGACCTTAATGGGGAAAGGCTTTTAGGAGTAAAATCTGCTTTTACTTTTTTTCCAATTTGGCAGTCTAGGCAACACAATTTCACTTTGAACTGAACTCCTCCATGAACACAGATCCATATCAAGTATGCCATTTGATCCTCGAGGTTCTGCCCCATTTCTTGACCTTACAGTGACAAGGTTCTCCTGTACCAAGAAATTACAAAAGACTAAACGGGAAAACAATCTGTGTTGTCAGTGGGACTGTCTGCGCTAATGGAATCTACAAGTTCTTGCCCGTGCCTTGCCTATGAAATCCAGGCTGGGTCTCAAGTCTCCAGGTCAGTTTTGTTCTGCTATGGTCTCGTCTCTCATCCATCAGTCACAGTTTCAGTGGAGAAGGATTACTTTCCTTATTTGCTGTATTTTAAAGGACTGCTTCTCTCTTCCTTGGCTCACACTGGCATCATCTCCTGATTACTTTTTTTCCCCTTTAAATATTGCGTCTCAGCTAGAGCAATGTTGATTTCATTGGTCTGGATGATGTTGTGGGCACAGAGGTTTTAAACCTCTCCAGGTGGCTCTAATATGCAGCCAAACTTAAAATCCACAGCTGAAGGCAATGGTTCTCAAATTTAGCACATCTCCAAAGCACCTTGCAGGCTTGATTACAGCGCCCCACTCCCAGAGAGCAGGTGCAGAAGAGACCCCCCCCTCCGGTTCTAACTATGTCCCCTGCAATGCCAATCCTCCTGACCCAATTTCAATTGCAAAGCACACAGGCTTAAACACTTTTCCCTAAGGTGTTTTTCATTACATTGATCTATCTGGCTGCAAGATGTGCTCTGAAAAGCTGATATCTAATCATGCACCATCCAGTGAAGTCAAAGAGAGCCTTCCTACACCTTAGATTTCAGGGAAGCTCTTGGGTTCTGAATCTGTTCTTATATAAACCAGGTGAACGGACCAGACCGCTATGGATAATGGGCAAACAGCACAGGTATAACCACCCCACCCCAGCTGTGCTTTCTGCCCTTGCCCCCGCCTTTAGATGGCCCCCTGAATGCAGCAGGTACAAGAGTTTGCTTAGTATTACCTGTTCTCTGTGTTCATGTGGAAGAGCTAGCTCCGACTTCACCTGATCTATGACTGAAACCCTCGCTAGGCTCAGAAATCCTAATTCAAGCACCCAGTTGAGCCTGGATGGCTGAGGGGTAAAATAAACATGTAGTGCCTTTAAAGTCTACAATGAGGCATCGCTGGAGCCTATGAAGTGTAACAACTTAAAGAGTTCCCCGTGGCAGCAGCAGACTCTGGGGAACAGAGACTTTGTACCGCTAACCCCGAACCCATCCCCTTGTTTGTTACGCTGGGCTGAACAAATTGAAACATATTCTCAGATGAGTAGGAGAGGTTAAGTGTAATGGAGCAGGCTGAGAACCCCACATTCAGGAAGCCGAGACAGAGGGAACGTAAGTTTGAGACCACCCTGGGCTACATAATGACTTTAAAATAGCCTGAACTGCAAAGACTCTTTCTCAAAAGAAAACAAAAGCTGAACCTGGGGGCGAGAAGAAAGGGAGCCAGGACTGTTTTCTATACTCACAAATGAGATCCTACCCTGGCCTCTAGTGCTAGCTTGTTGTCTATTGCTGTGCTAAACACCACGACCATAAGATGGGGAGGAAAGGATTTATTTCTTCTTCCATCTTGTAATCCATCATGGAGGGAAATTGAAGCGGGCACTCGGCAGAGCTGAAGAAGAAGCTGCGAAGGAGTGCTGCCTATAAGCTTGCTCACCTTGCTTTCCCTTGCTTTCTTTTTTCGTTCTTTTTTTTTTTTTTTTTTTTTTGTTTTTCGAGACAGGGTTTCTCTGTGGTTTTGGAGCCTGTCCTGGAACTAGCTCTTGTAGACCGGGCTGGTCTCGAACTCAAAGAGATCCACCTGCTTCTATGTAGTCAGGAACCACTTGCCTAGCAAGGTAGCCTACCAGCCACAGTGGGCAGAGCCATCTCGTTTCAGTTATCAATCGTGAGAATACCCCTCAGAGACTTGCCTAGAGGCCAATCTGGTGGAGACATTTTCTCAATTGAGGTTTCTTTTTCTCAGATAATTCCATTAAACTGGAATAAATAAATAGATAAATCTCAGGTTGAAAAAAAAATCAGTATAGTCTGTCCACATCCAGCAACCTCACAAAATCCAAGCGGACTGATACTTATTTGGCCCAGGGAGGGGTGCCATCTTCTATGCCAGGCACTAGCCCCGTTTACTTCACTATGAGTTGATAGGAATTAAAGATCTTACTTAAATCCCAAGGATATCTGGGTTGCAGTATTTTCCTGGTATCATCTCCCATGACAGAAGAGAAAGGGGCTCCTTTGATCCACACAATGGAGCACAAATCCAGGATTACCAATTTGACTCCTCTTCAGATGCTTGTTTCTCTCTCCCTTAGGGAGGGAAGAGAAGATACATAGTGCCGTTGCCCAGCTGTTACTGGGGACCTGGCATTGTTCTCTAAGCTACTCCTTCCTCAACTTACCTGATAACAAATGAAAACTCTGAGCACTTACAATGTCTGTTCAGAGAACAAGGACTTGGAGTCTCCCAAGTAAAGTGATAGGCAAACTTGTTGCTTCGAAGCCTGCTGTTCTCAATAGGCCAGCTGCTGGTGCGCTGGACCAAATGCTGTGTGCCTGCCACTGTGATAGCTTGCTTCTCTCACCCCACAGAGATTATTCACTTTGCAGAGGCAAAAGGGTAGAGAAAGTTTTGCCCGAGGTCGTGTAGCAATGCAAAGGGTTGCTTCAGGTCAGAGAAGTGCCACACTGCGGTATTTCTGATCTGGTTTGCCTGAAATGGCCTTGGCCGAGCTGCCACCTAAGTACATTGTTAGCAGAATGGGTCAATGCGCAGTGGCAGGAGTGCGGGCAGGACAGCAAAGAAGAAGATTAAAATAATTACAACTCTAATTGATCAGCTCTGCTCAAGAGGAGATTAAAAGGGAAAAGGCATATTGAAGAAGGCACTCGACATCCGCCCTGGGCCAGATTCCATCTGCCACTGTGGCCAGCTCTCCCCTCCCTTCTGGCCCTTGGTCCGGCAGCCCCCACTGCAAAGCCTCATGGCACAGAGTTGATGAAAGTCATTCTTTGTGGAAGGCATCAGTTCGTGCTCCCTTGAAGAACTGCTTTCACAAACAGCAGGGAGGAAGCAGCTTGGAGCAGCAGACAGTGGCCTCCCGTTGGCAAACCCCCAGCATGGAGTTGCCAGCAGCTTGTGGAAGTGGAGAAAGAGGTGCCAAGAGCAAGGCCAACCCAGGGCAGGGGACCAGAGAAGCAGAAGCAAGATTGTGCCTTGTGATCCAATAACCTCACTAGGCAGAAGCAGCCTGGACTCCAGGCAGCCCCTCTAGCTTTTGTGCAGCAAACTTCTGGACTCAGCCCTTGGCTTCTTGTCCTTTGGGAATGGGGCCAGGGAGTACTTTTGCCTTGTCCCTGGCACCCTTCTGTAGGAATCACAGAGTAGGGGCATAACCAGGGCCTGGGGCCGGGGAGGAAATAAAGAGGCAGATTCAGGAGAAGAAGAAATCGTCGGGCTTGCCAGAGCCATTTGTGATTATGGAGTTTGGGCAAGGTCAAGAGTGGGTGATGGGTGGAGGAGGAAGAAGATTTTCCAAGTTTGAGTTCACTCCATACTATCAGGACAGCGGCAGATGTCTGTGCTGGCATCAGAACAGGAAGGCCTAGATCATGAGCTCCAAACCAGTGGACAGCCAATCATCCTCCCCATAGTCTGCAGAAGTGGAGAAGATGAACAACCAAATCTCATCCCCCACTTAGTGCCAAGTTTAAGCCTACGTTCTCAGATTCTAATATCCATATGTTCATACTCATCCACGGGGACCCCGGAAATACAGATTCTGAGGGTCCTGGGAAGGGCCTGAGGCTCTGCATTTCAAACAACTTCCAGGGACTGAAGCTGCTAGATGACAGTTTAAATGGCAAAGATTCAACCGATTGAGAGACAGAAACAACCTAGATGGGCTCACTATACTGTTATTAATGACAAAGTGATGAATGTCCAAATGATGTCTTTTCATATCCTCCCACAGATGATAGAGTGACATCTACACACAGATGATAGTGTACCTTCCCAGAAGAGTGCTCTTCACTATTTTTTTTTCAGGATCAGAGTACTGGGGACCAAACTCTAGGCTTTGAATGTACTAACGCAAACACTTTACTGCAGAATGACATCCACGACTTCTTGTATTTGGTTAGTTAAAGACAAAATAATTGGTTAGATTGGCTTCAGTAATAATTTCACCCATGGGAGTCAGGGACAGGGTCACCTTCCTCAAGCCTCATGAACCAGAAGGGTTTCATTGACCTACACACTTTACTTAGAAAGTCCTTGGGGATTTTTCTGAACTATGCTAGGAGAGAAGCTACTTTTATTACAGGCATCTAACACGATAGCAGGCAAGCTGTGTGCTGCTCTATCCATTTCCAGCTCAATGAAACCTGAGCTGAGTAGAGTTAGTACAGACAGAAGGACAGAGGATTAATCCTGCTTGACAGCCCTTCCAGCTTGCCAGACCTACCAATGCATCCATCCCAGAAGTTAAAACCAAACTCTCATCTACATAGATCAAAAATTTCCCTTCTAGCTTCTGTCATCTGCAGTTGGTTTTGTCATTTGTACTGCAGAGAACTCTTCCTAGTTATAGTGATCTGTATTCTATCTTAATTTTACATTGTGATGCTTTTCATCATCCTGTAGCTCACAGTAGGTCCTTACGAAGTATTTAAGGTGTGACTAAGTTAGCTAAAGAAGGCACCTATCAGTAGCTTTTTCAGTTATGATAGGCATAACCTTTGACAGAGTTATTAATAGCTGATGTTGCATCTGGAAGTTACTTTCAGTGTCGTGAGTGACCTTTGGCATTGCCAGTAATAGACATATATTGGCCCTAAGATAAAGATTTGGGGGAAAAGATGATGTTCTTGATAAAGTTATGAAGCCTCTGAAGAGAGAACAGAAGACTCAGGAAAGAGTCCATAGAAATGTAGAATTATGTAAAAATGGGTAAGGAAGTCTAGAATTCTCACATATGTCATTGAGATGACAGTTTTTGTTTCAATATTCTTTTATCATGAATGATGTGAACACCTTTCCCCCAAGACTCATACATTAGCCAGCCACTAAGATAGACCTCACTGGTTTCAAATCCAATATCAGTACTATATAAATCAGTGCTTGAGTGAAATTGGAACTGAGGACACAAAAGATTGTGGCATTGACCACATGGACTTTATGACTTCTTCTTTTCTCTTTCTTAGATCACTCGCATTGGGTGAACTCAACTGCCAGTTACAGAGGACGCTCAAGTAACTTCATGAAGTATAAAGTAAGGAGTTTAGTAGATCACCCCACTAGCAGACAGCATTTGGGGTGGTCTTTTAAACCTTAAGGATGAAAGGACATATTTATATCAACAAAGAAGGGCATGTAAGAGGACAGAAATAAGAGGTGATTTCAAAGATCTTATCCATCTTTTGTGCCATTCTCTGGAAAGCATGCAAGTTTTTCTTTGACTTGTTAGAGATTACCTATGAGAAAAGCAAAAAATCATAGAAAAAAATAAGCTTCCAGGGACTAACATTCAATCTGACCTTGGTTGGTTTGAACAGGGGACCAGAATGTGAGATGAAGAGTCTGAGCATATCTCTCTGGAACACATGACTTGAGTAATGAGGTGACCCTATAGAGCTAATTACAGTGTGTCATTCCATACCATCGACTTATTTCTCTGGTAGCCATGCTGCCATATGGAAGGTATCAGGGGTTTAGCTGCTGACAAGGCTGCGACTGGCACATTGAAGCCACAAAGAAACAAGGCAACGCAGTCATGAGTAGGACAGCTGTCAGTACATAGACGAGAATCATCAAATAATTTTCCACAGATTGAGCTAAGAAGAGTCACTAAACTGACTTGAACACCTGGATAAAGCACTTGACAGCAAATGAATCTCAAAATTTAACCTTGGCTGGCCTAGAACTCAGTATGATGAGCAGGTCAGCCTGCCTCTGCCTCCTGGGTGCTGGAATTAAAAGCATGTACCAACCCACTATGCCCAGCTAAAACACTCTCAAAACCGTAGTATTTTATTAATTCTTTGATAATTTCCTACAATGTATTTTAATTCTAGGCATCCCCTTATTCCCTAACTCCTCCCATATTTACCTTCTCACCCACCCCCATAACTTCATGTCTTTTTATTTATATTTTAAAGAATTCAGAATCTAGTTTATGCTGCTCATACACTCATGGGTATGGGTGTTGTAATAGGGGCGGCGGGGCCCCAGCACCCCAGCCGCACCCCAGCCGCCTCCGGCTAGCTTATGCCCCGAAATAATTTCACGGACACTGTATTCTTTTAAAACGGCTTGGCCCATTCTCCCCTAGGCTAATTCTCAGCACCTGGACTAGCCCATTTCTAATCATCTGTGTGTAGCACCCCAAGGTGCGCTTACCGGGAAGATTCTAGCCTACGTCCATCCTGGGTCAGAGCTTCATCGCGTGTGCCTCAGAGAGCAGAGCTCTCACCTCTGCCCGCAAGAGTGGAACATCGTGTCTCTCTGAGGCGTCTGCTCCTGAGAGGAGAGCTGTTGAGTCTCTGAGCTCACTTCCTCTTCCTCCCACCTACGTTCTAACCTATCAGGGCAAGCAGCTTCTTTATTTAATCAACCAATGACCTTCCTCCATCATATGGGTTCATCTGATGAAGTATGATTAACCTACCAGGGCCACACCCTTAACAAAAACAGATGCTCTCTCCCCTAGAAGTCACTGACCGTCCATAGCTCCTCAGTTAGAGGGGTTTATGGTCCAGTTCTTGATGTGCTAAAGTGTTGACTTGCTTGCTATTGTACAGGCAAGTACAACTGCTAAAAGTTTGTAAGTACAATGGTTCTGGAATATTCAGGACATTGATCCTCTCTGGTATCCCTCCCCCCCACCTACCTCCCACCAACCTTTAGAACTTATAATCTGCCCACCCTTTCTTCCCTGATGGTCTCTTTTGAAGAGAGGTATTGGGGTGTAATGTAGACATTTCACTTGTGGTTGAACATTCAACTCACATTTATTTTCTGCTCTTTGATCAGTTGTGGGTTTCTGCAATAACCAATACCTATTATACACAGAAATTTCTCCCATGCGGTCTAAGAGTTTCATTCATCCCTGAATATAAAGATACAAATGAAGAGGTCAATTTGATGTGACTACTTAACAGAATAATAGCAGTAGGTTTATTTACATTTCAGGCTTGTAACCTCTCCAATCATAGTCATATTTACTATCCCAGGTATGCATTTCCTCCTGTGGAGTGGCCTTCAATCCTAGCAGATAGTGATGGGTCACCCCTATAACATTTGTACCACTATTACACCTACGGACACATGTTGACATGCTGGTCATTGCTGGAGTTCACAGAGTTCAAAGATGGGTTGATTATTCATGGCATGCCCCTCTCCCCCAGCAACCTACATAGCCTATTCTGGTTTTATGAAACTTTATTATTTATCAACCTTTGGATTCTAGGAGGAAACAAAACACATCTTAAATAATTTCAACAAGCTCTTTGTACCTTTACATCTTTAACTCTAACTCTGCTAAGTTGTGGCTCAGAAATGTAAAATCCGAGGATGCCTTTGGCTGAGCCGAGAGGTGGGCTGAAGCTAGGTGCCTGAGTGCAGCAGACTGTGTGCCTAACTTCATCACAGCTGGAACTTCACTGGCTTATTTTAGATGCTTTAAAAACCCCAAGGTCAAAACTGACATTACAAAAATGTCAAAATGCCATGTTCTCATGGCTTAATCTGATAAATGGTATTGAATAACAGAGCACTACAACACCCAAGAGCCGTCCAACATGATTTTTGATGGGGAAATGATGAATGCCTCCCCTGTGAGATGGGGCAAGAGACAAGAAATTCCTCCGAATAAATCTGATAGATGATGTTCACAACTTCTACCGAGAGAAGCAAGAAATTTTACGGAGATAAATTAAAGAATACTTTAAGCAAAGTAATGGGCTTCTGAGTTCATATTATAAAAATGCAGATTCTCACTAATGTGATCTATAAATTTAATGTAATATCAAACAGTATGCCAATGGTATGTATGACAAAATTTATAAGCTGACTTTAAGATTATAAACAGAGGAAAAAGTCCAAAAACTCAAATACTCTTTTTATCAAATAATCTTGGACAGAAACAAAGCGAGATTATTTATTCTCTTAGGTATCACAAGGACATAGCAAATATTTAAAAAAGAACAGAATAATAAAACAAAGGGATAAGATAGGGTAGGAAAACATAGACATGTATAGATAGAAATTCTGTGTCAGAAATATTAGCAAAGCAAATCAATAAAATAGATACATTTTACATTAAAATAGGTGTAGGTCTAGTGAACATCTCCATGCAATAAAATAAGGCCTGACAGACAACAAAATATTCACATCCATATGGAAACAGGAAAAACAGTACACTAAAATCAGTTGGACAATTAATTATACATAGACTAAAAAAGTTCTAAAAGAGAAAACAATAATGCTTTTTAATAGTAAACAACGGAATATCTTAATGACCCAGAAATAGGTCAAGATCATTTTAACACTATTCAAAAAGAAAGCACCAGACAAAAGACAAACATTGCCAAACTGGCCATATAAAAATTAGTAACTTCAGTACTAAAACAAACAGCAATAATAATAATAAAAAAAAACCCTAGACTAGGTGGTAAAAAGCCAAGCCAACAGAGCAGAAAGAGATGTTTGCAAAACCTGGAACTAATAAGGGGCCATATGAAAACCTTTTATGAACCACTAAGTAACACACAGAAAGCCCAATAGACAAATAGAATATTAGAGTAGGCACATATTTACCCAGAAATCCATACAACCAGGAAATATGAAAAGATGATTAACCTCATCAGTGAGAAAGAGATTGCTAATTAAAACCACAAAGGGCATCATTCTAGAAACATGAAGTTTAAAAGATCTCTTATGTCAAGTGTTGGGGAACCAAAGGAGTATACAAATTGGGTTGCCATTTTGGAAAACTCAAAGATTAAAGATGCTTTCATGCAACTCCAGCACCATTTTGTTTATTTGCTTTGTAATAGCTGAGTTCTGGTAACAACTAAATGTCCATGATAATGAAATTGATAAAAATTCTGGCATACTGATGCAAGCTATAGCATGAAGCAATTAAAAGGAACCCTATAACAATGTTCATGAGATACACAAACAATGTGTACTGAAAACTCTCAACCACAACGGAATATAACATGCCACGGATCACAGATAAAGTTTAAAAAGCTAAAATTAATCATATCAAAACTATAGATACTGTTACCTCCAAGAATGAAGAACAAAGAGACAAGGATGGAACACTGGACAGAGTAGTATCTGAAATATTAATTATGTTCTAAGCATTGACATGGTTGTTAAATACACATACCAGATTACCCTCTAACAGTAGAGCCAAGAATTGCCATTACTGCATTCTTCTGTAGACAATAAAGCATTCGTTCTATTTTAAATTAACTTTGAAAATGGCATTCTCTTTGCTGAACATATGTGTGAGGGGGAACCAATGATGCAGGAGATCTGTTCTTTCAGAACGTATTTTCTAATGAAGAAAGAAGACTCACAAAATTGCTGAGAACATAACATTATTCTCTCTAAAGGAAGAAAAGATAAAGATTTTCAAACAGTTATGAGGATTAGCATTCATATAGAAATAATTACCATCCCCTTCAAAGAAGGAACATTAGGGCCATGAGAAGAGTCCATTATTTTTCCAACAAAGAAATGTTAGAAGGTTGATAAATCTGGATGTATCTTTACTCAAAAAGGCTCATGTTGAGCTATCACCATCCTTTCCAAGAATCAAATGCACGGGATACGGGATTTGGAACTCCCCAAACTCTTATCATTAACCACTGCCTCTCAATGTTTAAGGTAAAGGCCGCATGTCCTCTCTTTATGCTCAGCCATCATCGGGACACACCTCCACTCCAAGTTGCTTTCACCAGTGGGAAAAGCACCCATACTAATTACAAGCCTGATGTCATGCTGAGGTTCCTGTTGAATAACTAAGGCAGCCTAAGCTGTGCAGAAGCCACCATTGGTGTGGCCATGAGTACTGAGGAGTGAACACACACACATGTGCATATACATGGGCTCTGTTCTTCCAGGTTCTTAGGTTTCACAGAAGCACTCACTGAGAACCCTTGATCAGGGATAACAAATCGGACAGAATCACTGTTGTTAATGGCAGCAAGTTCCCTCTGCCCAGGATCTTAATAGCTGGAGGTCACCAAAGCAGCCTCATGATACTGTTTTTGAGAATAATAGTGCTTCAAACATTTGGAGCACCGCTCCTCTAAAGCACTCGAAATGTTTCCCGCTTGGCACTTCCACGCGCATTGATAGCTCTTAGCGCTTCAAGCTTTCCAGACACCAAAGAAACAGACTTAGGGTGAAAATTATCAGCATTGTTAAATGCACATAAAAGATACTCCCAGAACACTTGTCAAGCATTGTCCCACAGGCAATAGAAAAGTACTTTCAAACACTCAGCGAGACGAGAGGTCAACAGCAGATTCAGCCTAATTGTCAGTGAGAAGCCAGCCAATGCCGTGCTCTAATGAGAAAGAAGCCATGCTTCATGTCCATTCCTGCTTGCCATAGAGACCCCGATGTTTCTCCTGGGGCTTGTGCAGTGCTTTCCTCTTTGCTCTTACAGCCATGCTGATAGTTCCAGCAGAACCTTCTTAATTTCAGAATTGTTCTATATATATATATATATATATATATATATATATATACTATATAGCAAAGCAGCCATAAGCCAGATGTGGCCAGCGAGCCCTGAAATGTAGCCTGTGCAATTGGCAAGCTAAATTTTTAAAACGTGAAATAGAAAAGGCCACATATGTTAGCGGCAACTGCTGTTAGTTTGCTTGCCTGCTAGCTCGTTTGCTTGCTTTTCAGACTGGAACTCGCTAGATTACCTAGGCTCATCTTGAATTCCTAGGTGCAGTGACCTTTGGCCTTGGTCTCCGAGGTGTTAGGTGCATACCATTGTCACCAGTGGCTCCTATGCACCTGTTCTACCTTATGTCTTCAGAAACAAGGCTTACAGGAGCTACTGACAAGCCATCAGATACGCAAAAAAATGGATGTATTTCATGAACAATGGAAGGGGCTCAGGACATATGTCTGGCGTTCACAGGGCTCTTTTCCTCTTATCATGTAAAAGGTACCTTTGAACTGCAAGTTTTCTTATGGTGATAAGCCTTTTCTATGAAAATGTTCATCAAGAATGGGACACTATGAATTCAATCTCAGCTCTCCTGTGAACTTCATTCAGACTATAGGCTCCCACTTTTCATGTCTATGCCAGTGAACTTTTAGGGGGATCCTTCACCTCTGCTCCAAAATCCTTCTTCATCATCTACAAATACAGCCTAGCCTCCAAACTTGCCACTGAAAACTCTTCTGACTCTAATCTCAACCTCTCCACCCAGCCTCTCAGATACTGGACATTCACTTGGACCAGGCTAGTCTTGGAGCTACTACTTCATTGTTCTGGAAGATATTTCCATTTTCTCGCAACCCTTAACCCAAACTAAGCTTCATTCCTTCTATAATATTCAGCTGTTGGGTCCCAAAGGCAGGAGCCAGCATGCGTGTGTGTCTCTTATATTAGACGTAAGCTACTGCAAACCGTTCTTGTGCAGCCCTGGTATGCAGACTAAGGCAGGCCCATCAGCTCCTTCATGCATGTTTGCCAAAGTCAGATGGCCTGAACAGAGGTGCCTTGCTGTGCTCAACTGCATCATTCTAAAGAGCCCAGCAAAATTCTAAACATACCTATGTTTTTAAGGGGTTTAAATGGGTAAAAGGCAACTCAAGCAAGGTAAGAAGAAAGCTAGCGTAAGGAAGGGCATCTGGTTTGTATTCTTGGTCACATGGTAGCATACCATTTGTTTTCTTATAGATCAGAGTAGACATGGCCTTAAAGCCGAGAAGCTAACTATCCACAAATACGATAAGAAAACAAATGATTTGATAAGTAAGTCTCAGAGAAGTCGCGTTACCATGGTAGTTTAAAGGAATAAAGAATGTATCCAGGAGTTCTATTATTCATGTTTGAAGATATTTTTAATCAAAATATTATTTTCAACTAGAAAGATAGTTTTTTTTAAAGAAAAATAAAAATAACAATGGTAGAAGGAGGGGGAAATAATTACTCCGAGTCCCCTTATCCACAGAATAGCAATACTGCATGCAAGAAGTTTTTCCACAGCCTAGTGTACTTTTTTGTTTTATACCAGCATTTGACATTCTATTTTAAAAGTATTGTTATAGTGGGAGAATTTTTCTTATTATTAGATACATAGGCATAATTTCACTTTTTTATAGCATTCCCTCAAGAGGATATACTGTTAACTACTCCTCTTAGGTTGTTTATTTAAATTATTTACAATTTGCATTCCTATAAATAAACCTTGAGGAATAGCTTTATGCATATGACTTTTTTCCATATTTAGAATTATTTACTTAAAAAACATCTGAAGAAGTGGAATGCCTTGGGCAAAGAATTAGAATACTTCACGGGCTCTGATACGTGGTACTAACTTTATCCCTCTTAGGCTGAGCCCTCAGACCGAGAAAACAGCTTGAATAAGACAAGCAAGCCAAGGAGCTGTGGTGGCTAAATCTTTCTGCCTGACCGTACGCCAGTACTGTATGCTGGCCTGGATCACAGATGTGGCTCTGAGTTCTCCTCATCCCCGTGTCCACATGCCTCCACAAGGAGACTTTCAAACTCCTTCAGTCAAGCTGTGGCCCAGACTCAGCCCATGAACATCAGCGTATACAGTACAAATAGGGGTTTGAAATACCTGCTGGTGAAAGCTAGCCTTCTCTGCCTACAGAGCAGAGACGCTGAAGTAGAAAACAGAAGGAGAACCCCACCTAAGTGTCCCAAGGTGCACCGGTCTGCCAATGGCCAAGCGTGTAAGTAAAGCCATTCTATCATGTATTCACCTGGCCACACAGACATGCAAAAGCTAAGAAAATGTCAGCAAGGCCATCCAAGCAACCCAAGGAATCATCCACTCAGAACAATGCTATTCAAAGTTACTAATTTTAAGGGTAGTTTGTCAGGCAATGTGAAGCAATTATGTAAGTTCTAAGCAGGATAAAGTCATTATGAACACATCTACACCATCGAAGTGTCAAAAAAAAATGGATTCTCCACCTGGGTGGCTTTGTCTTCCAATCAATAACCAGTAGAATCCAACTGTCTGCTCAATGACAATATGTTCTTACTAGGTTACATATAGCAACAAATGTCTTTTAAGCCAAAGTCTAAGAAAAAAAATCTGCTGGGTGTCTTCCGACTTCTCCCTTTCAAGGGATGACCTTTCATTTTTTAAAATATCAGTTTCAGATATAACACAGGCATCCACTTTCCTTTCAAATTGTCTTGGAGGCTGGCTTCCTGTGCCAAGAAAGCCAGAAAGATACTACTTCAGCTGGCTGGAGAAAACACTGGTTTAAGACACCAAACACAGACAACACGTCACCTCCCTTCCCCCCACCTCCACCAACAAGCCAAGGACCTCCAAGCTAAAGGAAGGATTAAAGCAGAAAGGAGACACGCAGTTTAAGTGTGTGACATAACTAGGCCGCATGCCATTTGGTAGATCTTGCTGAATTTATTTACTTTTCAAAATATCATTAGAGAAGGTTACACTTACTATTTCTTTATAAAATCCCAGAAGGTAGGCCCTAATGGGGAAGGGCCTTTAAAGGGGTCTTCTGTGATGGAAAGAGGCCTTGTGCTGTCTGTCATGGCCAGCTCCAAAAGAGAAAGACTGTATGTTTTTGAACATGATTCTCACAGGCTGTCAGCAGGAGGCCCAGTAATTGGGGCTGAGAATGACCACGTCTGTGATCCAAAGAACAGCGGGCTCCCTTCTTCCTAAAATTGATTTATTCCTTGAGACCAGCAAAGCCCAAGTTCTGGCTGTCACTCAGAGGCTTTGCGACCTACAGTATGGCTCAAGGCTCCGCCCCGCTTAAAAGCCAGTGCCCTGCTTTCCATTTAGGGTTAAGGAAGTGTGCAAAGAAACCTTTCTAATTCAGAGTTTTGAGTTTAATTTGCGTCAATCAAAACAATTGGAAAGTGAACTTATTGTGTGATTAAAAGCTAATCTTTCATCTGAGTCTAAAAATACTATCTAAGTTCTTCACTATAAACAGTGGTTGTCTGGGAAACGGTCATATAAAACTTACCTATTTTAGCTATGAATTGAGGTTTTGCTTTCGTCAGCTTTTGTTGTATAACAGTAAGTTCATCTACAAAATGTAGGCTCAGAAGCTCTTGGAACCTCCATGCTTTAGAATCCATCGCTGTTCGTGCCCACTGCCGCCAATTACCAACCTTCACCAAGGTCCCCAAGGTCACCGCAACCTTCACCAACCTGTCTCAGCCTTTGGGAACTGCACTCTCAGTCCTGTTGGTGCTCTCTTCATCTTTAGCTGGGGAAATCCACTTGCTTCCCCCGCGGTTACCGAGTGTTTTCATTCTGTTTCCATGGCAGAGAACTGTCAACTTTAAACGATACTCATTGGCCGTCATCTTGCTGTGTAGATCAGAATCTGAACAGGGACCTCAGTGGACAAGTTTAAGCAAGTGTTCCTTTTCAGAAGCTCCATGGGAAAACCCATTCCCTTGCCTCTTCTAGCTTCTCGGGCCCTCAGCATCCTGTCTCCTAGACCCTTCTTTGATCTCCAAAGCCAGCAATGAATTATCCTCCTGATTCTTTGCCCATCAGTGAATCATCCTCCTGATCCTTCACGCACCATCACTCTTTTTCCTCACCACAGCTAGGTGTTGGGAGCAGTGAACCCCTAGATCCTGAATTTCTTGTAAACAACTTGTTTTCCCCTGATCTGAGATGGCCTACAGCTGCTCTGAGCACGAGACCCTCGGGGGTTCCTGATGGCAGGGGAATGGTTTCTGGTGTGTTTGGCTGGGGCGTGGCTATCCCTATATAAGCTGCCCCTGGTCACAATAAAGGGGGCTTTCTTGGGGCATTCTGGCATTAAGGATGACCTGTGTCTCTGTCTCTGTGTCTTTGTGTGTTTCAATCTCCAGCCCCTTGCCAGGTTCACGAACTGTATGGCAGCGCATAGAGCACAGACGGGCATCATGCAGCTAGGAAAAACTTTAACCTCATAGTCACAGAATTAGATTAGGTCCTCCCAGAGAATCTCAGAAAAGCGCACCATATTAAAGCTTTAGCTCAGTGATGTCGGTGAAGTCTTAACACGTGTGTGGCAGTCAGCTTGCAATTGTTATAATAATTACCTTGATGATCGACCTACGAAAGGAGCAAGTTCATTCTAGCTCAGCTTTAGAGGTTTCGGATCACAATCAGCAGCCCCGTTGCTGTGGGGCCTGTAGATTTCAGTCTACGATCTGCAGCACTGTAGCTGTGGGGCCTGTAGGTTTCAGTTCATTGTCAGCTGGCCCTGTTGCTGTGGGCCCTGTAGCTGTGGGACCTGTATGTTTCAGTCCTTGGTCAGCCGGCCCTGTTACTGTGGGACCTGTAGTTGGGAAGCACATTCTGACAGAAAGGTTTGGTACAACAGACTATCACCTCATCATGAGCCAAGAAGCAAACAAAGAAAAAAGAAGCCATCTGGGTCCTACAATGTCCTTCAAAGCCATGCCTCCAATATCCTAATCACAGCTCCTCCTATTTGGCCCCACCTACTAAAGGTTCACTCCTTCCTAAATGTTCTACCCTGGGAAGCTAACCTGTGTCACATGGACCTTTGAAAGAGACTAAAGATCCAAACTATAGGACCACATAAGGTAACATAGTCACAGGTTCCTAGGGATTCTGACCTGACTATTGTAGAGAGCTTTAATTCTCTCTTTTAAATTTTATCTTTTAAATTGTAGCCCCCTCTGAGTCTCTGTCTCCCTTAACATCCTGACAACCACTTGTCACCTAGGAAACTTCAAAGTACTCTAAATGCTTCAAACCCCACCATCCTGAGTATAAATGGAAGCACCCATTCCTCAATAGGCGTCTAGTCTGTCTACTGAAATCTGATGATAACAGCCATTTTTAGAAACATTTTAACTCCACATTTTAATTCCCCAACTCGTCTCTCTGAGTCCTCTAACTATCTCTGAGAAATGATGCATGTGTGAATCTTCAGAGAGCCAAAGCTGTGAATTATACGTCTTAGAATCTCACAATATTTAGAAATACTAACTGCTTAATTGATTGATCCAAACGACTTAGTTTCTGGCACACTTTAATTTGCAAAGAAATCTAAAACAAAAAGACAAGGTGGTTGGTGGTGACTTGGAAAATATCTTCTTGAAATCAATTGATGTCACAGGAAAAATGGTTCCCGTTTTAAGTTTATAAAATATGAGTGTTTTGCAGATCTCCAGAATTAGCTGAAGAAATGGAACCTCACACGACCTGTCCTTACACAGCAACTCAAGCAATAGTGTGATGTGAGAACTGGGAACCTGGAAGTCCCTGATGAGAGTGGAGCTGAATGCTTTTTCCAAATTTTATATCTTCTGCTTTGCTAAATAGGAAGGCTTTGTTACGGTTTAAAAGTGGGAAGTAGAAAAAGACAAAATCTCCGGAGTAAATTGGGAGTATGGGGATCATGGGAGAGGGTTGAAGGGGAGGGGAGAGGAAGGGAGGGGAGCAGAGAAAAATGTGTAGCTCAATAAAATCAATGTAAAAAGTTAAAAAGTATTTTTAAAAAGTGCAGTGTCCTCCACAGTCTTGATTGTGTGGCCACTTGGCTCCCAACCAGTTCCAACTGGTGGTGCTGCTTTGAAAGGTTGTGAAAATTGGGCCAAGGACATTGTAAATGTTCAAGAAATGTTACATCATGAGGGGAAATGGGTACAAATGGTACAAATGTCTTGATTAAAATATCTGTGCTTAAAAATTCTACTCTCTTTTTTGATGGATCTATATTTATAGACAAAACCTATCCCTTTTCATCTAAAAAAGAAAAAGCAACGTGTATTTTATTCTGGGCATGGATCTGTAACTTTACCTGGGGGACAGAGGGGATGGATGGATGGAGAGTGTCTATAGGGGCAGAGGCAGGGGAATACCTTTGACTGCAGACTATGAATATTGCATCTGTTTATTCCCAAATGCTGAGTGAGCAGCTCTTCTCTGGGGACTCAGGACAGTTTGGATAAATAAACAGGAGGCATTTGGACTTTCTGCTGCATGGTTTGTGGTAATATTTTTTAGCAAGTCATTTTCTCTTACTGTCCTGAAGGTGTATTGCACTCTGAATAAGAGGCCCCCAAAACTGACCTATCATAAGTAGGCCAAAGGAACAAATGTGCACAATTTTACTGATGCCTGAGCAAAACTTCTGCATGACACTTTCCAAGGAACTAAATTTTAATTACATTTTTCGCGCGCGCGCGCGTGTGTGTGTGTGTGTGTGTGTACTGATATCAGAGAACAATTTGCATTAATTAGTTCTCACCTTCTACCAAGTTAGTCCAACTGTTTGAACTCAGATTATTAAATTCAGGAGTAAGTGTCTTTAACTGAAGGCATCTTGCTGACCCGATACCTTTTGGGGCAGGGGCACAAGTCCTCATTGTGCACCCCTGACTGGCCTGGAGTTTGTTTTATAGACCAACCTGGCCTTGAGCTCCTAGAGATCCTCCTGCCTCTTCCTTCCAAGTGTTGGGATTAAGGGCATGTGCCACCATGCCTAGCTTCCTAGAATATTCTTAACAAGGGATATTATTCCAATGACTATTCTGATTAGCATGTTGGCAACAATATGCTGGGGTATGGTAGAAGGGAGCCCTGTTTGTAGCATCCGCCAATGTTTGCTCTGTGAATATTTCTTTCACGGCCGATTTTAAACTACCAATGGCTCATGGAATTTCTGAACATTTGAACAATGCATTCCTGTGAGCCAGAACGAAGGGGCTCACGTCACTGAAGTTATTGTGATTTCCCTTTCCTTATTGTGACTGTTGATTGTCTAAGTCTCACCTCCATTTTCAAATTGTGCCTCCCCGTCATGGTCACTGCACTGACAGGGATCAGCCTGCTGCACTGTCCAGAGGTAGTAGGGTTGCCCATAAAAAATAACAGACTTGCCGTTTGCCAATTCCTTCTATTGTATTGGTAAGCGTTACCTATGTAGCTATGCCACAACTTGTTAGTTATTGTTTCAAATAGATTCTCAAAACTCATGGCACAGCCGGGCGGTGGTGGCGCACGCCTTTAATCCCAGCACTCGGGAGGCAGAGGCAGGCGGATCTCTGTGAGTTCGAGACCAGCCTGGTCTACAGAGCTAGTTCCAGGACAGGCTCCAAAGCCACAGAGAAACCCTGTCTCGAAAAACCAAAAAAAAAATAAAAAATAAAAAAAAAAAACTCATGGCACAAAGTGCATGCATTTAACACTCTTATTTCTGTCAACAGCACATGGAAGTGACTTTAGAATATACGTTTGTACTACAGACGCAGGGCACACACAACACACAGCAGGAATATACAGCCCCCATACCTGCCTCTACCCTTTGGCTTATTCATGGAGTTTTGAATGCACTGCTTTTGGAGAACTTTTGTACCCTCATTGCAAACGACCCAAAGAGACCAAGAGCAGAAGGACACCAGTGCTACTACTACTGCACATTAACCACTTTTTGGATAACCCTAATAAAAAAGGGCCACTCTTTCTTTTTCTAATGGGGGAACTGAGCATTCCTTTAGATTAATATTTTTATCTTTTGTTTATGAAATGCATGGATCAGTTCTTGAGCTTAAGGTTTTACCCAGGTAACTAAAATTTCGCCCGCTTTTTCAATCTATGAGAAATCTATTCTTGGCTGATTATCAGGGAAGTTTGAGGAAAGCAAGGTAGTAACAAACTGCTCACAACTGTTGATTTGCTGTACTTTGTCCTGTAATCCTGTCCGTGTCCTCTTGGCAGCGCAGCCAGAGCTGGCAGCATGGCCTTTCAGTCTTGGCAGCTTATAATAGTGATCAGCACTAATCTCATAGCTAAAATGCCACCTGGGCTACAAATTGCCTTTGCGTGCATTGATGAACACAAGACACTGGAGCCGGAGTACATGTTAAGGGATGTAGTAAGCAAAAGAACCCATCTAACATGCTTCCCACGATGACAGCTACATACACCACACAGGGGCTATAAAAGCCTTTGCGCCGATTTTGAGAAGTCTTGATTCTGATGTATCAACTCTTGCCTGGTACACTTCCAAAGATGAAAAATAAACATTAACTAACAGAATGAAGTGATAGGCCCACACTCGGAAGAATACAGCCACGAGAGTCTGAGAAAGGGGGAAACACACAGGCAAAGACATTTCTTCAGAAATGCTTAGTATGCTTAGTGGGCTTAAGCAAAGCACTTTTAAATTTGAGTAAGTACAGAACTGGATTTATCAGAAATGAACATCTGGAACCATACTTGCCTGAGACCAAAGTCTGTCTTGGAGAAGAGTTTTGTGCTAGGCCAGTCTTCACAGATTACCCAGTATACACCCTGCAGTCCCAACTGGAGTTCACACTGTTCCCTCTCCTCTTTTTGGGAAATGTGCTTTTCCTGAGCTCATTTGTGCCAAACTCCACTCTCATCTTAGACTCTCAGCTAAAGTTTATTGTGATATTTTGTTTATGATCTAACAAATAAAGCTTGCCTGAAGATCAAAGTGCAAAGCTAGCCACACTAGCCAGCCATACAACCAGGCAGTGGTGGCATACACCTTTAATTTCAGCAGCCACACTAGTTTGCCATAGAGGCCAGGCAGTGGTTCATGCCTTCAAAACCAGCACTGTTGAGGAATATAAGGCAGGATAAGACAGGGATTCACTCTCTTTTCAGCCTGAAGATTTTGTAGAGGTAAGAGTTCTCTGGTAGTTGGCTGCTTTACTTCTCTGATCTTTCAGCTTGAACCCCTATATCTGCCTGGGTTTTTATTAGTTGTGCAACATGAGTTTCCAGTTTATGAACTCTTCCTTTCTCTCTTTATCCTCCTGCCATCAGCCCAGCCCACAGTTATCTGCCTCCTGAGACTTCACCTGTGGTCAATCCCCATTAGCTTTCCAGCCATGCTAGAAGAATTCTTAAGGCAGGAACCAGATCTTATTATAACAATATTTTTATATTCCTTAGAACCTTGCAAAAAATGAGTTCATCAGAAATGGTCAGCAAATGTTGCTCCACTGGGGACATGAAAATACGGAGGGTCAGAAAGGTCAGAAAGTTTGCCTAAGGGCAGAAATTTAATAAAGCTAGAGCCAGCATTCAAATCCATTCTTCAACTCACAGGTCTCTGGGGATGTTTTCCCCCATATAAAGTCTCAGATTTATTTTTGGATTTCTCAAGACTTAATGAATTCATACTGAGTTGGCTCAAGCAACTTAACTGAGCAGTGATTGCAACAGTTGACTTTATTGAACACCTGCTACGTCCTGGCATCTGTGAAAGTCCTACAGCTGTTGTCTGCAACTCTTCTCAGAGCCAGAAATCTCACCTGCTGCAGACATGATTGTCTTGGCTCTCATTTATACAGAGGTATTCCCCAGGTTACAGAAAGAATACTGTTTCCAAGAGGTTGAAATAATTTGGGGGCTCAACTAGAGTTTATTTTATCATATCCACTTTAGAGACTATATCGAATGAATTGTGACTTTTAAAATAACAATAATTTAAGGAGAGACAGAGAACTAGAAGCAACTGGCATATAGTTGCTCATAAAACAAATGAAAAAATTGTCTCAGAGAAGAAGGAGCACATTCATAAGCCTCCAGTCATGCTACCTGAACTGCTATCTTATCGGCTTTCCTATAAGGTCAAAGTGAATTGAATGGACCACACTTCTTCCATCACACACTAAGAGAAGAATTAGAGAAAATATTTTTCAATATTTTGACTAACAGTATGAAGCAACACCTCTATTCCGGGGGGTTGGATTGTTTTCACAGTTCCCTATGAACATCTAGGTTTCCTCTGTCCATCATCTGAAAGGCAGCACGAACTATGTATGCAGATTCTCCCAGTTTACTCAGAGGACATAGTAGAATCTCATGACCTTTGGCTACATTTGCTCAGCTTATTTGGTTTATGGCTTGAGGGAAATGACCCCCAATAGTCACAGGCATTGAATACTTGGTCCTCAGTTGATGGAATTGTTTGGAAGGATTAGGAGGTTGGGAGAGGTGTGTGACTCGGAATGGGCTTGAGGATTCAAAAGCCTCCCACTATTTCCAGAGAGCTCTCTTGCTTCCTATTTGCCACTGGAGATACGAGCATTCAGCTGTTTCTGCCGCCATGTCTTCACTCTGCCATCACAGGGTCTAATTTTTTGTAACCATAAGCTAAATTCAACACTGTTTTTCTTATATAAGCTACTTTGCTCATGGTGTTTTACCACAGTGGTAAAAAGGAAATTAAGACAGCTTTTTGGAAAGGGCAGTAGAGGGGACATGAGATTCTGGTTTCAACTCCTACTGACTGCATAAATGTGAGTGAATCATTTAACATCTGATGTTTTTTTCAAGGATTTCTTTTTCCACTTTACAATGGTGCAAGTGCTATATGTATTCATCAGAGAACCTGCATTAAGTTTGGAACTTTGGTTTTTTTCTTGGTCTAGCAGTGTGCAGTAACGCGCTATCTTACAAAGCTGAGTACTAGCAAGGCAGGAGCTTCCATGCTGTTGGTAGAGCATAAGTGGAACCAATTGGCAGTCTTCCATGTGCTATCTGTCAAAGCTAGAATGTTCCATAGAGTATGTGTATTCAATACACTTTTCATTTATAGTGGGTTTGGGGGCATGCACAATCGTAAACAATGCTTCTTGTTAACCCCCCATCTTGACAAGCCTGTGCCTATTACTCTGCTCAGAATGTGATCCTGGGCAGAGGCAAGTTCTGGATGCCAGGTAGGGAACGCTAGGTAGTTTCTGGTCATACCAGCCTCCGAGATCACATCATAATTGACCTCTCACCTCATTCTTCAGTCTTTCTTGTCCCTTAAGTTTCTCCAATACTATCTCTTAGCACATACATGTAGTCTAGTATAACTACTTAGAATATATTTTTGACTCAAGGGGATAAGAAAGGACAGAGACCAAATTTCTAGGCTGCAAATAAAAAGCAAATTGAACTCGTTTACAATCTCTAAATAGCCTCTGTGTAACAACCAAACCACCTCTAATTAAGTCTAGAATGATGATCTCCTATGGGCGGTACTTTATTGATTACACTCAGTTCAATGCTAATCAATCATTCCAGCTAGTATTTCTGCTTCAGGCTGAAGTCAATGAGCCAGGCCTCACAATGCTTCACCAAATATGTAAATGGAAAAATGGAAGCAAGGAGTACTTTCAAATACAAAGTCTGCTACTAGTGACCTTTGGTAGGTTTCTGTGTATCCCATTGAAGTCCAGGTTGTTCTGCCAACTTGGATTATAGTCTCCAAACCTAAGGAGTCAATGGGTTCCTAAAAAGTGAAGAAGATTAAGTCTGTTTCCTACTCAGTGTCTAATAATGCTCTCTAATTTTGCAGAACTGGCAAATGAAGTAGCTATAACTGCACAATAAACCACCTAAAACCAAGTGACCGAACACGACCAGCACTTACTTAGACCGTGATTTGCGAGCCTGACAGTGTGGCTTGGCTCAGTCATTGATTCTTCTACTCTTGTCACCTGGGCTCACTCATACATGTGATGACATCAGCAAGCATGAGGCCATTTGAGAGTTGGATATCTTTCAATGACCTTTGCTAAGACAATATATATATTTTCTATGTGTGTCTAACTTTGTAGGCAGAGGCTGCTTGTTCATTTCCTGGCCACTGCAACCCGAATAATCACATAGAAACTGTATTAATTACAACACTGTTTGGCCAATAGCTTATACGTATTCCTGGATAACTCTTTCATCTTGAATTAACCCATTTCTATTCATCTGTGAATAACCATGATGCTGTGGCCTACCCGTAAAGTTCTGGCTGGTGGCTGGTATCTTTCTCCTTCAGCAGCTACATGACATCTCTTTGACTCCACCTAATTTCTATATATATCTCTGTTCAGATTTCTCTGCTAAGCCATTGGCCAAAACAGCTTCTTTAATAATCAAGGGTAATAAAACATATTCACAACATTCACAGGGAAACCCCACAACATAACTTGGCTAGCCTTGATTTGTTCGCATACTTATTCAATAACTTTCCAAGAGCAGCTAGAGAAAGCAAATGCTCACCACAACACTATTCCAATCATAGTTTGTA
This sequence comes from Microtus ochrogaster, assembly GCF_000317375.1. Taxonomy (NCBI): domain Eukaryota; kingdom Metazoa; phylum Chordata; class Mammalia; order Rodentia; family Cricetidae; genus Microtus; species Microtus ochrogaster. The sequence goes on along the minus strand of NW_004949101.1, from coordinate 6,069,126 downwards.
TCATCTTCAATCTTGTCCTGGTGGTTAAAGCAAACCACATGGTCAAACTCTGGGTCAGTGTGAAACAAAGACATGAATACGAGATGCCAGAACAGATTACTGCCAACAACTTCAGCAGCCTACTGTAAGCGATAACCAAGATTTCTGAGTTTGGTGCAAAGCAATCCATGCTCTTCCCATTTTAGCTAATTTTTCTAAGACTGAGATTGAGTCTCTACTCATCATTCACTGTATTTTTTCTTTCTCTTATCTAGCTGTGCTGGAGAGTTTTATGTCAGTGTGACACAGCTAGAGTCATTTGAGAGGAGGGAAGCTTAATTAAAAAGATGCCTCAACAAGCTCAGGCTGTAGGCAGGCCTGTAAGGCCATTTTTCTTTCTCTTTGTATTGATTTTATTGAGCTATACATTTTTCTCTGCTCCCCTTCTTTTCTCTCCTCTCCCCTTCATGGTTCCCATGGTCCCCATTCTCCTAATTTACTCAGAAGATTTTGTCTTTTTCTACTTCCCATGTAGATTAGATCCATTCATGTCTCTCTTAGGGTCCTCATTGTTGTCTAGGTTCTCTGGGATTGTAAATTTTAGGCTTGTTTTTCTTTGATTTATGTCTAAAATCCATTTATGAGTGAGTACATATGATATTTATCTTTATGGGTCTGAGTTACCTTATTCAATATGATGTTTTCTAGATCCATCCATTTGCCTGCAAATTTTAAGATGTCATTTTTTCTGCTGTGTAGTACTTCATTGTATAAATGTACCACATTTTCCTTATCCATTCTTTGGTTGAGGGGCATTTAGGTTGTTTCCAGGTTCTGGCTATGACAGACAATGCTGCTATGAAGATAGTTGAGCACATGTTCTTGTGGTGGTATGACTGAGCATCCATTGGGTATATACCCAAAAGTGGTGTTGCTGGGTTTTGAGAAAGGTTGTTTCCTAATTTTCTGAGAAATCACCATAGAGATATCCAAAGGGGCTGTACCAATTTGGACGCCCACCATAAATGGAGGTGTGTTCCCCTTTACCCCACATCCTCTCCAGTATAAATTGCCATTAGTGTTTTTGATCTTGGCCATTCTGACAGGTTTAAGATGGAATCTCAGAGTTGTTTTGATTTTCGTTTCTTTGATGGCTAAGGATCTTGAACATTTCTTTAAGTGTCTTTTAGCCATTTTCGATTCCTCTATTGAGAGTTCTCTGTTTAAATCTGTACTCCATTTTTTATTACATTATTTGTTCTTTTGATTATCAATTTCTTAGAGTTCTTTGTATATTTTTGAGGTCAGCCCTCTGTCTGTTGTGGGGTTGGTGAAGATCTTTTCCCATCTGTAGGTTGCTGTTTTGTCTTGTTGGCTATGTCCTTTGCCATTTTCTTACTTAGTGATTGGCAGTGGAAATCCCATTCCATTGTGGGTGGTACCATCCCATGACTGGTGGTCCTGGGTTCTATAAGAAAACAGGCTCTAAGAAACCCATGGAGAGCAAACTAGGAAGCATCCCTCCATGGCCTCTGTCTCAGTCCCAGCCTTCTGGTTCCTGTCCTGTTTGAGTTCATGTTCTGACTTCCTTTGGTGATGAACAGTCATGCAGAAGTGTCAGCCAAATAAACTCATTCCTCCTCAAGTTGCTTTGGACACGGTGTTTTCTCACAACAAAAACCCTAAGACACTACTATATGGCATGCATGCTTGGGTGTGATTTATATGTTACATAATCCTTACAGTCATCCAAGTTGTCCCATAAATGAATGGCAGAGTTGAGATCTAAGCCCAACTCATCTGAGACCAAACTGCATTTTCTTAGCAATCGTGTATATAACTCCCTAACTCATAAACCAATACTTGTATATGTAAAAAACAAATAAACAAAAAACAAAACAAAATAACATGATTTAACAGAGTCTTTTTATGCTCCTGGCAGATGTTTTTCTTTCCAAGGAAAGTTTCTTCATCAAGGGCCCAACGTAGAATATAGTAAAATGGCTTGGTTTTGCCCTTAATCATCTTCCAAAATGGAGGAGGTGAGCCCAAGGGAGACATGAAAGCTAGGGCAGCTGTAAAGTCCTCTGCCGGAACAGGCTTCTGCTATGGGCCTGCCTGGGGGTGCAGATAGCACTATCAAAAATGTGTTTTCCAGGGTATCTCATCCAGTCTCTAAAGTGTCCTTGTATCATGAACAGTAGAGAAGGCCCAGCTGAATACTATGGGCTAAATGCATCTTACAAATTTTGTGTTTTGAAAATTTAGCCTCTAAAATCATGTTAATGGTATTGGGAGCATGGTAGTTTGAATGTAACTGGCCCTCATAATCTCATAGGGGGTGACACTATTAGGAGGTGTGGCTGTGCTGGAATGGATATGGCCTTGTTGGAGGAGGTGTGTCACTGTACGGGCAGGCTTTGAGGTTTCCTATGTATCTCAGTTGACTTCCTGATGCCTGCCAGATGTAGGACTGTTAGCTACTACTCCAGTACCACATCTGCCTGCATGTTGCCATGCTCCCTGTCATTATGATTATGGATTGAACCTCTGAAACTGTACGCAAGGCATCCACCCTAATTAAATGTTTTCATTTATAAGAGTTGCCATGGTCATGGTGTCTCTTCACAGCAACAGAAACCCTAACTAAGACAGGGAGTTATGAAAATCAAGTTAATCCAGTCATAAGTTAACAGAGTAGCAGGTAACATGGAAATGGTTCGCTTGATCTGCTCTTCTACACTGTGTTTTCTGCTCTATTATGACACAGCAAGAAAACTACACCGAAAACTAAGACAATGGAGCCCTGCTCTTGGGTGAGGCCTCTAGAACCATGAGCCAAAATAAACCTTTTCCTTCAAAAATCACCTCATATAAGTTTACTTTAGTACAGCAACAGAAAGTGGAGGAAGGCACCGTGAATGCCAACGAGCACGAAAATTGTAAAAATGTCCTACAAACACTGGGAACACTTGGATGAGTTTCCAAAAGAAAAAAAAAATGCCTTTGTCTATCAACTTCCATGATCCACCTGTAGGGGAAAAGCTACTGCTACATCAAAGCCCACCAAACAGGGCATCCCAAAGGTGAGCCCATGGCATCTTTCCAGTCACCTTCCAGAAGTGACCTGCAGAATAAACCGTGGAATATTATCAAGTGGCTGGGACTAGAAGCAAAGCAAGTGTGGCGCCATAGTCCACTGCACTTTAAGGTGTTTGGCTTTAGCATCTGCTTATGCTTTTATTACAGCCTCATAGAAGGGAAGGGACAACCAACTTTGTTTTGTAGGTAAAGGACTAAAATCTGTGGAAAACTTTCCCGAATAACTGAAGTGTAGACAGCTCAGATGAGAAATAATTATACTTTTCCTGAAATAATTTCCGTTTTATTTTCCTTTACATTTTCTCTTGTGTTTGGTCTTCCTTGGATACCGTGGGTTCCTACAGAATTAGAGGCAATATGCATTTCTAAGCAAGGTACCATCTGCCTCCTCACTTCATTCCCCGCAGCCACAAATAGGTCTCCAAAAACCATAGCTGATGTGACTTTTTGTGACCAGGACGGGGCATTTGAGAACCAACACAATTCTAACTTCTTGCTTCTACTTTCACAAATACTGTTGGATACCTCTGGGAGGATTACTTATTGAGCAAACTGGCCTGAAGGGGAGACTGAATAAGACAACGTGCAGGACCTCTTTGACTATCAAGAGCTGCCACTCAGAAGCTTCCCACTGTCTTCCCATGCAAGCAAGAAGACTGTACATTCTTCCGTAAAACCCAAGAAAGATCAAGAAACGGTCTCATTTTTAAACATTCTCACCTACCAACTAGTCCTCCTCAAAAAACCCCCAGCTCTGTTTCTTCAAGATGCATTTCTTTACTGAAATTGCATTTAACTTCCTCTTAGAGAAACCTTGTCCATTCTTGCGATTCAGAAGGAGTTTAGGGAAAGTATTACTCTTCCGTCTCCTCAAAACATTCAGTGGAGTTTTACTGGTCTCATTGATCAAGCCAAAATCCCCGACTCATCAATGACTCTCTTCCTCATAACCCACAGGCAGTTCTTCTGCGGCAATACACCTGACACAGTCACTTGACCACTCTAGTCAAACTGACCGGTCAAGGATTAGAACCCCTGAAATAATCATTTTGTCCTGGTCACATGGCATGGCCACATACAATAGTTAGTAATCCATATTGGGTTTCTTTAACCTGAAAAACGACAAAACCTGAAAGGCCCCCAAATCTAAAATTTGTGCTGCTGATGTATGACTACAAGTGGAAATTTCCCATCTAATCTCACATGACTGGTCAGTTAGAACACAGGCACATTACAAATATGGTTAACGAATGCCTTCAAGCTCCGTGTTTAAGGTGTTTACTTTACACAGGTGAAGTTCAAGTTTAGACTTTAGTTTCATCTCCAAGATACCTCATTATATATATGCAAAGGTTCCAAAATCTGAAAACAGTTCAAATACTCTGGTCTTCAGAATTATGAGGAAAGGATCCTCAATTGTCTTTTTACTATACCAGTTCATCCCCAAGGACATAGATCGTCATTTATGTATCATTGTACAGGAATGCTACTACTTCATTTGTGGGAGAGACTTTTCAGTTAACAAACATAATCTCATATATTGTCCTTCACTATTTCATAGACAGAGGTCTAGAATGGTTCCCCAACACAGCTATAGATGTTCTATAGAGCAAAACAATACAGCTTCAAGTTCATTGTTTCTGCATTGCTGAAAGTACATCTTTATGCTTTCTGAGCAGGAGTATAGGAAAGTTTGAAAGCGTCCATAACACGGAGCAAATTTCACCTTGCTTCTACTTGGGTATGTATTCTTAAAATAGGCAGCAGAGCAAGATAACGGTGTATTAATTCAATTAGCACTGTGACCAGGAACACAGCTTCTCCAAAGCTTTGTTTGTTCTCAAAAAGAGATAAAGGAGGTCTTTATTTCCTGCCAGGATATTTCATAATAGCCCCTAACTGAAATCAATATAAATTTCTATCAACAATAGAACAGAGACATAAATTATGATGTAATCATATAGAAGAAGTCTGCAAAGCAACAAATATATATGTATATGGATATATACACACACACATATATAAATCCTTGCTACATGAAGAAAAGTAGATGAATTCTACACAAATGATATTAAATGAATGAAACAAGACCCAAAACTATATGTTTGAGATATAAAAAGAAAAAAATTATATTGGGATTGCTAACAGAGCAGTGATTATCTCTGGATAGATGATAAGGGTGTTAATTATGAAATCATATGATAAACTACTTTAAGGAATTAGGAATATTATATATTAAGATTCACCACAGTTAGCCATGAGGTAGATTTAACCCACCACTTGATTAGAATCCAAACATATCCCTTTATTAACATATGATCTGTGAGTGCTTTTATGCCTGAATAAATTAAATCTCAGATCCTGAATAGAAAAACATCACTGACCTCTGTTCTATACCATGATCTGAGTAGTAATACTCACAGTTATATAGAGGAGAAATGTCACCAATCCCTGTTCATCCACTACTATACTGAATATTATAATACTAAGAGGAAGAGGCATAATGGGGGACTGAAAGTGGCAAAGAATGCAAGACACCTTTACAATGTAGAAGTAACAGTCAAACCCTGTGCTATAGATGGATGAGAAAAGGGAGCATATAAGAACTTAGTCTTGAGCTACAAGGATGAGAAGAGAGTAGTGATATTTTCCATATGGTTTTATTCAAACCAGCTCTCTGAACCTTTTCTAAATCACAGATGAACATGAATTTCAATGTGTACTTCCTTAATTTCTTCAATATACAACACAAACAAGTTACTTAATTATCTCTCGCCCCCAATTCCCTTTCTGCAAAATTGACATAACAATGGTATCTCAGTAGGTTATTATAAAAATTAAGTGTCATAAATATACGTAAAGTACTTAAAGCAACACTTGGGGGGATCTCAGTAAGCACTAATTTTAAGAAAGTAATAAAAACCATTAATTTTCTTGCCAGAAAAATAAGCATACACACATTCGTAGACTTTAAAACAGTCATAAGAGGCATGCTATCCCATCTCTCTAGCCCACAGTGGGCTAGTCACATTTGTAAAGGCATTGTGAAGGTGCAGCACGCCCTCAGCTGTCTCCAAAGCCCCAGGAATGCTCAAGGCTAAGAGAGAACATTCCCCTTCCTATCAGACAACAATCCAGGGCCCTGAGGACTGCTCTGTTAGCCAGGTGACAAACTGACATCTAATTGCACAGGCTTCCCTGCTAACTGCCAGATGACAGGGTCTAGGGAGCCCTGGAAGGCACACGCTGTGAGGTGAGACCAGCCTAGCTCTTTGGTCTGCTGTGCCCGTATGTGGAAGCTACTCCCCCAAGTTCAGAGATGTAGAGTTGAGTTTCCAGCAGCAGTGCAGCTGTGATGGAGTGTCCTACAATCCATCAATCTCCACTGCCTTTGGGGACTGTTTATCACAGCTGGCCTCCACAGAAGCACAGTTCTTGTAATACCCCTGGGCTGCTGGGGAAACACCAGCCCGTCTCCACTAGACAGGTGTAGTAATGCTTTTCTTGGTGTAGAAGGCAGACTTACCCCACAGCTAGTGTGTAAAAGACATGAGATGATGTTGGCTTGTGCCTGTCTTATAAGAAGATGGGTGTTTTAATGTTCTCTGGCACTGGGGGAGTCAGGAGTGCAATGGCACTCTCCACAGCAAGAGGAACTGCTGTCCAACCACAGGAGGGACTGGGGGGAGCTTTGCAATTGCTTGTGAGGGAAAAATATTCCTTTGTTTTATTACTGCTTGTCAACTGGGAGATAAGGGACTCAAACAAAAATCAAGAGTTTGGAAATTATACAAATATGTGATAATCAAAGAATAACATCTCACTTAATAACCATGAATAAAAATAAGAATCAAAAGGGAGGTTAGAAAATGAGGTGATTGAAAATGAAACAACAACACTTCAAAAGCTATGGAACAGTGCTTAAAACAGTTGTTGTGGGAGAAAAAAATCACATTTATAAACACACACATCATAAGACTAAAGGTGAGATGATCCTTCAGGGTTCCTGCTTCATGAAAGAGTCTGCGAGACATTCTGCAGGATACAGAAGAAAATGACTGAACTGTCTTTGAAATTTCCTGCTTCATGAAAAAGTCTGCCAGATACTATGGGCCTGTAGGCTGAAGATGGATGCCCCCACAGTACAGAAAAACTTTGGATGACTGTCCAGGCAGTGAGATGTCTCTGTCATTTCTAGAGTTTTGGAAGTTGCTTACAATGTACTTCCTGCTTACTTAGGTAATATCATATCCTTCTGGAGTCTTTGATGGAGTTAAAAATTTATAGTTATAATTATATATGGTTATAGTTTTCCTTAGATAAAAGATAAAGTGGATATAAATATTGTAACTGCAATTCTTATTTGATACCTGTTTTGTTATATGTAATTTTACTATGTTAAAGTTAAAACCTTCCTTTTTATTTAAACAGAAAAGGTGAGGTGATGTGGGAGTCCCCGCTGTGTGCTGTAATTATCATTAATGAAAAAAGAAACTGTTTTGGCCTGTTGATAGGGCAGAACTTAGGTAGGCGGAGAAGATGGAACTGAATTCTGGAAGGAAGAAAGCAGAGTCAGAGAGACGCCATGAATCCACCAGAGACAGATCCTGGAAATTTTACCTGGTAAGCCACTGCCACATGGTGATATATAATTAATAAAAATGGGTCAAATTAATATAAGAGTTAGCCAACAAGAAGCTAGAGCTAATGAGCCAAGAAGTGTTTTAATTAATACAGTTTCTGTGTGGTTATTTCAGGGCTAAGCTAGCCAGGTGGCCGGGATGAACAAGTGGCCTGGCTCTCCTTACAACACATCATAAGACTGAAACAGAGATAAAAGGGATAGGACACATACAGATTACAAAAAATTGGACAGGTGAAAGTTAGATCTTTTAACAAAATGGACAAACTTCAGATTATCCTAAACAAGAAAAAGAGCAAGACAATCCATGTTTCTAAAACAAATCATGTAAAAAGGGCACTAATACCCACATTGAAGCTGGGTAGCAAGGAGTTAGGTAGGAGGGCCCCAATAAAATCGCAGTTGTACCCTGAGAGAATGCCCCTATGTCATTGAACTTCCTTGAAGCTACAGTTGAGTTCTTCACTCTCTAGCAGAAAGTGCAGCATCAGGAAACTTTCCTAGTTGCCACACACATGCACTAGTGAAGGATATGGGTCTTCAAAAAATCCTAAATTTGTATAACAACATTTTCATTGTGGTTTTGACCCTACCCTACAACATTCTACTCCAGGGCTTTTCAAGACAATAAGGTTAAGACATCCTGAAGGGAAGTCAGGATCCACTATGACTAGGGAGGGCATCACCTTCCCCTTGAATATGTGACCCACTTCAGAAATAGTCACTAAACCTTTAAATCCACAGTGAACTCAACACACTGACACCTGCTTCTGGGCAGCCCTGTTGTAGAATAATCTTTTTGTAAAATGTGAAGATGTGTCTTTGCCAAGGCACCTTGTGATTGGTGTAATAAAGACATGAATGGCCAAAAACAAGGCATGAAGAGGTTAGGGGGGATTTCTGAGCATCAAGAAAAGAAAAGGAGATGAATCCAGGTACTAAAGAGACACCAGAGGACATGCAAAGGAACGGGGGTATAAGATGGAAGAGATACAAAACAAATTATCAAAACTTGAGACTGCACAGAATGATGAATGGATAAAGAAAATATGGTGTGTATGTACTATATGCAATCAAGTTTTATTTAGCACCAAAGAATGGAATTGTCATTTGCAATAAATAGATAGAACATGAGATTATTGCATAATCTAGACATTACCAGACATAGAAAGACATATATCATATGTTTTATGTAGAACCTAGATAGACTAATGATAGATGACTGACACATAGGCAGAGATAGATAGATAGATAGATAGATAGATAGATAGATAGATAGATAGATAGATAGATAGATAGATAGATATTAGGTAGAGGACCAGTTGATATAAATGTATATAGTAATCATAAATAATATTCATACATTAAAATGTCAAGATGAAACATATTCCTTTGTATTCCTTTGTGCACTAATTTAAAATATAGACCAGACTGGAAGCATGGCTCCACAGTTAAAAGCATATATTGCCCTTGCAGAGGATCTGAGTTTGTTTCCCAGTACAGACATCAGGCAGGTTATACCACCTATAACTTTAACTCAAGAGGATCTTATACTCTCTTCTAGCCTACACAGGTACTATATTCACATGCATAAACACCTACCCAGACACAGACTTACATACACAATAAAAACCAAATCTTTGGAAATATATGAAAACAAAATTTAAAGGAATACATAGAAAATTTGTGTATGCCCATAGTCAACAAGCAGACTAAACGGACAACAGCCCTAAAACACAATTACTTCACCGGTAAATGTTACCTAACATTTAAAGGATAATTAATATCAACCTTCCAAAGCCTCTTCCATAAACTAAAAAGAGAAAAAGTACCCCCGAACATATTACATAAAACTAGTATTACACCGATTTTGACCCAAACAAAGATTATCTCTTTGCAAACTGCAGACTACTACTACTTTCTGCTAAAGCAACTGTAAAGACCCTTCCTACAACCCCAGAAAACAGAATCCATGACAGACAAATAAGATCATACAGCATTAATGCAGGAATGCAAGTTTCACACTGCAGGATCAATATACAAAGGACAACTGTATTTCTAAATGGTAGCAATGCATAATCCCAAAAAACCCAATATAATTAATATTAACAACAACAATAGTATAATAGAGCTGAAGAGCTAGGCCAGAAGGTGAAAGCATTTTTCATGCAATCCAACTTTTATCTCTAGAGCTCACAGTAGAAGGAGAGAATAGATTCCTAAATGAAATCAGACCTCCACACTCAAGCATGCCATGGCGCAGGCATAGGTAAGCCTATACACACATACATGCACAAATACAACAAATGCTTTAAAATACTGCAAATACACACAAATACTACAAATACTAAATTTAAAACGTTTATGAATAAACAATAAAGAATTTTCAAATTTCTTATCAAAATTATAAAGCATCACTGAAATAAAATAAAGAAGACTTATCAAAGAAAAAAGCTAGCCGTTATTTTTGTGTGGAAGTCTTATTACCGCTCAGACAGAAATACCCTCTAAATTGATTAATAGATTCAATGTAATCACTATTAAAACCACAGCTGGATGTTTTTAACAAAAATTAACAAACTAACACTCTTGTGGAAATTTAAAAGACTCAAAATAATCAAATCAAACAACAATCAAAAGAACTCAGAATGATACGACAGCAAAATTAGATGGCTTACACTTCCCAATTTCAGAAATTACTGTGAAGCTGTAATAATCAAGAATATAGTCTCAACACAGAATAAAACCAAGATTCAAAAATTAAGCCTCCCATTCATAGTTTGCTTTTGACAATGATGCTAATAAAATTTATTAAAGAACATAATATCCACAATGAAAAGAATAAAACTGGATACTTACATCATATCAAAAAATTAACCAAAATGTATCCCAGGCCTCAAAAGAAGATCTAAAACTGGAAATATCCTTAAATATAAATCACTGGTGTTTTTAGATAAAGCAACATGTTCTTAGACATATTAGTCAGGGTTCTCTAGAGCAACAAAACTGACAGGGTTAAAAAGTATATATGTAAGTTATTAAATTAATTTACACTGAAATAGTTAACAACAATTCTTTCACATCTTGAAGTCTGAGAATCTGGCAGTTGCTCTGTCCTTTGCTCTGGGTGCCTCATCAGTCAGAGAGCCCCACAATGGCCATGTCACACTGGAGAGGCTGATGATCTGGTTATGCTTAGGCCACAGGGCTGGTACCCTTAGTGTGTGTGCTGAGTTCTTCAGTAGTCCCAATATGGTACTGAAGCCCTTGAAGATTCCTTGAAGATGCCACATGGTGGAAGCCTGAAATATTAGCTCTAAAGTCAGCAGCAATAGGAAATGCTGAGAGGAAGAGGAAGTGTTGGGGATATTTGGTTACACAGCGAACCCCCGAGACTGTGTTAATAAAATCAAACTAGGAGCAGGGGGCAGAGCTGGCAACTAGTTGACAAGAATTCACCATAGAGAGTACAGAGGAAACAGGAAAATGATAGAGAGATGCACAGGGAAAAGTAGGGAGGGACTTGGAAATTCATGGTCTTTTTGGTTTAGGACGGCTGGAGAGCCACTGTCTTGGTGAATCCCTGGCCAAAAATGAAGGTCAGCTAGTTGTTTCTCGGCCTCTCTGAGAACTAAACTAAAACTAAAGAGGTTTTCACTCCAATATCTGACTCCCAAGTCTTTACTGGTAAACAGAATGATAGAGACTTAACTAGAAACAAAACGTCCTTCCTCCTGACATACCCATTTTATCTGGGCTGCTACTGGAAGGTGCCACCCATATTTGAGGTGAGTCTTTCCACACCAACTAAAGTCATCATGACAATTTTGAATGTAAGTCAGTCTACCCAGATGATTTTAATTTGTTACAAGTTGACATTAAAACTAACCATCAAGTATGACTAAAACAAGCTTCAGCAACAGCAAATTTTATACATATACATACATACATACATACATACATACATACATACATACACACACAGATTTGGCTTTACTAAAATTAAAAGACTTGTGCTTCAAAAAATTTCCATTAAGAAAGTTAGAAGACATAGTATAGTAGCACAAACCTAAAATCTCAGCACTTAGGAGGATGCAGCAAGAGGATAATGAGTTCAAGATTTGCTCAAGTTATGTGGTGATTTCCACACTAGCTGACTTTAGCCAAACCCTATCTCTTAATAAATAATAACAATGATAATAAGGGAAGTGAGAAGGGAAGGAGACAATCCACAAAACGGAAGAAAAAATGTCAAGTATATATCTGAAAGAGGTCTGTGCCCCACCTAGAGCGCTCACTCCCTCAGGTGATGAAAGAGAAACCTGTTTTAAATGAGGCAAAGGATTTGAATAGGCATGTAGATAAATGATAAAGAACAGGAAAAGATGCTGAATAGTATTAGTCTATTAGTAATATTAGTCTAATAGTATTAGAGAAGGGCAACTCAAAATCTGATGTGATAGAACTTTGCACTCATTCTGATGGCTTTAAGGGAAAAAAATCAAACGCTGATAAAGATAAATAATATTAAGCCTCAGTATGTTTATTTGAGAGCAGCTGCAGGACAAGAAACGTCTGCCTACACAAGTTCCCCAAAACATCACCACCAGCTGGTCACTATTCATACCCACAAGTCTGTGGCACTGTTTCACTCTGAAACCTTAACAGTCAGCTTTTCTTCACTATAAAGAAACGTCTGAGAACACTGAAGAAACGGTTATTTTAATTCGCAGACTTGGAGGTTTTTGTCTGTGGTTGAATGGCTAATTGCTTTGGCCTATGCAGAGGTAGTTCCTCATGATGGAAGTGTAAGCAGAGGAAGCTACACAACTTGCTACAACTAGGATGTGAGAGAGTGAGTGGTACTAAAGGAGTCAGAGTCCCACTGTCCCCTTAAAGTCATTCTCAAAGTAATTCCTTCCACAAATCCCTACTTCCTTAAGTTTCTACCTCAGCACAGTAGTACCTGGACTTGAGACCAAGACCCTCTACTCATAAGCCTTTGGGGGACATCCAAGATACAACCTACAACAAAAATATTTTGAAATGGGATACTGGGCCAAAGTCACACAACTTTAGGAACATGCTGCTAATCTTTGCATTGAACACTTCAAATGATAAAATTTACAGTATGTGAATTATATCTCAAATGCTGATAAAATAATAAACAAGAAAAACTTGGTGGCATGAAAAACTTCAATCATATAAATATTCATGAAATAAACATAAATAACTTAATGTTAGTATCAGTATCCTTTCTAGAAATTTCCAATTCAACACTTGCTTGTGAGATTACAAGTATAGAAACTTCCACTCACAAATGCTTGAGAGTATTTCAGACAGTGTTTTTGAGTAGGAGCAGAAAGTAGACATTTCTAATTTTAAAAGGCTACTTGAGAAACACATTTTTGCTTGAGGTATTAAATGCAATCAATGGTTGGCAGCTTCATGTAAAATTAAACAACACATATTTACCCTATAATATAGCAATTTCATTCAAATATTTACTCCAAAGGAGTGAAGAAATATGTTCAGGGACACAAACAAGAAGCCAAGATGGCAGATTAGAAAGTAGCCATGCTTTGTAGCTTTTCTGCAACTCAGAAATATAGCAGCTACATAAACAACCTCTCAGTGAGGAGACTGAGTGATAGAAGGTACTAAAGTACAACACGGGACAGAGAACAAGGGACCCAGAGACTTGTTATCACATCAGAGGTTCAACTTCCTGAAACACTAGGGAGCAAAAAGGATAACTAGGCTTCAACACAATGACAGGGGGTGATATCAGTTGTTTACTGTAACCAAAACACACATCTCCCAGAGAAAAGAAAAATCAGCAAGCAAATTTCATAATTAAACTACCTCATTGTAGGCCAACTAAGCATTGCAGACATTTACAAAATAGGGTATTTATCATAAGTAGACATTATTTTTGATAGTTCATGAGACATTTTCCAAAATCTATTATATTTTAGGCCATAAATTAAGAATTAGAAAACACAAGACATTGAAATGATTTCTCACAACTTTTGAGATTATAATGGAGTGAAACAAGAAGTCACCACAAAGAGAAGCCTAGGGGCTGGTGAGATGGCTCAGTGGCTATGGGCATCCTCTGTTCTTTCAGAAAACTTGGGTTAGGCTCCTGGCATCCGCATGGTGGTTCATAACAGTCTATCATTAGAGCGCCAGGGCATATGCCACTGTCTTCTGAACTCCTCATGCACTAAGAACACTTGTGGGGCACATACATACACACATTTAGCAAATAAAATGAAATAAATGAATTTAAAACATTTTAAAAAGTAAATAGGAGAAAGCCCCAAAACATATGAAAAGTATGCCTTTTTGAGCAATCAAAGGTCTATTAAAGAAATAAGGAAAAATTTAAAAATACCAAAAGAAAGTGGTTGTACAACAAACATATCAGAATCCATGGGATATATCAAAGACAATTTTAAAAGACAAGATGGCATTTACAAATGACCACACAAGAAACTCATCAGACATCAAGTCAATGTAGCTCAGTGTCTTATAAACACAAAACCAATAAAAATAATAAATATCAAAACTACAGTTAATGAAACTGATTCTAAAAAAAACCACACCAAGTGTAAATAAGACACAGAAATTTCAGATTCTTTGAAACTTTTAAAAAGAGTGGTGAATATTTAATAAGACTAGCCCAAAGAAAGAGAAGACCTACTTACACATGAAAGAAGAACATGATAAGGGTTAAAAATACCAGGGGTCTATAAAAGATTACTTTGAAAACTTATTCTCCAACAAACTGGAAAAGAAGAAATGGATGAATTTCTAGATGCTATGACTTACCAAAATGAACAAAGAGAATATTTTAAAAACCTCTACAAGAATGGGATTGACACAGTATACAAAGTTGCCCAACAAACAAAACCTGAGGGCTAGAAGAATTCAATGAAGAATTTTCCAGACCTTTAAAGAAGAATTATCTCCAAGGTTTCTGAAGCTATAGCATAAAACAGAAAGGAATGGAATGTTTCAAAACTCATTCTATAAAATGAGGATCATACGGTTTTAAATTTAATTTAAAAATCAGATAAGGGAAAAACCTAAAAAGTACATAAATCATTAACCCTATAATATAGCAAAAATACAAAGAACATATTCAACAACGGGTTAGTAAAGACCACACACCATGACCTTGTTGATTTCATTCCAAAGTTCCCAGTAATATTGAACACATTTAAGTCAATGAATGTAAGACAGCACCTAGATAAAGCCAAGGGCAGAATTCACAGAATTTTCTCAATAAAGGAAATTGAACACTCATTTGTGATAAAAGTGCTGAGGAGTGTACCCAAAGGAATTTATATTCTGCTACAGAGATAGAAATACTTTCGCACCCATTTCTGTTGCTGCCTTACTCAAAATAGGTAGCTAGGAAATGAAATTAACCCAGATGGAAGTCAACAGGAAAAAAAATGGATAAAGATAATTTGACAAATATAACGGAATACTACTCCGCAGTTAAAAGTGCGGATAATTAGTGATTGTAAGTGCCCAGCCATAGATGGCACATATTTATCAAGTTCAATTATCAACTCCCACCAAGTTCAGGGACCACTGCAAAAGAAGAGGCAGAAGGAACTGAAGAACTGGAGGACAGAGAGGAGAGCTATGTAGTGCTGTCTTCTAGACATGACATGAGAATTGAACTCATGAATTCATAGCAGCTATAGGTACTTTCACAAGACCCATACTAGATCATGAAGCCAAACTTCCAGAACAGATGGGGGCACTTTAAAGACCCTACCCTTTGCTGAGGAGCAACTGACAATTGATGGTTGCCAGAAAAGGGGACCCATTCTTTTCTGAGGGAATGAACACTGGCAGCTTACCCATGCTCCAGTGGGTGACCCCACAATCCCACAACAATTTACATATGGGCAGCACTAATTTGACTCAGTGGATTATTAATAGAATATGAGGCTATAAATTAAGAGGTAGACATTACAGAGAGGTTCAGAGAACACTGGAGGGAAGAAATGAGAGGTAGGTGTAATCATATTTCATTGTATACTCTACAAAACTCTGAAAGAATAAAAAAGTATCAATTATTACAGTAGACAAAAAGAAAAAGATGTAGATGCCCATTCCAGCAAAATAGGGGATATGTATGTCAAATCTTCAGCTATGATCAAAATGAATGGGGGAAACCAGAAACATACCCTCCAAAATCAAGAATGAGACAAGAACATCTACTCCAACTGCTCTTATTCAATACTGCACTTGAAATTTTAACCAGGGCAGTAAGTCAGGAAAAAAAATTAAAAGTTCACAAATAAAAAAGAAGTCAAATTACTCCTACTTGCAGATATTGTGATCCTGTTCTTAGAACCCCCTGGTGACTTCTCAAAAGACTTAAAATTGACACTGTCAGCAAAGTAGCAATACACAAAATCAACACACAAAGCATAAAGTCAACAGAAAAGCACAAAATCAACAGAAAAAGCACAATATCAACATAAATAGCATGAGTTTTTAGATAGATAACAAAAAGTGTTCTTTTATATCTATGATGTGGGAATGATTTCTTATTAATAAAGAAACTGCCTAGGCCCATTTCATAGGCCAGCCCTTAAGTAGGCGGAGAAAACAGAACAGGATGCTGGGAGAAAGAAGCTGAGTCAGTGAGTCGCCATGGTTCTCCCACGCCAGACAGACGCAGGTTAAGATCATTCCTGGTAAGGCGGCTCATGGGCCACACAGAATAATAGAAATGGGTTAGATCAATATGTAAGAGCTAGCCAATAAGAGGCTGAAACTAATGGGTCAGGCAGTGATTAAAAGAATACAGTTTCCGTGTAATTATTTCGGGGCATAAGCTAAGCTAGCCGTGTGGGCGGCTGGGTGCCTGGGGACGCAGACCCGCTGCTCTTATTACAACATATCTATCTATCATCTATCTATCTATCTATCTATCTATCTATCTATCTATCTATCTATCTATCTATCTATCCATCCATTTGAGAGTAGATCTTATCAAATAGCCCTGGCTTGCCTGTAACTTGTTATATAGATGAGATTGGCCTCAAACTTCTGTCTCTGCTTCCTGAGTGTCCTTCCTGTCATGATGGGCTTTATTCTTTCAAACTAGGAGTCAAAAATAAACCCTGGAGTTAATTCTTATCAATTATTTGGTCACAACACTGAAAAAAAATAACTAATCAAAAGGAAACAATTACCAAAGTGAAAAGACAGTCCTACAGAACTGGGAAAAATATCTTCAGCTGCTATTTATGAAATGGAGAGTAAACAATATTTTATATGCATATAAAATATGTGTGTAAAATATAATTATATGTGACTATATATGTGTGCATTTGTGTGCATATATGCTTATATACATATACACATATATTATATACATAAAAACATATATAGAGAGAGAATATCCAAACAGCAAGTAATATAATCAACAAATGGGTATGAACCAAAAAGATACTCCTCAGAAAAAGAAATATAATAGCCAATAAATACATGAAAAATAGTTCAGCATTTTTACATACCAGTAAAATACAAATCAAAACTACATTGAAATTCTATCTCAACTCAGAATGGCTATCATCAAGAAAACAAAAAAATAACAAATGCTGGCAGGGATGCTGGGGAAAAGAATTCTCATACACAATTGATAGTACTGTAAATCAGTACAGCCACTGCAAAACTAGCAAGAATGTTTCTCCAAAACTGAAAAAAGAATGATCATATATACAGCTGTCCCACCACTGGGTACACCAGAAAGAAGCTAAGTCTGCATGCAACCTGAACATTCATGTTTCTTGTAATGCTACTTACAAGAGCCAGGTGTCGGAATCAGTCTAGTTCTGTGTATCAAAAGATGAACTGATAAAATGTGTGTGTGTATGTGTAAAATGCAGTTATTGAGTCATAAAAAGACAAAAATATGTGACTTACTGAGTACTGGGTGGAACTGGAGATCATAGTATTGAGAAACAAATTTAGCCCATCCGAGAAAGATGGATGCTGCATTATTATTGCATATTTCACATCCCTCATATGTGAAGGAGAAGACATGAAAGTAGAAGATGGCCTATGAGGGAAGATGAAGGCCTGTGCAGGGAAAGGGGGTAAAGACATTGATGAGGTTGATTTACACAAAGTACCTTGTGTACATGTGAATACCACAATAAAACCTGTTGTTTTTATAATTAATATGTGTTAATAAAAATAAGTTAAAAATAAAGATACAAGAAAGCTAGTACAGGGTATCTTAAAAAGCTTTGGCAAGACAGTTCCAAAGTGGAAATGACCACATGTCCAGGAGAAAGAACAACTAAATTAGTATATATTAACATAGGTAGAATATTGCCAAGCAGCAAAAGTGAGATATTTACAGCAAGGAGATTAATTTTCATCAGCATTATGTGAAGCCCAGGAAGGCGCACCACATGCCACGTAAGCACCCGCTACATTAATCAGAAGAGATCTCATCAGAGAAAGTGTTGAAAAGAGAGATGGGGGGCTAGCTGGGGCAGATTAATGCCGTCCTCAGCTCTAATATTTTTTTCTGAAATAAGCCCCTTTGTTTCTTTTCTCCCCTTTCTTTTTTGACTATTCCAATCTCCCCTATTTTGTCTCTCCCATACCTAATATTTTGAAGACATTAAAAAAGATTAAAGTAAAAGAATCACTCTTCATTTTTCCAATAATGTATGTGAAATGCCTTTAATGTTCACTAATTTTCTAGATTATGACATAAGGTGCTACCTGGACCTCACAGAAATTTTTGCTATTATAAGTTCTTATAAAGTTATTTCTTTTTAATCTCATTTGGAATAATGGTCATGTGATCACATAGAAAAAATCAAACTCCTGAACTGGATGCTTATGATCTGACACATTTTTAATGCAATGAATACCTTTAGATTAACTTGTCATATGGTTGTAAATCATTTTAGCTCAGCAGGTAAATCATGATGGCTCATCAGGTAAAAGTGCTTGCTGTCCAGCCTGACAACCTGAGTTCAATCCCTAGAACCCAGCTGATAGAAGGAGGGAAGCGGCTCCCAAAAGCTCTCCTATGATTTCCACACATGTACTGTGACACACAAGCACACTCACATTAACTAGTTAATGTAAAGAAAGTTGGGATTTTTAAACCACAATAACTCTGTGGTGTCACCACATCATGGAAACACTGCTTTTACCTGAGCACACATTTTCTGTGTGATGCCAGAATAACCCACACAGGGACTTCCTCTACTCTTATCTACACATCATATTTCAAGCCTATAATAAATGGCTCTTGATAGAATCTGATTAACCTCAACAGCTCAAATAAGCACTGTCTTTATGAATTAAGTGGTATATTTAATTTATTTTATGATCAGAAATCAATTTTCTTCTGAGTCTTTAATTTCAATTAACTTCTTCCTCAGGCAAGAGCTCCACAGAATTTTGTGCCTATGTGATTTCTCTAAAATGTCTAATGTGGACATAGAATATAGCTGTAAGACATGATTGATACTGCAGGGAGCACGCGGACTCACGTTCTCTGTTATAACTGCTGTAGATGCACTTAGACTAGAGGCTTATGTTTACAAGCTAGTAGGAAAGAATACCAAAGTGCCTCAGATAAATCGTAGTAAAGAAGTTAAAAGGTATCACCATGTATAAAGAGACCATGTATAAAGAGAGTCATGCACTGTACATCAGAAGGTCCCATAATTGCTGCAAGATATCCCATGTCAGCAGAGCCAGACAACTTTCCACACCCAAGTTACCTTTTAAGCAAGGGAGATTGAAAAAACACTACTGACAACTCAGACAACAGGAAGCCTATACTCTAAGGCAGTGGAAAGTCAACTCAAAGATAAAACCTTCACCAATACCATTGACAAGCTGCAATGTAGAACACAAATTGATGGGAGAAGGGGATGCAACCCTCCAGCAGCATTGACTAACCCTAGCGGCAATTAACCAGACACTTCACTCTTGGCTTTTCTCCAAGTAGAGAAAGAAATGGAAACACAGGCCAACTATGAGCCTTTGCGAATGCAACTATAACCTATGTACATGAATGAAGTTTGAGAAGATCTAAATGGCCATTTTTAAGTAAGACTTTTGATCGCTTTGAGTGCATATTACTTGGTAATTCCTCAACAAGTTCTAACTATCACACGGGGAAACATCTGCTGTGGTACACGGTTGGTACTCATGTTTCTTACATGTATTTTTCTTCCCATTTTGTGGGAAGTGTTGGGTTAAAGTGGGATGCTTCACAGATCTTTATTAAAACATAGAGTGGATTTCCTTACAATTTGACATGGCCTGGCCTGTGATCTTACTTTAATGTCATACAAGTGGTCTTGTAGTATCAATTCTTATTCTTTTAGCACGTGACTGCCACATAAAAAAGCCCAGGCTAGCCTACTAGAAACATAAGCCCAAGCTAAAGGCAGCACTCTTCCATGACACATATGAGAAAGGTCAGCAGAAAACCTCAGTTCTAAGTCGAGCTGTCTGTCAGATTACTGCTGTGGGAATGACCTAAGGCAAGACCAGAAGAAACAGTTCCTACAAAAGACCAGTGCCCAAGCAGATGGCCCTCAGAATCATCATTGGTATTTCAGGCCTTTACATTTTGGATGATTTGCTATACAGCAAGAGGTCACTGAAACATTCTTTCTTGTGCCCAAGTCTCTGGATGAGCTGGACTCACCAGAAAAGAGCAGAGAGTTCAAAGGTGGAGGAAGACGGGAGAAGTCAAAATGTTCCGGAGGAGACATCCAGATGGCTCCTGGCTGTCCCAGTAGAGCTTATTCTACTAGGATGGTGCACAGATGTTTGCTTGCTTATCTTAATAACCAAGTTGGTTCATAGCTCAGTAACTTTCACCAAGAGCTTTGAAATTCCTCATTATACCAACTGAAAACAAAATGGAGACTTGGATAGCAAAGAATCCATTTAATTGCACTGTATTTACTAGCAAAATGTTCCCTTAACACCGAAGATAGAGTGGTCTGAGCAAGGTTTTATATTAACCAATTTAAACATGTAGCCTGGTAAAGCTCAATTCATTCAGTGGTCTGATCAATAATAATATAAACAATCACATTTATCAAGGACTTGGTATGCATCGAGTAGGACCTAAATATTTTATGTGATTGGCCCTCCTAACTGACTGTGAGATGGATGTACTGGTTTGCCCATTTAGGAAACTATAGGAAGTGATTCATTTCTTGTACTTCCCAAACACTCATAATTAATCACTGGTTTAAGTTAAATGCAAGATATCAGATTCTTAAAGGAGTTCTCTTGGCTACCACTAAAGGCTCTGATCTAATTTAATCTTTGATTTAAAGGCTCAGAATAGAGGATTGGGGGTTATTGTGCAATACAAGTAAAGTTCAGACTTTATCCTTTATTGAAGAGTTCAGAATTACAGAGATAAACTTGCTTTCTCTGATAAATCCCCAAGCCCATGGTGTATCCCTCCAATCCTGCTGCTTGACTACACACGTGAGCTATTTGCAAGTCTCTGAATCTCACCCTGACCTAGCTTGAGAGACAGAGGCTGGACACAAAAGGTGGGTGCTCATAAATTCTGTGTGCAAGCTCACAGAGGATCAACTTCTGAAGATGAGACTCAAATCCACCAAGGACTTTCTGATGATTTTTTTTCTGGGCCCTGACTCTTTAAGGGCTCTAGAGGTTCATCTTACAGTGCAATGGCTTTTCATTTTGGCTGACCATGAGACTTGCCAAGGATTCAAAAGACTCATTCCTCAGCATTCTTCATTAACCTGTTCAACTTTCTTCTCACAGCAGTGTCAGGGGCCAAAGTGAGTCTATGGATGGATTCATGTCATTAGTAAAGATTACATCTTTGGTGTAATAAGTTCTATACTTCCAGGTAAAGAAAAAAATGGTAGAAAACATATCAATCATTTTAAGAGATCTTATTCTCTGAAAGTCATACATATTCCTTAGGAGTGAACTAGTGGGCGTATCACAGAATTAACTGTACAAGGCTAGAAAAATTCTATCTCTACAACCTCCAAGGCTATTTTGCTTTAGACTATTACACCTTTTCCACTTGGCCACATCCAGACCCATAATCAAAGCCTTAGTTTTGTAAAAGAAATAATGCATAATGCTATACTCATATAGATATTAATTCTTTCATCATGGCAGACTCTAGCTCCAGTTAAAAAGTACCAGAGTTCCAGCCCAGACCTGTTTATCTGTAATCATTTCTATGTTTAAGATGCTCTGTCTGGCAAGCTGGAGAGATGCCTGAATAGTCAGAGTGCTTGTTGTTCAAGCAAGAGGACTGAGCACTGATCGGAAGCCATGTAAACGCTAGGTGCATATGGAGGCTTGTCTGTAATTCTGCCCTCAGGCAACAGAAGACAGGGGTTCCCAAGGTGACTAGTTACATTAGCCAAACTGGAAAGGGGTAAATTTCATTGAATGACCCTGTCTCAAAGTACATGCTGGAAGGTACTGAAGAATTTATCTTGATATCATTTCTCCTTCACTTACATAATCACATACATGCACATATACACACATATACACAGCACAATGCAAGCAAAAAAGCACCACACAGACACATAAAAGGACGAAAAAAAAGATCATCATCTGGTGCCCTAACCTGTGTAATGCCTCAAAGGACCATGGTACACAGCATTATGGACAACTGACATTTTCAACGTGAGTATCTGCTCCATCTGCCACCCTATCACACAGTGTCCTGAGCAACAGACATTCTGGAAATAATCAAATTAAATGATTGAACAAGCTACACTCTTCTCAAGTAAAAATTATGCTGCAGTAATCAATATTTGTACCCAATGGTTACAAATCCGTTATAAACTTAGTTGTTTCCTCTTGGTTTCTAGGTTTAATCCATTGTATATCACTGATTAGCTCAGTCTGTGACACCCCTCCCTCCAGTTTCCCCAAACTCCTTTTATATTTTCCAGAAACCAACACAGCCTTGCCTGTCTTTCTAGAGAAACTGAAGATGTCTCCTAATGGCCGTGTTACCAGAACATTCTATTACCCACTTGCCAACTTTTTTCATTTCCCTAATTCAAGTCAATTGTTTTGCACAGACTGCACCAACTGTGAGGTCTGGTTTCTACTTAAGAAAGTTCAGAAACAGGAAGATTACCCAAATCACCTTGTTAATTTGTGTTGACTAAGTTTTCTGTTCAGCTGGTCCTGCATTCTTTAAGTCCCAAAGAAATCACACAGAGGCCTATATTAGTTCTAAAATGATTGGCCATTAGCTTAGGCTTCTTATTAACTCTTATAACTTATAGTAGCCCGTTATTCTTGTCTATGTTAGCCATGTGGCTTGGTAGCTTATTCGGTGAGGCAGTCACATCTTGCTTCTTCTGTGGCTGAGTCTTTCTTTCCAGAATTCTCCTGTTCTCATTGACCCACCTCTACTTCCTGTCTGGTTGTTCTGCCTATACTTCCTGCCTGGCTACTGGCCAAACAGCATTTACTTAAAATATAATTGACAGAATACAAACCATTGTCCCACACCAAATTTGAGAGAGACCAGATTTGAAAATCTGGCCTTTCATTTCACCGGCCATGGTGGTATGTCTATAGCAATGAAACTTTGGAAACTGAGGCAGGAGAATAAAGCCTGTAATTACACAACCAGCCTTAGAAACTCTCATGGCCCCCACAGTAGTGGTGTTACCTGCACCTGTACCCACACCTGGCTTTTTTCATGGGTTCTGAGGATTTGAACTCAAGTCCTCAAGCTTGAGCAGCAGTGTTCTTACTTGCTAAGTCATCTTTCCAGTCCTCATAAATACATTCGATGATCATTTAGAAAGAGTATAAAATCTAAACTCAGGGAACCACACATACAGTGGATTCAGATGCTATCTTGTTTTCAATCCCGAAAGGATATTATTGATTATTAGATCTCCTAAGAGCATGGAGATATTGCTATCGCACAGTTGTTTCTCTTCATAAAGGAAACGTGAATGGTTAAGCAAGCATTCAGCCGGTGTAGACGAAAATATCAAGTAATACACAGAAATAATCCATTTCATCCAGGACTTTCACTATGGTAATCTTTAGTTCTTCTTTTATTTCACTAGTAAATAAAAAACAAGCATGCATTGTTTCACATATGTCAGTCAACCCAACTGTAAGTGTTCCATATATGTTTTCCTTCAAAATAACCAATGGAGTAGATGATATCATAACCTAGACTTTTTATGAAAAATTTGAAGTGTAAAGTAAATTATTTCACTGAATCCATAGGAATAATGCTGAAAATTTGTGATGAAATCTAGTTTCAACCTCATACTTTCTGGGTCGAGTGGCTCCTCAGCTGATTATACATGCTTCAGCATGTCACTTGCAATGCACAGCCAAGCCAGATAAATTTTGGGAGGTGGGATACATTATTTCTATAGGAAGTATTCTGGGTTAGAAATACAATGGACTGTGATATTTCCAGTTTCATAGCCTTTGGGCATGAATCATGGTGGCTTCCATCTGACAGAGCAGATTGAACAGTTTTCCAGAAATATAGTCTGTAACAGATTCCTAGAGAAGCACAGATGCTCCAATTACTTGCCCAATGCCCACTTGGAATAAGTCAATGAGAGCCATCTTGTTTCATGAACTCTGTAGCTTGAACTGTGCCTGGATGGGTATCCATTCTCTCTCAGAATCAGCTCCAGATTCTACCACACAAGGCCACCCCCACTAATTTCCTATCACTTTTAAGCATTACTAGATACAGTTAGTTCTGTGTTATTTGTCAAGTATTCCTCTTGGCAATTGAACCAAGGAGATCAATGGCACTGTTCCAAGAGGCAAGCCTATATAATAAGATAGGTATGGTTGTTGAAAGGCCACATCTGATTGATGGTGAAGTTGCTTAAAACACCACATTTTGAAGTTCTTGCAGTCAATTGGGTAGGGTAGGCTTCATTCTCCACATTGTTAACCTCTTATTAATGTGGCAAATTTTAAACCAATGAAACACTAATATATAAGATACAAACTGAAGATGAAAAGGCATGCTCTGAAGTTTGACTGCCCTGGTTATATTTGAAAGTTTACCATCACCACGGAAAATGAGTCCTGAGGAGGCTGATGGCAGTAGGAAGCCATGGGAAAGAAAACTGAGTTCTCCCAATCAGCAGCAATAAATTGTCAGGAATGTGACAGACTCTGCCTTATAGCAAACCCAGCTGTCATGTGATTCAGTAGTGGCCATGGGTGCATGAGGAAGCCCAGCAGTGACAAAACCAGTTGGTCCAGTCCAGAAGAACATCCCATCCAACTCAAAGTCAAGGATTATGGGAAATGTTGGTTGATATTTTAAGCCACTAAGCTTCCATTGGTCTAGTATACAGGTAGAAACTGTCAAACATGACAAACCATAATAGGTTGATTTGGGGGAAAAATGAGACTTCTGGTTCTTGATTCCACATTTAAAGATCTTGGAAGTCATTGTCCTACTGTAACATGAACTGAAAAACTAGACGCACAATAGAAGCAACTATACTTCTTAGACCCAGGACAACCGTGATGGTATAAAGCAAATTACTGCCCTGGAGATTAGAGACTGGAAGCCATGCTTCATGAGATAGAGACATGTGACCCAGTAAAGGTACAGGAAAAGACAAACTTTCTATTGATGAATTGCTGGAGGCTCTGAATGAACAAGTCTAGAAGTTAAATTTTACAGGAGGATTTGGTTATAAGTTGAGCCTCACATTTGAATGAATTTACCTCTTACAGATTGACAAAAACATTACAAAATATCTTTGTAGGTCTAGCAAGAGAAGGCAAAAGGAATGATTTTGAAACACACCAGAATGCTGCCATTCACAACAAGACCCAGCCCTCAGAAGACACCACTTGACAAAGCCTAAAATGCTGGGGTGTGATTAGAGCCTAGCTACCCTGAGAGAGGAAGCATATCCAATTACAGGCAGTAGATGCTATATTTGATTTAAAGGGGAAAAAAACAATAATAAAAAAAGAAACATTTAACTTTGCAGCCCAAGGCTGGTTCATTAAAAGATGGGGATATTCTGTTTTCCTATTGCCGCCACATTACTAAAGGCTCGTTTCCAAGTTACTTTTCCCTAATACATCAATGCCTAGCGGTCAAGTGAAGATAACAGGGAACACACCTGCCTGTGAGTGCAGGAGAGCACGTGCGCATGCGTGCACGCATACATACCCTGAAGAGAAAGAGCAGGCGTTTTTACCATTGAGTTCGGATGATGGAATTAACAGGTTGGAAATGTAAAATGAGTATGATTAATATGCTAAGGAGTTTTAGGAATATAGTAGACGACATGCAAGGGCAGATGGGAGAAAAAAAATCTTTAGAAGGCCCAAAATTCAGTATTAGAAACCAAAAATACTGTAACTTAAATAAAGGGTCTCTTCAAGGACTTGTTAGAATAACAGATGTCATTTTAAAAAAGATTCTGAACTTGAATATATGTATCAATGAAAACCTTTCAAACTGAAACACAAAGAGATCAGGGATTTAAAGGAATGGAATAAAATATTCTAGAAAAGGAACAAGCTATGTGATGAGACTTCTAGAAGGAGAAGAAAAAACAGAAGGAAAAATTGTAAAAATAATGACCAAGAATTTCCCTAAATTAATGTCAGAAACCCAACTTACATTGCCAAATGGGAGAGAACATTCAGTTAGACAACTGGTAAAGAACAAAACAAGGGATCACCTAAATAACATTGAGAAGGTGAGACAGACCTGATCTGGAAACTTCTAATTTGTTCACCAGCTTCCATGGTGCTAGAAGGAGCTATGCTGGCTGCTGGTAGAGAAAGCTATCCATGCTCTCACCCAGCAGTGGATCGTGTATGCTTTATACTGATCTGCCAAGAAAGGTGTGACTAGTGGTGTAATAGTGGCATGAATGTTATAGGGTTGACCAATCACTTTTTGATTTGTCTTTGAAGCCCAGTCCCAGGAAAGAATTCATTCCTGGTACTATAAAAAACCCCATCAAAAAAACATGGCTGAAGCAGTCATAGCCCATAGTGGGTTACTATTACTGTTGTTTTGCTAAATGAATGTGTTATCAATCTGTCTTTTAAATATTTATACTTATACCCATAGATTAGTGCTCCTCTAAGCATGGGATAAAGAAGCTTCTGCTTGCACTGTACAGTGACTAATGCAGATTCATAACAGTCAAGCTGTTGAAAATAAGTGACTGTTGAGTGTTCAGCCCTAAATGGGACATCTATATCACACAACTTTTCCTAAGGCTCAGGGAAAATCATGAAAGAGGAGGAAGAAATGTAAGCACCAGATGATAGTGGGGAGTACTGTGAAAGTCTGTCTTCCAGATAGGACATCGTTATTGCACTCAGAAAAATCACAGTTGTTAATGTTACTTCCAGAAGAGTTGTACTCAACTGAGTCAATCAACGCTGAAAGATGTATTGGGGTAGGGGAGCTCGTAACGCCTCCCAGATGAGGAACTATTAGTAATTAATGGTTGCAGGGGGGAGAGACAGTCACTTTCTTCAGGAGTTAGCCACTGGTATGTTGCTGATGATCCATCAAAAAACCCACACTCGTACATGCAAGCAATTTTAGTTAAATTCTAGATGACATGAGAACAGGAGGGGGATGTTTTGGGAAGAACTCCAGAAGGAATGAGAAGAGGATGAAAGAAAGGAATAGGAGGTGATTCTGGTTCAGACACATTGTATATATGTATGAAATTTTCAAATAATAAAAATGATATGGAGATTTATTATTAATTTTAAGTTTGGCTTTTAACTTAGGCTTGTTCAAACTAGTTCTTATAAGTTAAATTAACCTATTTCCATTCATCTACATTCTGACACATGGTTCTTTACCTTTCCTCCGTTCTGTATGTCCGACTCCCTTAGTGTCTCACTGGTGTCTCTTGGGTTCCTAGATTCTTTCCCCAGAAGTCCTGCCTATTCTCTCCTGCCTAGCTATTGGCCATTCAGCTTTTTTATCAAACCAATCACAGCTACACATCTTCACACAGTGTAAACACACATCCCATGATCAACTACACATGAATCTACTGATATTTTAATTATTTTCTGTGGCCCCATGGCCTAGAAGGCAAGCCTCTACCTTTCTATTTATCAGTAAGACTCAGGAGTCAAAGGCTGGGGTAAGAACCTGCTAACTCAGAGAGGTTGCATAGCAACTAGCTGACCTAGTTGACCTTGGCTGAAGACACTGTAAGAGCTGCAGCTCTTGATTCACCCCAGAACTAAACAGCTCAGGCTCTAGTCCCCACCCTTTCCTTGCTGTGCGTCTTCTCTATCCAAATTGCTGGCTTCTCTATGGCTAATTCTGGTCAACTAGTCACTGGCTCCACCCCCTATTCAAAGTGAACTTTATTGACAGTCTGGAGTGTGAAATATTCCTTTACATGGTGTGAATATATATCACTGTAATTGGCTTAATAAAGAAGCTCACTGATCAATAGATAGACAGGATAAAGTTAGGTGGGAGAACCAGACTAAGGACAGTGGGAGGAAAAAGGGCAGAGTCAGAGTAGTCACCAGTGAGACACGGAGAAAAGGTGCAAGATGAAAGAGAGGTGATGCCATATGGCAGACTGTAGAGTAATATAAATTGGTTAATTTAAAATGTAAGGATTAGCTATTGGTCAAGTATTATAATTAACAAGTCTCTATGCGATTATTTGGGAGCAACTGCTGGGACAAAGAAAAACTCCACCTACACTGAAGTGTCACAGTTTAATCACAATATCCCACAACAATCTGTAGCATAGATTCTAGTTGTTCTTAATAATAAAACCCGGAATCAGATATTAGGAGGTAAAAACTGAGAGATCAGAGAAGTAGTGCAGCCAGCCACTAGAGAGTTCTTACCTCTACCAATGCTCAGACTGAAGGGGCAATACTGTTCTCAGACGGGAACCTCAGACTGACTGCTGCTCAGACTGCTTGCTCAGATTGCCTGCTCAGACTACAATGAGCTCCTGTCTCCTCCTGCCTTATATTCCTCTTTCCACCCAGCAGTATCGTTCCTGTCTCCACATCCCTAGCACTGGGATTAAAGGCGTGTGTGAGCTCTGTTTCTCTTAGACTGGATCAATTTCACGTAGCCCAGGGTGGTCTTGAACTCACAGAGATTCAACTGCCTCTGTCTCCCAAATCCTGGGATTAAAGGTGTGTGCTATCACTGCCTGGCGCACACCTTTAATCCCAGGATTTAAATCTAGCAGTTAGTTTAGCTCTGCACTCTGATCTTCAGGCAAGCTTTATTTGTAAAAACACAAACAAAGTATCACTACGATGGGCCTTGATGCTAGAGTCCAGCCTGCCATGGCTCCCACCATAATGGATCTTATATTCTTATGAGGAGATGGACTTCAATAAACAAAAAAGAAATAAACGTATGGTATGTGCCACACGTTGTCAAAGAAATCTTATGTCAGGGATTGGCTTCACCCAGAAGCTACGGAAGCCCTCTTCTGAGGATCAATCACATAACATGTAGAACTTCATAAAGATATACTTCCCTGGGAGGGTAGATCAAAGAATACAAATACCCTACAATGAAAAGGTGAACAAGCTTGAAGGACTGAGGCTTGTATCAATCAAAATGAAGCCACAGCACTAGAGGTTAGGGAGCAATTTGGATCTAGTTAGATGGCTATGGAAAGCAAGCTTGACTGTAGATGACCCACCTGAACTTTAATTCATCAGTATCCTTACCCATGAAACCCATGAAGAAAGGTTCTGGGGCAAGAGATGCTGCCCTCCCTCCCATAGTTCCACATGTCCCTCTTTATAGACCACTCTTCAATTATAAAATGAACAGACTTCCTTCTTTGAAGGTCCCTCGCCTTGGGTGACCTCATCCCTGAGTCAGAGAGTCTTCCTAAGGGTTAACCATGCTGATGGGTTTGTCCCTACCAACCTACCCACCGTCAGGACTTTAATACATGTTGAATCTGTGAGTACAAGGTTTACTCAGCTAAAAGTTCATCTTTGCTATGTTACGGTATAGAAGTCTAAAAAATTCAGGACTAAAGAAAACCTGAGATTCTAGATTGCCAGGAAGGTGAATTTGTCAAGAGAGAAGGATAGAACATATTTAATAGCTAGACTCGTTCGTTGTTTTTAAATATTTAGGCTTAGGGCACATGGGTCTCCATTAGCGCCTGCCTCCCCCAGGACGCATCAGTTTTAGGAAGAATTGTCAAACAGGTAGTCCGAAGAACGTGAAACCTTGTGGTCAGAACTCCACAAACTGATGCTCTGCTCGTAACAAACCTCCAGAAGCTGTCCACATTCGGGCAGAGGGACCACAGTTGCACAGCAAGGTTGTTTGAAGGGCTGAGTTATTTTATTTTTGTTCAGAGAGTCATTAGCAGTTCTTGAGGGGCTTCAAGGGAGAGGTTTGCATTTGGGAGACAGAGGACAATGGCTGGGATGTGGGAAGGGGAATGCTGACACTGGAAAAGAGGAAACTGATGTAGAGCTATTTCAAAGGCAGGATCTGCACGGCCCATTAAACTGGACATGGATGTGAAGAAATTGGTACTGCACCAGGAAGGACTTCGTCCAAAGAAGTGAATAAGTCAATACATGAGCTAATGAATTGCTTCAGTCATGTCTCCCAAATCTTCCAGAATAGTAAGATTGGTTAGTTGTGTAGACTTTGAAGACCCAAAAGACCTTCTATCCTGTCCCCTTGCAGGTAGCTGGAAGTTCTTTTTAGCCCAAGTAACCTTTCACCTTTCTCTGCCTCTTCACAGGGAGACAAAATGATAGAAGCAAGTGGTACCAATTACAATATTAAGACAACTCAATTCATCTGCATACCCTTTTGCATTCAGTAAAGCCATCCAAACAGTTTCTTCCTGTAAGTGGTGCCTGCCACACACTGTTCTCAGAAGGACTTCCTCAACCCTCAAGAGAAACAGAATTCCTATTTTTGGAGCAACCTGCTCAAGCCCGAGAGTCTGCAGCTCTGCAGAGGAGGGTCTATCTCTGTGACTTCCTTCTGGAGGGAGGCTTGCTTATGTCCTGGCTGTGCCTGTCCTACCTGCAGGACGCTTTATCTTTCTTTGAGATAGGGGAACAGGACTCAGGTCCTGCTGGCTTAAGAGCTCAACTCTCAATGTGCCAAGGCATGTCCACCCTGACTCAGGAAACAACTGGTGTTTCCTGGAGTTCTGGTTCTCTCCAGCTGCCCAGGCCATCTTGGCTTATGATTCTTCAAGAGACTTCTCCTTGCTGTTCCCACCCTCCTTTTTGTCCTCCCTGGTCTTCTGTTATGACTCACAAAAGGCAAAAGAGGTAATATTTGAAGGAGCTTCCAGAAGGTGTCTTACTTTTCTAATAAGCACCCGAGAAAAAAAAAATTTAATTCAGTGCACAGCATTCTCAGCCTGCTCTGTTGTTTATGTCCTATCCTATGGGTCCCAATGATGGCTGGCTTGATTTGCACACGTCTCGCACAATCCCTTATCTTTTCTTACCTTTATTTATTGTCTTCTTCTCTCATCCCGTTTGCTACTTTGTTAACATGGCATCAAATATTCATATGTGCACATTTCCTAGCTGAAAATCATTTCATCATTTCTCCCATAGTGTGCTATAATTCACAAAAGCTGTTTCCTCCCGCAGTTCCCATATAGACCCACACTGCACAAAACTGCCCGTCTCAGATTTAATTAATGGAGGTTCTTCCCTTTTGAAGAAGGCATCCGTGCTCCACACTCAGAATTTGCCTTGCCTGATCGGACACTATCAGTTACATGGTGCCCAACAGTGTGGAACCCATGGAGGGTGAGTCCCAAGCCATGGACCTGGAGCTTTTACGCTGAGGGCTAAGGGGTTCGAGGCCTGCTATAGATTATCACATGTTTTACGTAAGGAGTCAGTCACCTCTCAGGTTCAGCCAATTATGTAATATGGGAAGTCATTCTCATACCTTTCAGTATATTTTAATCAAATGTTTAAAATCAAATTCAAAATAAAATTCCTAGATCTTTGTCTTTTGACTCAAGGAAATAGAAACAAAACTTGTAATGCAGTGGCTAACTCCGACAGCTCCACGGTAGGGCAGGAGCCAGGAGCCCTGCTTCACAGTTGTCTTGTAGGGAAGCGTCCCAGAGCCACATGCTCATTCCCACCTTGTCAGAAGTTCGCCATGTTGTTTCACCTGCCGCTTTTCACTCCCAAGTGCTCTGGGCATGGAAGGGAAAACCAACAGAAAGCCTAAGATGTTAGCAAACATCTCCATACACATCTCCCATCAGATAGTAACCAGAATCCAGCTGGAGAGCCTTGAGGATTATCTTTGTATCTGACAAGAAACAACAAAGCTGACCTTTAGAAGCTTGAAGAATAACATTTGTTTTTATTCTAGACTTCTTTAAATGGTGCCACAAGGGCATGGATTACTCACAAAAAAATATCTTTCAGATTACCATTCGTGCCAAGTCTTTCAGTTAGCTGCTGCCAAGAGCCACCTCATAATCTTCCTTGCTGTTACATAATACCAAATGTCCATTACCCCCATTCTTTGGCATATACCTCAGCTGAGCTCTTGACTCTTTTATTTGGAGGATAATGTACTAAGTTGTTTTTTCTTATACAACTTAGTCTCTGCCTTAGAATGTGCTTAGAGAAAAAAAATAACCATCTAGGAATGGAAGTTATCCTAATTTTTCTGGCAGTTTGATTCCACCTAGAGTATAATTTTCCTGGATTTTATCACCACAATGCAATACTTTATTGCAAAGGTCCCAAAGCTACTTAGAGGACATCCTTCTGGATTTGTGTAAATTCATTTTATTTTTTTCTTTTAGTCTTCTTATATATTACATCCTGACCATAGTTTCCCCTCCCTCCTCTCCCCCAGATCCATCCCAACATCCAGTCTCCCCTCAGAAAACAGCAGGCATCCCAGGGACATCAACCAAACATGGCATCATATGCTACAATAATAACTTCACATAATATCATATTAAGGCTGGATGAGGCAACCCATTAGGAAGAGTCCCATAAATAGGCAAAGAGTTAGAAACAATTCCCTCTCCCATTGTTAGGAGTCTCACAAGAACACCAAGCTACTCAACCATAATGTATTTATGGATTTAAAATTTAGGTCAGACACCTACAGGCTCCCTGATCTCTGCAAGCCCCCATCAGTCTTGGTCAGTTGGCTCTGTGGGTAGGCCATGTTCTCTTGATGCCCCTGTCTCCTCTGGTTCCTCTGATCCTTTCTCTGCCTCCTCTGCAGGACTCTCTCTGACCTCTGCCTAATGTTTGACTGCATCTGCTCCCATCAGTTGCTAAATGAAGTTTCTCTGGTCTCTTTGCTGAGGACTCTGCTAGGCTCCAGTCTCAGAACACTCTGCAGACAGAAAAGAAGTGTAGTTCAAGGTTTTGTGGCTGGGTTGGTGTCCCTAATCCCTCCACTTGAGGTATTCTCTGGTTCCAGAAGATGGCAGGTTCAGACTCTCATTCTCCATTACTAGGAGTTTTTACTAGACTTACTATCATACATTCCACAGAGTTGCCATTGCATTATTTCCCTAATTCCAATCATTTCTCCCAGCATTCCACCCTTCACATTGGATCCCTCCTGCTCCAAACCCCACCCATCCCAAGTCTATGGTTGAAATCTATTCTATGACCCCTTCCCAGAGAGATCCTTGCATCCCCCACTTAAGCCCACCTTGTTACTTAGCCTTTCTGCATCTGTGGACCAAAGCTTGATTACTTTACAGTTAATATTCACTTATATGTGAATACATACCACACTTGTCTTTCTGTGTCTGTATTATATCACTTAGGATGAGTTTTTCTCAAGTTCCATCCATTTGCCTACAAATTCATGACGTCATTATTTTTAACAGCTGAGTAATAGTCCATTGGGTAAATGCAACCACATTTTCCTTAGCCATTTTTTATTTGAGGGACATTTAGATTTGTTTCCAATTTCTTGCTATTATGAGTAAAGCTTCCATGAACATAATTGGGGGACTTTCTTTTCTAATCCAATCTATTTGGTATTCTGCAAGCTTTCTGTGCCTTTAGAAGTACGTCTTTCTTTAGTTTAGGAAATTTTTTCTTCTAGAACTTTGTTAGATATATTTTCTGGATTTTTGAGCTGGGATCCTTCTCCTTTTTCTGTTCCTATTATTTTTAGGTTTTGTCTTTTCATGGTATCCCAGATTTCCTGGATGTTTTGTGTTAGTAATTTTTTTTAGATTTAGCATTTTCTTTGACCAATTTCTTCTATCCCATCTTTAACACATGAGATTCTCTCTTCCATCGCTTTATTCTGTTGGTGATGCTTGCATCTATAGTTCCTGTTCACTTAGCCAGGTTTTCCGTTCGCAGATTTCTCTCAGTTTGTGTTTTCTCTGGTGCTTCTATTTCAATTTTCAGGCTTGAATACTTTCCTTTACCTGTATTTTTTCTTGGCTTTCTTGACATTCTTTAAGGGATTTATTTATTTCATCTAACTTTTTTCTTTTCCTCAATTTCTTTAGGGGACTTTTTCCACTTTCTCTTTAAGGACCTCTATCATCTTCACAAAGTTGATTTTAAGGTCTTTATTTATTTATTTTTATTTTATTTTAGCTCCAAGTAAGCTTTTTTTTTTAAAAAAAAACAACTTAATTGTCATGGGTATTTCATAAAATTATCATGAAGCTAATACATTATACACCACAAATTTTATTGCCACCATAGCTGGGTGCATTTGCATAAGTACCTAGCCTTTTGAAACATCATCCGAAATAAGAATATTTCTAATACTTTTATAAGTTATAGTAAGACTGAAAAAAAATTTCAACATGTCAATGCTAGGGAAACACACAGTAAAAGAGGAGGAGAAGGAAGAAGAGAAGGAGAAATAAGAGAAGGAGAAGAAAAGGGGGTTATCACTCTATAGAAGGCAGCATCTAAATACCAGAACAGTCAGAAGGATGCTATCAAAGAGTTAGGGAATATGCTCACAACACCTGGCCTTCTGTTCTCTCATTGCTAAAAAATATACTCTTCTCTCAGGGCAGGAAAAAATAGGAAAGTAGTGTGAGAGATGTTACCCCTGGCTGGGTTATAACTGTGGTGGTGTTGAGATGGAGTATGGCTAGTCACCTTTGACTTTGTCTGTTATAGCAGCAGAATTAATTGCTAGTGTACTTGCAAATAGTTTTAGCAATGATTTGCTCAAGGACACTCCTGAAACTTCCAAATCTAGTTTAGGGGTATTCCTCTTTTTTAACTCCTTCACTCAACCCCATTATCACCTATTATATTTCTATCTAATGAAATTGCCACAGGTTCATTATTATACTATTAGATTAATAGATAACTAAAAGGTGTCTTGCCAGAGTATCTAAACAAGATTGCCCAAATGAGGTGGACATTTCATCAAAAGGCGTGCATCTTATTCTGTTTTCCCGGTTCTGTGGAGCATGTGTCTAACAATATGGACGAAAAATGTGCTAGAACAGAGGAGATATATTCATCCTGAGATGCCTATATAGGTACCGAAACCATCTGCCCCACCCAAGAACATTTAGAGGAAAATACACAAACTGGGGGACTCCTCTCCAAGTTTACTTAAATGGGGTCCTTCTCTTTTCCTTTTAGAGGAAGAAGTTCGCTGTCATTAAAAGTCTTTCCCTTCCTCACTATAGAGTCAGTTTCTTTCAGAATAAAATTGTCACCTGTCATTGCATGTGACCAATGATTGCTAGGTTTATTACAACACTGTCTAATTTCCATAAATCACACCCCCCCCAAGCTAGAAGCATCCAAGAGTCTTTGGAAGAGACAGCGCTTCAGGCAAGACGCCTACTACAAGTGGAAGAATGTCAGTTCTCCAGCAAAGCACAGGCAGCTGGTGCCTGTCAGTTCAGAGCTGACGGCAGCCTGAAGAGAAGAAGCCATCTCCTTGGTCTCAAAGCCTGTGCTCTAGGTTGGCTCCTGCTGATAACTAATGATGTGGCCATGCATGAGTGAGTTTCCATCCAGTTTTCTCCTCTCAAAGCCAAGCTTTTGTATGACCGTTCATCGTTCCCTTCCAGCTCCACAGTGTTCCTCATTTTGTCCAACCCTGAGAGACGCCCATACCAACCCCAGAAGGTCACCTGAGACTAGCTCCCTGCACACGTATATGGAAGTAACACGTTGAGTTTAAATACGTCCTTAACATTTTGGAATTAATGTATAATTTCTCATCTTTGCAAATTCTTCCATTCCTGCCTGACTTTCATTTCTTATTAAAAGAAACAAGCATATTCACATTGTACGAATAAGCGAGAGGAAAAGAATTCACTCAAAATGCTGGATTCTTTCAAGGAGTGCCATATATGGGGACAGCCCTAGCCGCACTAAAAACACATTTCTACATTATAGAACACTCACATGTCGCTTTTGCATCATTTGATAATGTATTCTCACATTTTCTTTTTTTTTTTAAGATTTATTTATTTATTATGTACACAACATTCTGCCTCCATGTATGCCCACACGCCAGAGGAGGGCGCCAGATCTCATTACAGATGTTTGTGAGCCACAATGTGGTTGCTGGGAATTGAACTCATGACCTCTGGAAGAGCAGACAGTGCTCTTAACCACTGAGCCATCTCTCCAGCCCACATTTTTTTACTTATGTATGCATGTGCATGCACGCGCGCATACAGACGGATGTTCCCATAAGTGTGTGGAGATCAGAGACAACTTGCATAAGTCCTTTCTCTCCCTTTTCCTCGTGAGTTTCAGGATCAAACTCAGGTCATCAGTCTTGGCAGCAAGCACCTTACCCACTGACCCACTCACAAGCCTGAAAGCACATTTCAAATGACAGAGTTAGGGACCAAAAGAGGATAAAGGAACTTAATCTGCAAGGGAAACAAACTATCGTAATTTCTATGAGTAGAAAACCTCAGAGGGTACTGTTTATATCATATTTTATGCTTGAAATATGACTGAGGTTATCCAAAAGAAAGGTCTTTCGTAGAAAAAATGTCACAGAGAGTTAAGAGAGTCAAGGCTCGCTCCAAAAGGTCAGTCTAGTAAAGCAGCTCAGAGCAAAGATTTTGAATTTGGATTTGCCTTGATTCAAAATACGATCGCTTTTCACTTTCAGGGATCTGAATTCCCTTGCCTTTGAAACAGGAAGGAGAGCTTGATCACCAGATTGCTATGACAAAACATTGGCCTGATTGGTGTGACAGGCACTCACACAGTGCCCAGAACAGGACAGCCTTTGATTGACTGTCGCCGTTAGCATAGGTGTCTTTAATATTGTTATTACGATAATTTTCCCACCATAGCTGAGAAGAAAAGATGATTACATATTCAGGTTGAAAAACGGAAAACATAATACAGAATATATTATTCTACCTCTAATTCAATAAGCCGTTTAATGACTCCATCCATTGCAGTTTGGGAGAAACTTACTGGGGAAATTGATCATAGACCCTGAGGTCTGGCCCACTGCAGGAAGGCTCTGCCTTTTGACAAGTGAGCTGTGGGGCTCCACTGTGCTCCACCAGACTTGAAAAGGTTGAAAGCAATAGCTGGTGGCTAGAAAGCGTGGGTGGGGCTTTGTTATGTTTGTTTTGGGTAGGGTAGAATTGAGCTAGAAAGTACAGGAAAGACAAGATGTTTTCTGGGGCAGGGCCATGTATTGGGGTCATAGGCCATGGTACAGGGGGTCATAGGCTATACTCTACCTTGTCTCAAACTAATATGGAAACTCATCTAAATATTCAAAAATGTGAAGCTGGTAATGCATTAACAACATATTGTATTTCATTCAAGGCCTTGTTAATCTAGTTTATAACTTTAAAATATGTATGTATCACACGGGAGAATCTATTTCAACTCCTGCCAAGGGTCCCACAAATGCCAGCAGTAACATGATCCTGAATTTCATTATTTACTCCTCTATTTATTTTAAAATCGCACGTGTCTTTAGGGAAAACGTGGCAAAGCTGGCCCAAGTTAAAAAGACTCAGAGTGGAATACACTCTGTAACACGAAAGGAGAAAAAGCTTATTTGGCAAAAGAGTTCTAGGTTGAATGTTATAGAAAACAGTCTCTAGGAGGAGAAGTGACGTCACTTCCACTCTGGAGAGCACCCCCATTCTAGTTAGTATAATTAGGCACCAGGGCTTGTTCTTTCTCTTCAGCACTTTACGGCAAAGAAAATTTTTCAGAGAATATATTAAGTGTCTTGTTTTCTTGTGTTTAAGGAAACAAACATTCTTTGGAGAATAGCACAGCGAAAACCATTAAGTCCTGGCCCCAGGAAAAAGCATCTGTGCACCAATGATAAAAAGACAGGATCAGACGGCAGGGGGTTCATAGGCCTGACATTCAGATGCCTCAGACTGACTGAGCTGTGCTGAGGGAAAGTATTTGGCC
The DNA here is from genome assembly GCF_000317375.1 of Microtus ochrogaster. NCBI lineage: Eukaryota > Metazoa > Chordata > Mammalia > Rodentia > Cricetidae > Microtus > Microtus ochrogaster. Next base: position 6,030,926 of record NW_004949101.1, on the reverse strand, counting down.
TGCTCTGCATCTCTCTTCTACCCAGTATGAATCTAATTCAGATAGGACAAATGAGTTCTATGATTTAGTTATCTATTACTACATAAAATAATCACCCTAGAACTTGGCGTCTTGAAAGAGGTATAGTGAGAATTCTGTTGTTCAGGCAGGATACTGGCACAAAGGCTACCTGTCCAGGCTACCTGTCCATGTGCTGCTGTCTCCCTGGCCTTGACCGAGTCACTGGTGAGCCTAGGCAGATCCACTCGCAGTTCCTGTGCTTGTGGCTAGAACCGACAGGCTGGGCAGACTTGTCTGAATGTTTGTTTCTTTCTATAGACTCACAGCCTTTCAGAGTTTCCGCCATACAGGCCAGCATACAAGGTCAGAAAAACAAACAAAAAGGAGTCTGTGTGGTAGGCTAAGAGCTTCTGCTCTTGTTACATGCTAATATCTTATTGGTTAAAGCAAGTCGCATGTCAAGCCAAGAAGACTACAGAGGCATGAATGCCAGCATGCATGGCTTCTTGAGGCCACCTTGAAAGCAGTCTCAAACCTAACCTTCATTGACAAAAAAGGGAACAGCAATTGGAAGAGCAATAATTATAACGTGAGGTAGTCTACAATGGATGAAATGTCTACTTAGTCTCTTCCATTATTTAGACTGCACAACAAGGATCTCTTAGGGAAGTTTTCTCCAACTACATCATACCTTCCCATTAGACACTATCTAAGAATACCATGCCTTTGGCTCTAGACACATAGCACAAAAGCTGATGAGGAAGTAGTGTTGATGTCTGATTTGTTATCACTCAAACTAAACTCTATCCTCTCAAGATAAGGACCAGAACTTTCTCATTCACTCTTGATGTCATCTTGACATAAGATCAGATACATGGTAGACCAAATAAATATCCAAGGAAAGAAAGGACCGGCAGGATAGGGCAGATCAGGGTAAGGGAATTCCATGTGGTACGAGGTTCAAGAATACAAGAGATGAACCAAATGACAGTTAACACCCACTGAATAACAGTATGTCAGCCATTAAGCTAATGTAAAAATCTCAATTTCCAACATACCCAAGAGAGTCTTAATATTCATTCCGTTTTATGGGTGAGTAGATTGAGGTTTATAATAGATAAGCGATTCCTGAGGTTACCGAGTTGGTATATGGCAAAGCTGGCATCCGACCTGGAAAAATCTGACCTCAGGGCTCACGCTCTTAACCATCATGTCACTTCTAAGTACAAGTCCATGCCTAGAAACAGGAAGAGAGTACTAAGGTTGCAAACCCAGTGTCCTCTGAAGGACTGTCTGGGAAGTGTGTCCACATAGCTAAAGAAACTGTAAAGGAAAGAAATACTTAATGCTTTATAAATTAAAAAATGAAGGTAAAAAGAATTATGGCAGTCAAGCAAAAACATGGGATGGAAAATGAGAGCTTGCATCAGGAAGACAATGAGGCAGAAAAGCCTGGTAGAAAAGGGGATTCTGGGGGGTGAAACACATCTTACTGGAACAGGGTGATGGAACTACCTCCCAACGAATGAAAAAGAGAATAGGTGGCCAATACATTCTAATTGGATAAGCCAAAGACCACTCCTAACACAATGAATAAAAACTGTACAAAATAGAGATGTTCATAGCAGCAACAATGCTAAGTAATCAAAAAAAAAATGCTCACATGAAATGTTTATGGTTTGCTTTAAAGATTTAAATAACTGTAGAAAATTTTGAAAGACCTAGCCTACCCCCATCAGAATAACTAAAATGCCAGCGTAGGAAACCAAATTCTCATGAAGACAACAGTGGAATTTTTTCATCTGCTGGAATATTTCTAGCAACATGCCTGATGGGAGTGTCACTCAATCTGGCACTTGCTGATGCGGAACATACATTCAGACCCTTTGACTCAAAAATGTCACTTCGGAGCGCTTACCTACAGAACTGTATTCTCATATTCAAAATATATATAATCGAACAACTAAATCACTATTCATAAGGGGCTCCAGTTGGAAACCATCCGACTGCCCGGCAACAGTATGGCTATATAAATCATGATGTATTCACACACTGGAATAATGCGCAATGATGATCATAGACAGTGTGTAATTATATATAAACTTGAGGATGAACTTCATAGGCATTCATATTTAAATCAAAATCAGAACTCTTGAGCCCTGCATTTGAGACTAACCTAAATAACAAAATAAAATATAAAGTAAAATATAATGCAAATAAAATATATGCTGTGGGTCATCACAATTATAGTCACTCTTAAGGAAAGGGAGAGAGGCTTAGGGAGGCTTCTTGGGTAGAGTGTAACATTTATGCATTGATAGAATACACCAAAAAAAATTTAAATATAGGGACTCAGAAACAAACATCTTCAAGAACCCAAAACCAAATACCAAACACCAAGAGGTGCAGCACTGAGCAGGGCAAAGTCAAAAGACAAGTTGGGTAATTTCTGTCTGTAATCTATTTAGGGAACTCAAACAATCCCTCTGGGGATTGCAGAGATGGGGGGTTGACACTCCTCTCTAATGAGGACTCAAAACAAGGACTTACACTTCCATATTGTTGTTCATAATTGAAGGAAGTCAGGACAGGAACTCAAGCAGGGCATGATCCTGGAGAAAGGAGCTGATGCCGAAGCCATGAAGGAGTGCTGCTTATTGGCTTGCTCAGCCTGCTTTCTTACAGAACCCGGGACCACCAGCCCAGGGATAGCAGCACCCACAATTGTCTGGGTCATCTTCCATCAATCACTAATTGAGAAAATGCCTTACAGCCGGGTTTCATGGAGGCATTTCCTCAACTGAGGTTCCTTCCTCTCTGATGTCTCAAGCTTGTGTCAAGTTGGCACATAAACCAGCCAGTCCAACTGATCCCTTCAGTCTTGGGCCTTTAACTGCCACTGATGCTGCACCTTCACCAGTGCTCTCTCCTGGCTTCTCACAGTGCCAAGCCTCAGCTGCTGTCCATGACCCCTTCATGCTCTCAAACCAGTATTACCTGGTGATACGTATACATTACTAAGTCTGGCTGCCACCATGAGGTATAACCATAGCCACCTCTGGACCATGCTTCTCTGTGCTCTTAGGAAACTCTTCCCAGAAGATTTCATCTCAATGATGCTGGTCTCTTCTTAACCACCACTAATTTCTTAGCTCCAGCTAACCTGCATCAACTGGTTTCACTTTAGTAGTCCTGGTATCTTGTTTATCACAGCTGATTCTTCAGCCTCAGCAAACCAGAACTGCAGAATCTTAATTCGAAATAACAAATAGCCCTGATAGAGTCTTTAAAATTCCCTCTGAGACTCCACAAGCCAGGCTTCCATCTTCTGCACTGCTCTCAACATTCTTCCGAGTTCCTAAGTTCCTATAGAACAACCCACAGAGCCCTTAACACTCAATGACTTTTCTAGCCCAAAGTTCCAAGTCATCCCACAATCCTCCTCAAACCAAGGTCATGTCTGTCACAGCAATATCCCACTATGCTGACACCAGTATCGGTACTAGTTAGGGTTCTTGAGAGTCACAGTAGAATGAATCTCTCTACGTACATATAAATACAAGGAAATTTATTGGGATGACTTACAGGATGCAGTCCAACAAGGGCTAGCTATGAATGGAAAGTCCAAGAGTCTAGTAGTTTCTCTGTCCCATGAGGCTAGGTGTCTCAGCTGGTCCTGTATATACTGGAATCCTGTAGAAGTAGCTGCAATGCCAGCGAAGGGATGGATGTGCTAACAAAGTAAGGACAAGAAGGCAAAGAAGAAATAAACAAATCTTTGCTTCTTCCACTGCCCTTATATAGGCTTCCAGCAGAAGGCATAACCCAGATTAAAGGTGTGTCTTCCCATCCCAAGATCTGGATTAAAGCTTTATTTCATCCCGCCTCAAATTCTAGACCAAAAGCCTGTGTCTTCCAGCCTCAAGATCAGAACCAAGGGCAGTTTGTCTTTCTAATATAAGATCTGGATCACAGGTTTGCCCTCTACCTCTGGACTGTAGTTCATTCCAAAATAATCAAGGGGACAACCAAGAATAGCCATCCCACCTTCTCTTCCCTTCTTCCCTCTCTCTGCACATGTGTGTATGTATGTGAGTGTATGTGTATGTCTTTATTTTCTTATCATTCCATTTAATCCCTGGAGCTATGCAGAACATGGCCGGAAAAAAAAAAAAAAGCTTCTTCCAAAGGAAAATCCTGGAATAGGGGAAGAAGGAAAGTACCTGTTGCAGATACTACAAAGTCCATTTTCCTATAAATCTCTGGGCTCTGGAGGCTGAAGCAAAGGAACTAAAGTTCAAGACAAGCCTGGGCTACATGCCGAGTTCCAGGGCTGCCTTACCTAAAAAGTGACACCTTTTCTCCAGAGCAAAACCCTTTGGGAAACATTACTGCAGTAGGAATAGTGGATAAGGCTGTGGATGGTGAACCGGAAAGAGAAATTGGGATACAAATGATGAAAGTAAACATGGTAAATATCTCCATAGGCAGCAATATTAAGATCCTCTTCCCTGGTCACTCTGTTTACTTTTAACTTATATTTTTGCGCATCTGTGTTCATGTGTGAGTGTTTGTGTTTCACATTAATGCAGGTGCCTGTAGAAGCCAGAAGAGAACACTGAAGCTCCTGGAACTGGAGTTACAGGCAACTGTATGTCATTCAATGGAGGTACTGAAAACTGAACCCGGTCCTCTTTTAAGAGCAGCAAGGACTCTTTAATCATGAGCCATCTTTGCAGCTCCACCACTCTGGTATTTAAATCTCTTCTTTGCACCTGTTTATTTAACGATGCATCTCTTATAATTACTGTTCCATTGCTATGCAAGGACACCATGATCAAAGCAACTACTAAAAGAAAGCATTTTGTTGGAAGCCTGCTTACAGCAGCTTCAGAGAATGAGACCATGACGACTTCGCAGAGAGTGTGGCAGCAGGCAGGCGTGGTGCTGGAGCAGCAGCTAAGAGTTTGCATACACAAGCAGGAAGCAGAGAGAAAGCGGCAGGGAGGGAGAAAAAGAGGGAAGAAGAGAGAGAGAGAGAGAGAGAGAGAGAGAGAGAGAGAGAGAGACAGAGAGACAGAGAGACAGAGAGACAGAGAGACAGAGAGACAGAGAGAGGAGACTGGACTTGGCATGGGCTTTTGAAAGCTCAAAACCCACCCATAGTGACACAGTTCCTCCTACAAGGCCACGCCTCCTCCTAGTTTTCCTCAAAGGGACCCAAACATCTAAATATATTAGTTTACGGGAGCCATTCTCATTCCGACCACTAGAGCATTCCTGAAGAGCACCCATGTGAGAGGTCTCCAGAGAGCCAATATCAGGCCTAGGAAGCTTTAAGTCTGTTTCTGTATGTCCAGGGCCCTGGCCACCTGAATTTTTGCTTTGACAAGGCGCATTGCCTCTTGAGCTCATCCTTATACGATGAGCTGCTAGGCTGATCTACACCAGAACGTGGGACAAGTCAGCCCCTATCTCCCATTTCCATTCCAGCACAAATTGGAGACTGGAGAGACTATTCGGGTCATTAAGAAAACTCCCCTTCCTGAAGAGCCATTCAGTCACCAAATTTGAAGATTAGTGTTTAGAAGATCTAAGCCTCAGCTGGTTTGGAAGCAAAGGCACCCCTGTCCCGCCCTCAAGCCACCCCCTCAGTCTCATTAGAATTCCACCCAACCCCGGCTGTTATTACTAATTCCATAATGACAGTGGAGCACTGAAGTAAAATTTTAACAGTTCCTCAGTTAATCATTAAAATTAGCCTATCAGGGTGAAGAGATCTTCCACTGTTTCAATGCTGTGTAATTTCAGATAATAAGTGAGATGAGGAAAAAGGATTTTTTAATGCATTATAACTCCATAGAGGGCACTGAGCTGTTTTGAAATGCCTCAGAGAACTCAAAACAAAATGAAGCAAAACAAAGCCCAGCTCCAGGCAAAGCCCATTTGGATCTGGTTTCCAGAGGAAACGGCCTTAAGGCTAAAGATGCAGCAGGAGGGTGGAGCTGCATGGGAAGTGCTGCACGAGGAAAGAAAACTCCCAGGACCACTTTGGGGCTTAAGGCATGGAACACCGAAGTCACCCAAGGTTGAATCAAAAGAAAAATCACTGTCCAGAAACACCTGTCTGGTGTTCGTCCCAGCTCTTTATGGGGACTGGCTAAACTCCCGTGTACTCATCTTAGAAGTTGGTTCATACGGCTTCTCAATAAAGTGTTCACTGGAGAACAGTTGCTTTAAGTGTTTCCAATGAAGCTAAAAATTTAAGTCTGGTTTATTTGGAAATGATTTCAAAATGGGCAGGATTTTCCAAATGATTAGAATCTTAAAACAAAAACCAAAACCTGAAATAGTTGGGTATAACCAGGGCACTGGTGTGAGAGCTGAGAAACTCTATGAAGAATAATAGCTTTGTTCCCAGGGGCTCAGAAGAGCCTTGGAAAGGGGTCTTGGAGACTACCTCCCTGGGTTTTTTTTTTCCTTTTGTCTTCTTGCCCTGTGAACAAGAAACTAGTGGCCCTCAGGATGGTTTAACTAGGCAGCACTCTGATTTCTTTTTGTTTGTTCGTTTGTTTTTGGTTTTTAGAGCCAGAGTTTCTCTGTGTGATAGCCCTAGCTGTCTTGGAACTAGCCTAGCTCTTATACTCAGGCTGACCTCGAACTCACAGAGATCCACCTGCCTATGCCTCCTGAGTGCTAGGATTAAAAGTGTGTGCCACCACTGCCTGACTTTCTTTTGATTTTATTTTTCATACTAGTTTTCCCCCACATTTCCCTAGAAGCTATGAGCCCAGAGTTTAAGCAAGTTTAATGGCCATTAGATCAGTTTGGTATAAAAGTCCTGAAAACTATGTAAGATGACGCTTGTAAGGTTAGCTCAAAGTGAGGTTGCTTTTCTTGGTTCTAGAATCGCATTTGGATTATAAGATATTCCAATTTATTTTGATGGTGGTTTGTTAGATTCTTTCTTTCTCTTGTTTGTTTATTCTTCTCCCATATACTCATTCTGACTACAGTTCCCCCTCCCTCCTCTCCTCTCAGCCCCTCTCTCCAGCCTCTTCTGTCCCCCAGATCCAGCCCTCCTCTGTTTCCCTTCAGAAAAGGGCAGGCCTCCCAAGGATATCTGCCAAACATGCCATATCAAGTTGTAATAAGACTAGATACATTCCCTTATATTAAGGCTGAACAAAGCAACTCAATAGGAAGAAAATGGGTCCCAAAAGCAGGCAAAGGAGTCAGAGATGGCCCCTTGTTCCTACTATTAGGAGTGCCACAAGAAGGCCAAGCTACACAACCATAAAATATATAGAGGACCTAGGTCCAACCCATACAGGCTATCTGGTTGTGAGCCCTGTGAGCCAGGTTAGTTAATTCTGTCGGTTTTCCTGCACTATCGTTAACCCCTCTGGCAGCTACAATCCTTCCTTCCTTCTACAGGATTTCCTGAGCTCTGCCTAATGTTTGGCAGTGGGTCTCTGCATCTGTTCCCATCAGCCTCTCTGATGACAATTATGCTAGGCTCTGGTCTATGAGTATAGCAGAGTATCATTAGGATTCATTTCACTGACTTTTTTTTTCTGGTCATGTTTGTTCTATCCTAGGTCTCTGAGCTATCCAGCCTCTGGTTCCTGGTCCTTGAGGCAGTGTCAGGCATGGATGCCCTTTTGTGGCATGGATCTCAAGCTGGACCAGTCATTCTCACAAGTTCTCACAAGTTCTGTACACTCTTTACTCAGCACATCTTGTAGGCAGGACAAATGGTAGGTTGAAGGTTGTGTGGCTGGGTTGGTGTCCCAGTCTCTCCACAGCAAGCCTTGCTTGATTACAGGCTCATAACTCTAGTAGTCTCAGCTAGGGTCATGATCATAGATTCTTATATGTTTCTATCGTGCTAGGCTTTTACTTCACCCCTCCAAATGCCCCCAGTTCCTGTTATCTCTCCCAGTATTCTCTCCCTCCACTCCCCTCTTCCAAAAATTGGCACTCAGTCTACATAAGACCCAACTATACCATTCCTGAGCATATGTCCAAAGGAAGCTCCACCCTACTCCACCCTACCAGAAGGGCACTTGCTCAGCTATGTCCATAGCCATTTTGTCAGCATAGCCCAAAACTGGAAACAACCTAGATGCACCTCAACCAAAGAATGGATAAAGAAAATATAGTACATTTACACAGTGGACTATTACTAAGCTGTTAAAAAAATCATGACATTGGCAGGCAAATTGGTGAAACTAGAAAAAGAAAAACATCCTGAGTGAGGTAGCCCAGACCCAGAAAGACAAACATGGTATGCACTGGCTTGTAAGTGGCTATTAGCTATAAAGTAAAAGATAACCATGCTACAAGCCACAGACCCAAGGAGTAACAAGGAGGACTCAAAGGCAGGACTTAAGAATCTTCCTGGGAAGGACAAAGAGAATAAATTTCGTCAGTGGATGGAAGCAGGTGAAAATGGGAACATATCTGTTAGTTTCTTGTTACTGATGTTTTTCTGTCAGCCTCAGCTCCTCCCAGACTTCAGAAATGTCTTGGTTTAGCAGACATTTAGTAAACCACGTGCTGCTGAGTGAACACCTCTTTGTTCTTCATTTTCCCCTCACCTTTGATCAATTGTCCTGCTGCTGATTTTTGTTTTCTAACTGATTTCTTATAATAGCCATTGATGAAGACGGGGCAGTTGGGGCAAGACCCAAGTGATAGTATTTGCACCCATTTCATCAAAGACAGGAAATCATGGCCCAAAAATGACACGAAAGATCAAGTCACACATATTCCCTTTGGCCATCAGTGGCAGACTGTTTCCAATGAGGCCACAACAATACCCCCCACCATTGCTGCTCTGCTGTGACTCTCTTTCCATTGAGATGGGATGTATATTTTCTCCCTTGAGGTGGAGCTTCTTGCCATAAAAAATGAAGCTACTATTACTTCTGAAAATGTAGAAGGCCAGTCAGTGTTCATGAGAGACACTGGCTTAAATAGTTGTTAGTTGTTAGTGATGATATAATATATAATATGGTATAAAACTAATATATAAAACTATTAAAAATACGGCTTTGGTTTTTCTCTGCTTACTAATTTGTTCCCAAAGACATGGGTTACAAGACAAATTTTAAAATACAAACCAATAGTCAGACCCAGGTAGGTCCATTAATTTGATCTTGGTACAAGGGAAGTAAATTACTTTTATTTAGTCTGCCATACATTCATGAGCATGGTAATATGACACACAATTCTTTCAAACAGGTGTTATGTGCAATATTACTAGTCCAAACCAACAGCATAGAGTCGTGTATTGATTTCATTACATTTTCTTTATCTTGGTCTCTCTTGTAGATTTTCAGATCTGGTGAATTCTGAATATGGATTAAATACATAATAAAACCTTGCTGGTATTTTTGGTAAAAATGTAATTCTTAAATAGAGAAAGACTAAATTCACAGATGCCAACTCTGAAAATGAACGTTCACAGTTTTTTTTAGAGACGTCTTGGCCTAAAATAAACCACAAAGAAGTGACCATATTTGTTGGTTTTGGCTGTGTAACAAATAACAAAATACTACTGGCTTAAAACCATAACGGTCTTATTTAGTTGATGATTCTGTGGTTCAGCTGGGCAGTTCTGGACTGGCCTTGCTTGACATGTATCTGTTGGTGCTCTCACATGGCAATGGACAGTTGGCAGGTTGACTTGCAATTGAAAGATCTAATACAACTTTCCATTTGTCTGGCAGTTCTCTGAGTGTCTGTTAACCTAAAAAGGCCTACTGTTAACCTTGTTTCTGCTCCTATGGTCTCCCATGCCATACCAGGCTATGCCAGAGCAGGTAACACTAGAGTCTTGAGATTCCAGGTGCAGAACAAGAGAGAAAACCCCACTTTTTACACCTCAGTTATCCTACTCCCAAAGCAAATTACAAGACTAAGCCCAGAAAGCATTAAGTTGAGATTCTATCTCTAATTGAGAAATATTGCAAAGGTGTGTTTTCAAGGCTTGCGTGAAAGTCAAATTTCCTGGCCATTTTGACTGGATTCAAAACCCCATGGGAGACACACCTGTGGGCTTGTCTGTGAAAGGATTAATTGAGGAAGGCAGAACCACCCTGCATATGGATGGAACCACCCCATGTGCTGATATTCTGGAGTAAATAAGGAGGGAAAAGCTGGAATACCAGTAAAGTGCCAGCCGTCTCCTCTCTCTGCTTCCTAACTCACAGAGGCATCTGGAGTGCCAACCATATGTTTTTGCCATGGACTCTGCCCATGTCCTTACTGATGTAAGATTCCCCTCTCTATGCTGTAAATACCATTGGGGAAAAAAAACTGCCTTGGCCTGTTGATAGGGTAGATCAGAGATAGGAGGGGAAAACTACACTAAATTCTGAGAGAAAGGAGGCAGTGGAGTCAAAGAGAAGCCATGTAGCCTGGCTAGAGACAGACACCAGAACTTTACCTGGTAAGCCACAGCCTCATGGCATTACAGAGATTAATAAAAAATGGGTTAAATTAATATGTAAGAGCTAGCCAATAAGAATCTAGAGCTAATGGGCCAAGCAGTAGTTTAATTAATATAGTTTCTGTGTGGTTATTTCAGGAGTCTGGGAGGCCGGGAAATAAACAAGCTGCCTCTTTTACTACACCCTACTGCTGGCCCGGATCCCGTGGTAGAAGATGCTCTCCTGCTGTATGAGCCATGAGCAATTCTTTCCTTAAATGGCTCCCTGTCAGATATTTGGCCACAGCAATGAGAAGAGTAACTTACACAAAAAGCAGGAATTTGAGCCTTTTGGTGACTATTAGGAGTAGCTCACAGCTGCACTATCAACCTGTAGCCAGAGCTCTGAGAACAGCGGTTTTTGTTCATCCACCAAGATTAGCCAAGAGGACATATGAGAAAACAAACCAACCTGCACCCAGCTCAGCTCACTAACAAACATGTTATTTCCCAAGAAAAGGACAGAACATGCAGTTCTGGATACTCATCTCTGAGAGACAGAGCATAATATTTCTTAGACCTAGAATTATACTGATGCCAGCACAACAGCTGTGACATGGTCATAAAGCCGGGAAAGGGCTCGTCAGAACTGGATTGCCAGCTCCAAAGCTTTTCCTGGGCTCTGGGAAAAATCAATGCAGAAATGCAGGTCAGTTAACCTTTCCCCTCCTGATGAGCATGACGGGGATGAATGGCCTGTTCCTTCACACCCTTTCAGCAGCTTGGTTAATTAGTTAAGCCCAACTAGACATGTAAAGAGAACCTCTTTATCTTCATTAAACCCCGTGAGAATGCATGGCAAGTGGCAGCATCTCTCTGCCCTGATAGCTTTTATCAAAAGGTCTGAAATGCTTTGAAAACCCCAGAAGCCTTTATGCTTGGCTAGGTTAGTAATTGTTTATCTCTCCAAACAAACATTAGCTGCTAACTCCAACCACAGGCTCTAGAAGGTCAAACCTCTCTTTACTGCACAATAGAGAAAGACATGGTTTATGTGCACACAAGAACATGTATATACATGCACATACACACGAGAGAGAGAGAGAGACAGAGACAGAGACAGAGACAGAGACAGAGGCAGAGAGAGAGAGAGAGAGAGAGAGAGA
>NW_004949101.1:6008995-6019222 GCF_000317375.1 Microtus ochrogaster | reverse complement strand
AGAGAGAGAGAGAGAGAGAGAGAGAGAGAGAGAGAGAGAGAACAGGAGAGAATCATCATAATAACTTGCGTTGCAGGTAAAGGAGACAAGACCATTTGGGTGTTGAAGTAGAGGACAGAGACACAGCAGTCTCTCTGTTTTGACACCAGAAGCCAATAAGGAACCAAGATAAGTAGCAGTTAAAGAAAAGTTGTGGGGTTTTGTTTATTGGCTTATTTTTGATTTTTATTTGGTTTGGGTTTGGGCTTACTGAGACAGGGTTTCATTGTCTCTGCCCTGACTATCCTAGAACTTTTTTTGGAACTCTGGCTGGCCTTGAACTTACAGAGATCTGCCTGTCTCTGCCTCCCAAGTGCTGGGATTAAAGGTTTGTGTCACTTCCACCCAGCCAACAAAAAGATTGTTTAAAGCTGTCAAGGCTTTGCCATTCATTTCTTACTAATCCTGAAGGAGTGACTTAGCATCACCCCACTGTACTGTCCTCATCTGTTAAAGCAAAATTACAACAAAACTCAAAGGTTCTTGAGAAGGTTAAATAAATGTTCCTAACTGCATTGGTCCTAGACTAAATACTGCATAATTGCTGTAGGAGTGTGGCCACCGGGCTGGAATGAGCTGCTGAGAAGTAGCTTCATTTCACCCTGGGCTATTCTGAAACCTAAGAGTCAAGGTCTAGCCAAATGCTGACCATATTCCCTCATCATGCTGCAGCGCAAAGCTGTTACCAACCTTGAATGGCCATGTACTATAATCTCTGAGGGTTTCCTTCTGTGTCAGAGACCTTGAAATGAGAGTTGCAGAAAGGCAATGACAGGTATGGAGACTATCCAGGCCTCATGCTAGACAGGAGAAGAATGGCAGTGGCAGCAGACAGTTTTGTAATGACAGCTGCTTTAGTTAGGGTATCTATTGCTGTAAAGAGACACTATGACCACAGCAACTTTTATAAAGGAAAACATTTAATTGGGTAGCTTCCAGTTTCAGAGGTTTAGTCCATTATCATCATGGCAGCATGCAGACAGACATGGTAATGGAGGAGGAGCTGAGAGTTCTACATCTTCATCCACAGGCAACAGGAAGTGATCTGAGACATTGTGCCTGGCTTAGACATTTATGAGACTTCAAAGCCTGCCTCCATAGTGACACACTTCCTTCAACAAGGCCACATCCTCTCTAACAAAGCCAAACCTCCTAGTTGTGCCACTCCCCATGATATTATGGGGAAGAATTATATTCAAACTGCCACATTCTAATCCCTGGCCCCCAATAAGCTTGTAACAATATCACAATTCAAAATGCATTTAGTTCAACTTCAAAAGTTCCATAGTCTATCACAGTCTCAACAATGTTTAAAAGTCCAAAATTCAAAGTCAGAGATCTGTTTGCCTCTGCCTCTGGAGTGCTGGGATTAAAGGCATACACCACCACAACTGACTCTAAATTTTTCTTTAATTCCTTTTTACAAGTTGGACACTTAGATGGATAGAATCTTGCCCTGAGGTCACCTTCCTTTATTCCATTTCTTAATCTGTTTATCTCCTTGAACACAGGACTTCGTTCCATTCTACTTTTTAGACTTAACTCCATATCACTTTCTGGTGTTCCTTTTCTCCACAAATTTTACTTGAATTTGTATTTTTCCTTGCTTAACTTGACCCTTTTCCTTATAAGTATCCCTTAGAGTAAGCATTAATAACCACACAACAAAGTCTATAATAGGGTGTTTTAAGATTTCCTCACAGGAATTAATCTAGAACTCTTCATGTTAGCCTCAGGCAGTCTCTTCAGAAAAGGACAAAAAGCAGGCACATTCTTCACCAAAATATCACAAGAACAATCTCTAGGCCACATAGTCATAGTCTTCTCCTTGGAAAACTCTTGAGTGGGGCTCCCACAGTTCATCAAATCACACTTAGTACCGCTGTCTTCCATGCTCCTACTAGTAGGGCCCATTAACCAGCATTCATTTAAGGCATTTTCTAATCTACAGTTCCTTCAAACAAAAGCATGGTCAGGCCTATCACAACAAGACCCCTCTCCTGGTTCCAACTTGGTGTCTGTTGTTATAAAGGAACAAGATGACCATGACAATTCTTAAAATGGAAAAACATTTAATGTAAGTGGCTTACATTTTCAGAGATATAGTGCATTCACATCAAGCTGCAACATGGTGGTATGCTGGCAGATATGGTGACATGGTGCTGGAGAAGTGCTGAGAGTCTAACATTTTTGACTTGCAGGCAACAGGAAGTGGGCTGAGATACTATGCATGGCTTGAGCATATCAAAGACCTCAAAGCCTGCCTCCACACTTGCTCCAACATGGTCATCCCTATTCCAACAAGGCCACACTTTCCAATAGTGCCATTGCCTATAAGCTTATGGGGCCAATTACATTAAAACAGAATGAGGGAGACGAGTAAAAGGGAGAAAAGAGGAGAGAGCAATCTCTTTCACTGTCTCTTATTATAAAAGCATTCATTCTATTAGATTAAGGCCCTACCCTCATACCCTCAATTAGCCTTACTCTATTATATAAGCCATGTCTTCAAGTCTACTGTAGGGTAGATTGTCAGTATATGGCTCCCAGAGGGAAACAACATTATGGCCACTGCCAATTTTATTTAGGTAAGTCAATGATTTGCTTTACCTATATAATATTTCTCTTTCTTTATGCCAACATTCCAAAGGACAATCCCAATATTATACCAATGTGTGTGTGTGTGTGTGTGTGTGTGTGTGTGTGTGTGTGTGTGTTGGGTGCGTGCATGCCATTATGGGATGGAAATGTGTCATTTGAGACAAATTCTAAAAGGTAATATATTGACAAAACTGGATGTGTGAGTAAAGTTTCATATTTAAAAAAGAATCTATTGAATTTTATGCTCATGCTGCTTTGAGCTTATAAGACTAAAAAGAAAGCATATTATTAGGTTCTCATATAATAATCAGTCACCTCCAGATTTCAGGATCTCTTAGGAGCCCTGCCCAGATATCTGACTCATAGGAACATAGGCAATCCTAGAGCTGTTTAAAGCTTCCAACTGTGGGGTAACAGAAAATTCGCCCACCCTCTTGCTCTTTTCTGGGTGAATTCTCCAAATGGGGAGGGTACACCAAAAGATAGGCTGTTGGAAGAATCACAGTATGCTTTGTGTCGTTCTCAATGGACACAGAACATTTCTCTCAGTAGACTAACCCTAAAACTAAGTGAGTTGGTTTTCTGTAGAATAGGACCATGTCATCCAATTCCAAATATTTTATTTTGAGCTGAAAGCATTTCCAAATGTGCCTATGTGCTCTGTGAGCAGGGGTGTGTTGTGTGTGTGTGTGTGTGTTTGTGCATGCATGCTAGTGTATATATATACACACATTTCCTGAGAACCATTCTATGAATCTTTCCAATGAAACTTTTCACCACTTACTGAGCTTTTAGAATCTGACAAAACATTGTTGATAGAAAACATTTAATTTTGATCTTCTCCTAGGTACACCTCTGTAACAACATTTCTATTGAATAACAAGGACAACATTCAGTGGGCTGGATTTAGAATCCCAAACAATTGCCATGTTACACCCAAACACGATCAATTTCACTCATCCCTCTCCACGGACCTAGGAGAATGCTTCAGCAGATTAGGTATGTCTCCTCATTATCAACCGGTCAATAAATCACTTTCCCAGGTACGTTTTATGGCTGCCCAATACACCAGCATAATAAAATCTTGAATTAGATAATGTTCCTTTTTATTATCAGAGATGAATTACCTCATGGGGCCGAC
The DNA here is from genome assembly GCF_000317375.1 of Microtus ochrogaster. Lineage (NCBI taxonomy): Eukaryota > Metazoa > Chordata > Mammalia > Rodentia > Cricetidae > Microtus > Microtus ochrogaster. The sequence continues at coordinate 6,015,441 of NW_004949101.1, read as the reverse complement.
ACACACACAAATATACTGTGCCCTTGCACTAAATGGAAGGCTTATTTCAATTGGCTTCTGACAAATACAGGGCGCGAAGACAAAAGAGTGGCATTCCAGATTGCCTCATGCTAATACTGTAGGTTCATTTACAGAGTTCGCTCTCTCTCTCCCCCTCGTCATTTAGCAATAAAAAATGCCACGATTTCCATAGCAATCTTGGCAAGCCATCAGGGTAATGTGAAACATACATTTTAAACTTTCAAGGTTTATCCAGAGCTCAGAAGAGGATGCCTTCTTCAGAGTATGGTAAGATGTGCATTTAAGAAAAAAAAAATACTTGGTTTTGCTCCCACTGGACCTGGAATGCTACTAAAATAGCACATTGTACCAGTAAATATAAGTGATAATACCAGCATCTGAGTTCCATTAAAAGAAATGAATGCGGGAATACTTTGAGAGGTTCAAAGAGATGACAATGCTTTCTGTCATGGGGGGGGGGGTGTTTGTGGGCTGTGGCCTGTCCAAGTACAATAATCAGTATGTGCAAAAACCAGCAGCTACAACCTGTTCCTAGATGCTTGCAGCCTGAAACTCCTCAGGCCTCCTACTGACACTTGCCAGCCTGTCCCGATGTGTTGTATATAATTGGGGTTGCTGTGGTCGCAGGTGCTAATTTATCAGAGTGTTTACACTGCTGTGTGTGCGTGCGCACATGTGTGTGTTTCCTCTACTTATTCCCTCACTGCCCCCTAGATAGGTTTAAGATCTAAGGCACACAGGTTGCAACACCGTAGGCCCTGTCAATGCCTGAAATTGAGCAAATACTGCTAGCTGACAATGAAGCACAATGAATGACTAGGAAGTGTGTGCTGTAGGAAGACCTTCAGCTCTTAAGTGCCTGCCTACTGGGGCGTGGCCTCTTATACTGTTTAAGCGGAAGCCATATGTGCATTGGGTCCCCCTTTTTCTCATTCCCCTTGCTCAATTCCCACAGGCTGCTCTTTTGGATCACATGATTCAACGGGTCAAGTAGAGGATTCTGACTTGTGAGTTTACCCCCTAAATAAATATCTATTTCTTAATTCTAAGCTAGTGTGGAATCTCTTTTAAGTGTCTGTTCACCGATTCAAGTGTGTCTTATTCTAGTTTCTGTTTCTATAACCAAATATACAAAACTGGATAATTTACATAAAAGGAGTCATGTGCCTCACGATTCTGGGGTAAGGGGCCAGGAAGATCCAAGAGCATAGCGCTGATGTTTGTTTTGCATGTTGTACGAAAGCCTTGCTGAATTATAACACGGCTCAGGACATCACCTGATGACTCAGACAAAGCCAGTGAGCTAGCCTAGTCTCTCTCCCTCTTCTTCTAAAGCCACCAATACCCTATGAACCCCAAACTTTAAAGCCCACTAACCTCAGTTACCTCCAGCCCCCACTTCCAATTATCATTAACGTGAATTTGGGAGTTAAGTTTTGAAAGAATTCACTCTGGGAACAAATATTCCAACCATCACAGCGGGAAGTGTTTTCCTGGAATAAGACCCACAAATTGAATGTTGTTGATGAAAAACAGAGATTGACATTACAGACAAAAGCAACCATGAAAGAGGCAGGAGAAACAGGAAGCTACATGCCCTGATGTTCTTAGGATATTACTTGTATCTGCAGTCAGTTGAGGGTAGAGGAAAGTCATGTGGAGAGGACCCAGCCAGCTCATGAAGGATCACAGAGCTTGGGCTTCAGTCATAGTACCATGGAGAATACTGGAAGACTCTTTAAGGAGCCTTCGTCAGACTTCTGGTTTGGACAGATTGTTTAGACTTCAGTATAGAGAAGCAAACACAAGAGGTACAAAAGAGACAAGAGGTCCTGCACTGTGGCCATGCTGAGACCCTTTCTCTGTTCCCACAGGTACAGGGCCCCGCCTAACATCAGCACTTCTGCCATCTCAAGGTCACCTGAGGCAAGGCAGGACAAAATATCTCATTCTCCCATCTCAAGGACTAGACACTCTTTTGAAGTAGCACGTTGTTATAGAGTATAGCCGCTTCCCTTTCTCCTAGTCCATTTCCCATCCTGCTGCCAGGGGCACAGTGGGAGGAGGATGGCACTGTGAACAAAGGCAATAGAGTACCACCATCTTTCTCTTAGCACTGCCATTTCCAAAACCAGCCCTCCCTCAGGGCTCAGAATCCTGCTGGCCTTGAACCAGCAAGGGGAGGACAAATCTCAAATGACTGTCTTTGTCAACAAATTGCTTCTCGACAACGGGAAGTGGAAACAGGCCACTTTATTCCCCGATAGCAGCCGTTCGAAAAAGTCCCCAAAGCATGGACATTTGGTCTTTTCCAGACCAACAAAGCACACCATGAGCCCACTTGAGAGCCAGGCATCGTTTCAAGGTGCTTTCAAGGGCACTGCAGATTTGAGGAAAGAAAAACCCAAGCCGTGTACTGTTTTGTAAACACCAGAAACCGCTTCCTTAATGGGGACCGCTTTCCAGTCCTTTGGAAATAATGGAATGTTTCAGAAGAAATATTCATGAAATTGAAATGCCTAGCGCAGATGAGAAGAATGCTGGCAAGGACCCACAGATCCTCTGAGCCCAGGTCGCCATTCTCTATGGCAAATGGAGCCTAATCGGTTCGCCAGCTCTATCTGAAGTGCAGACAAGAAAATACACTTGCCTGGGAGCAAAAGGGATTTAATTTGGACAGAGGGAAAATTTGCTGATAGGAAAGGTTATTAGGAACTGCAGTGGATTATGAAGAAGAAAAAAAAACCTGCAAATTTGTTCTTTAGCAAATGCATACTGAACACCCACAATGTGATAAGCACTGCTCCGTGCTAAGAGGATTGATTAGTGGGTAAAATTAAGATCCCCAACTAAGTGGGGCTTAGATTCCACCCCGAGCCAAGAGGGGCATCAAATAAATGAGGCTCGAGCAACTAAGGAGCTGCTAAGAACCTGATTCCAAATGGGTCCAATGCGGGGCGGGTGAGTGTGGTGTAGTGGGGCGGGGGGGGGGGGGGGGGGGGGGGGGGGGTGGGGGGGGGGAGGTACTGGAGCAGTGCGGGTTCAATGCAGTGCGGGCCAGAGTTATGAACACAATGCAAGGTGGTCAATGCAATGTGGGTATATTATAGGGTGGGTACAATGTAATGTGGAGAAGTCCACCATGGGTACAGGGCACGGTGCCTGTAAATCAGCCAGGGTAGGATGCACAGCAAGCCACTGCAGTGTTGGTACAGCACTTTACGAGTACAGCACAATGGACAGAGAGTTGGTGGAGTATGTGTATAATGCAGTGTGCACCAGTGCAGCGTAGGTCAGTGTAGCACAGGTCTGTGCAGGGTGAAGACAGTGAATTATGTGTGCACTGCATTACGGATTAGCGCGATGTGACTATGGGCTGATGCAGTGTAAGCACAATGTGACTATAGTGCATTGTAGGTACGGAGGCAATACGGGGTCACTGTCGTGAAAGCATGGACATAGGTCTGTGTGGGTGTGGTGCATCGGGGACATGGTACACGGTGAGTGCAGTGCAGTGTGGGTAGCCCGCATTGTGGATGTGGTTCCATGTGGATGGAGTGACCGCGGTCATGGGATAACGAGGATGCAGCATAATCTTTGGCGGTGCAGTACAGGAAAGGAGGTCACAGACTTCAACAAAAGCAGGAAATGAAGAGATTCATAGTCATACTGTGAAAGTCCCTGCATCCTGGAGAAAAAGCAGCCATGGGAGAGGAGGGAGAAAGCTGACTGAGGGACAGTAGCAGAGACAGAGCAGGGGACCCTCGGAGCCACTTTCAGAATGTTGCACAGAGCAAAGTAATGAGACCCCAGGTGAACATCTGGAGGCCTAGGATGTAAGGGCCGGGATGGGATTTTGAGAAGGGGAGTTTTTAGAGTTCAACAGTCTCAGAATAGGGGTGACTGGAGCTCACGTGGAGCCATAAACACAGAGGAGTGATGGTTGGGGGATGGGTGCAAACCCAAGTTTGTTTTCTGTCCTAAGTGTCTCCTGGGATGTTTGGGGAGTCATGCTGTGTATGTGGCTGTACTTCTAGGGGAAATTTCCTTGTGGGAGCATCAGTATGTGCTGTGTTGTGACCTTGGGCCATGTGCCACGAGTCTGAAGAAGTCGCTGGAATCAGGGAATTGTACATTGCTCATAGGCTAGCTGGGTTAACTTAGTCCTGGGACAGAACTTGATTTACTTATGATTCAAACTTTAGGATTGAAGCGATTGCTCAGCAGTTAGGAGCACCTGCTGATTGTGCAGAAGACTGGAGTTTGATTCCCAGCACCTAGATGAGCTGGCTCACAAATGCTTCTCTCTCCAGTTCTAGGGGATCCAATGTCCTCTTATGGCTGAATGAGCACCTGCATTCAAGTACACAAACCCACACATGTGCACATAATTAAAAACAAAATGAATCTCAAGAAACAAAACTCCTGGCTCTAATTTTTCCTAGTGGCTAAATATCAGAATCACCAACGTCCTTCGTGAGCTTGAAGGGAAAGCCAGTTGTGGCAGGAGCAACTTATCCACATCCCTGCTAATCTGCCCAGCAAGTGACTGAATTAAACCTTTTGATGTCCAAGCTGCCCAAACAGAAAGCTGGTTTTAGTGCCCTGTAAATTCTCCAATTTCCATCCCTTGGTACTTGGGGTGATATGATTTACTGCAGGTGGCCTGCTTTGTGGTCCCAATGGAACAGAAACAGTCCCTAAAGACCTAATATTTGAGCCAAGTATAAGACAGTAACCATGGCCACTGATGGGATTCAATAATTTCAACTGCAGGGGTTGCCAGGGCAAAGTCGGTTCCTAATGGTGTCTCTAAGGATGGTCAAGAGAAATCGTCTACACCACCCCCTTAGCATGGCTCATCCATCTGTGATTGACATCTCTTGTTTCTAGATGTTAATGGCAAGGAACCATCACATGCAGACCAGGGTTCTATCCATAATCATAAACCTAATCACATCCTTCATAGACCAATAGGGGCTTAGAGGATACCATTACTTTCTTTATACAGGTACCACCTAACACTAGGTAACCAAGACATCTCTACTCATGAGCTTCTTGCTTTTACAGTAAATTGAGTACACTCCCATTTGAAAAACTCTGACATTTCAAATAATATCAAATACCAAATACACACACACACACACGGAAAAAAGAGGAGGCATGCTGTAGAATGTTTCATCCCAATACAATGTCTCAGTCAGAGTCTCGAGTGTAGATAAACAGAATAGGGATCAGTAACTTGTTTCTATAAAAAGGGAAGGAGAGTAAATTCTAGACTTTGGAGGCTAGAAGTTCTGGTCTACACCATGCCACTCTGTCATTTTAGCAGGAAAGCAGTCATAGAACTCCTAAATACATGGGTATGACTATGTGCTTATAAAGGTTTATTTTTAGAAACAGGTAATAGACTATTATGGCAGGTTTAGGCCATGTGTGCTGGGCATGTAGTATTTGACTAACCATTAGTCTGATATAGTAAAAGATTTATAGTAGAATACAGAAGGCAACAAATCCTCCAGTAACAGCACAGGCGGGAAAGCCTGATTAACACAGCATCATGGGTATACACGTTTATATTCATGTGTACCCACATGTAAAATGTGTGTGTGCATACCTATAAGTATAAGTAGGTGGATGATCATGCATATTCATATATATGTCTTTATAAATGTGTGTGCATGTATCATACACATACACTTCAGGATTTCTGTTCTTGTCATGTAGAAGATTGGATATGCTGAATGAGTTCTCTCTTGAAAAGCAATTTTGGATAAAGGAATGCATCTCTGGCGTGGCTTGGAGAAAAGAATCCTTGAGTGAAAAGAGATGCTTTTTAACAGGCTGCTATTGAGATAAAAACAGACAGGAGGAGTAATGGATATAGTGCAGGGGCAGATTGTTTGCCTAATAATAATGAAACCCTGGGTTCAGTCTCCAGATTTGTAGTACTGTAAAAAGAAAATAAATAAATAGTTGAATTGAATTGCAGACAGAGAGAGAGAGAGAGAGAGAGAGAGAGAGAGAGAGAGACTTTTTAGGTTTGCATCAGCCATGAAGTGCATCGTTTTCCTTGATCAACAGGAAACAGTTGAAGGGAAGAAGAGAAGCTTCAGCCCAAGCATAACGGAGAAGCAAATAAGAGACCCTACTCTGTGGATCACATGTCAGTCATCTTGGTATCTACCACTGAAGAACTTAAGATTCAACTGATTTTCCCACAATCGTTTTATCACAAAGAATTTAGCACAGTATAACAGAAGAATTTCTGTTGGAAGATGAGAGGAGATTGTAAGTCAGGACTGCTTTCTCTACCCAAGGCTGGGCCGCACAGGTAAGCCTGGTCTCCAGCTGTCTAACAAGCACTGATGCTCTCTCTCTCTCTCTCTCTCTCTCTCTCTCTCTCTCTCTCTCTCTCTCTCTCT
>NW_004949101.1:6001740-6008895 GCF_000317375.1 Microtus ochrogaster | reverse complement strand
CTCTCTCTCTCTCTCTCTCTCTCTCTCTCTCTCTCTCTGTGTGTGTGTGTGTGTCTGTGTGTGTGTGTCTGTGTGGTGAAGGTGTCTCATAGATATATTCTAACCAACCTTGTATAGTGAAACCCATGTCATCCCCCAGCAATCCTGGCTAATTTTATGTCACTTGACACAAGCAAAAGTCATTGGAGAGGAGGGACTCTCCACTGAGAAGAAGGCCTCCGTAAATCAGTGGAATTTTCTTAATTAGAGAAGAATGAGGGAGGGCCCTGCCAAATGTGGGTGGGAACACCCTGAGCTGGTGGTCTTGAGTTCTATAAGAAAGCAGGCTGAACAAGCTGAGGAACAAGCCAGTAAAGCAGCATCCTCCATGGCCTCTACCTCAGCTCCTGCCTCCAAGTTCCTGCCCAGTTTGAGCTCCTGCATTAGCTTTCCTCAACAGATATGTAAATCAAATAAACCCTTTCCTCCTCAAGTTGCTTTTGGTCACGGGGTTTTATCCCAGCAACAGTAACTAAGTAAGACACTAGCCTCCATCAAAACTAATAACAAATCATACACCCAAACATTATTGCAAAACTACACTGACGGGTGTGACCTTCTGCTCGGACCCCACTCATTGACCCATGATTAAAGAACAATGTTTGTTTTTGGTGCTGAGATCCCAAAGTGTTGCCAAGGGCCAGGAGCATGAGAGATTCACATGTGTGTGTAGTGGGGGGGGGGGAGTGACCCTCTGTGACTCACATCAGCCTTAACTCACCAGCATCAGGAACACCTCTGTGGGCCAAGAAACCTCAGGAGGCATTTGATTTCCGCAACCTAGAGGTAGGTGTGCCCTAGCTAAGAGAGAAAAAGGCACAAACCCTTTTCAGACGAACTCAACTCCCACTACGACCGCAGACAGCTTCTCATATATCAGCTTCAAATGGGAGCAGGCAATTCACAGGCATGCTGCCATCCACAGAAACAGCAGAGAGCACGGCAGAACTGTAGTCTTTGGATGTGCCACAGTACAAATTATTAGGTCCACAGACCAAAGTGACAGTTGTTTATATTTGTGAGAGACATGTACACAGAAATTTACTGAGGGCAGCGCAGTGTGGGGGGAATCTAAGGACCACTCAAAATTATTAGAAAATGACTAACACTTCTCCAAATGAGAACCATAGGTTGGGCATCTGCAAACAGAAAATGCAAAACTGAAAATGTTCCAGAGCTGGAAATGCACTGAGCTCTCCCGACCTGATGCTGAAGAGAAAGCTCCACATTCAACCTCACCGACAGCTCGTCAAAACCTGATCCCACTGAAAATACTGCATAAAACCACCTTCTAGCTGCGTGTATCCAGTATATATGAAATACACATTTCATACTTAGATATGGGTCATGTCCCCAAGATGTCTTATTATATACAAGGAAATATTGTAGACCAGAAACAAAATTTAAAAAATAAAAACAACCCCCCTCAAAAAAAAAAAAAAAAACAGAAGTACTCATGGCCCAAGGTACTTTTTATAAAAGATACTAGGTTATGCAATAGTTGAAATTTTTTACTGAATTAAACAAAAAAGCTGACATATCCGGAAAAGAGAATGAATGGAGAAACTCGGATAAAATCAACCTTTCCACTAAAAGGTAAAAGGAGGTGAGGTCAAGGAGAAGAAAGGGTGTGAGGGCAATGGAGACTGCTAGACTACGCCATTGCTGCCATCAAGGCCACACTCCTTAATGGGCTGCTTTGCTTGGCTTTTCTTTAGTGAGAAATTAGAAATACACGGTTTTTTGGTTGTTGTTTTTTTGTTGTTGTTGCCAAGTCTCATGATCTCTAAATGTTGAAAACTAACTCAATTTAGACAAAAGGGGTCTGCAAACTTAGCATGTAGTTGATGAGCTGAGATTGATAGTTAGAAACAGGGAAGTAGGGCAGGGCAGAGGAAACACACAGCAGAGGTCACCAAAAGTGGGCAGGATGGAGTTCGGGGCACAGAATGGGACCTAAGCAGCTATTTCTCTTCTGTGACAGAGATGCAGAGATGCAGAGCTGAGGGTTCATCCTGGCACATCCTGAACAGCTTAGAGAGTTTAATAAGATTTTGATGCCCCATGGATAAGTTGGCCTTGACCTTTATCTAGAGACACCCAACTCCAATAGTTCCTGTAAAACCAAGCAGAGCCTTCGTAGCGTGGCACTGGGGAAGTCATCACATTGTAAATGAACATCAGGATGCCGGATGTTGCACAGGTCTGATCAAATCAGAGCTGCTGGGAGCGATATTGGCAGCAGAGTTTCTCTTGTTACTGGGCAAGCTGACACCAATTAAATGAAGGGAAATTATCCAAAATATCCACTGAAAGATTAATGGGCATCCTGCAACAATGAAATAGGGAAATTGCTTTCCTGACATGGTTCCTGATGGAGGGACAGACAATAGTTTAAGAGTGAAGGGGGGTGAGCAGGTGGGAAGCACAGTAAGGTGAAAGAGAGAAAAGCGGGGAAGAAAACAGATAAAGTAGCATGCTGATACTTTAGGGGACACTGACGTACAGTCAGGTCGGTTTCAGATCTCCATGAACACATGACATTGTTCACCCAGCTCCTCAACAACTTCCAGAAAATATGGCGCATCAGAGAAAACCAACCAGCTTGGTTTCAAATCTATGTCTCTGAAGAGCCTCCTTCTGCAGACTCAGTGTTCTTGCTGCCCTTGGTAAATGAAGCAACCAGGAGGGCGGTCAGCGTGGGTTCAGCAGGTGATTTTCCTTTCCAGTCTCGAGCTCCCCACATCTGGATGTTTAATATTGGTGCCCAGTCTCGGCATCTGCTGATCCCTCTTTCCTGCTTCCTCAAAGGACCAACACTCCATGTGAAAAGGCCACGCAGCAGTCTTTAACTTCGGATGGGAGTGTGTATTTGATCAAGTTCTATGTAAATTCCATCTGCCAACAGAGTGAATATTTCCTTTGCTTTAAAAATACACTTTGCCTTTGTCAGTGTTTGTGTTCCCATAAGTGCCAAAGCTAGCATTTATTGTTTTCCATCCCCATTTATATTCAACCTTTCCTAGTCCAAATTCCTCTTGCAAAAGTAATGTATCTCCCAACAGATTGGGGCCATTATCAAAAGAAAAGCAATAGAGAACCTCCTTCCCCTTCTTATGTCCTATTTGCAAGATACCTCCAAGGGCATTGCTAAGCCAGGATCCATTCCTGGCCATTTATCTTGAACGTTGTCTCAGCTACAGTTTCCAATCACTTTTTGTCTGCAAAATCATTAGTCATCTCTCAACCGCAAATGCATGTAAATGGTATTTGAAACATACTAAAATGTCGTATTAAAATTAAAAGTATAAATTGCCTTCTCCCATCTGGAAGCCTCATTAGGTGGTCCAGTTATTGTAGTAGCATTTTTGCATCTCTGGGACAAAATTCTCATGAACTCAAAGGAGGAAGAACGTGTTTTGTCTCATGGCCTCAGAGGGTTCAGTCCATGGTGGCAAGGCAGCTCAGTTCACACGTGGTAGGGAGGAGACAGACAGAATGGGAGACTAGCTCTTGCCTGGATTTCTCCTGTCCATTTATCCTGTGTCAGGGCTCCCAGTCCATGGGATGATCCTATTCCCATCCAGGCTGGGCTTTCCCACCTTAGTTAATCTTCTCTGGAAATGCCTTCATAGAAGCACCCGCAAGTATGCCTCGCCATATCCTCTGCGACTTAAAATCCAGTTCAGTTGACAATGAAGATTAGCCATCATAGAAATGTCCTATTAACCATATAAAAATTTCTATAGCCCAGGCTTGCCTAGAATTTACTACGTAGCCCAGGATGGCCCCTAAATTATGACGACCCTCCTATCTCAGCCTCCTGTGATCTGGGAATACAGGTGTAAGCCAACAAACTGGATTCAAATCTTCTGGAAATTTTCTGCACAAAGACAGTCGTGGCAATCTTATTGAAAATGCAAATTCATTTTCAGACCTGATTCAGCAGGTCTGGAATAAGGCAAAGATACTTCATTCTTAATAAGTCCCTCGGTGAGGACAATATTACTACTCCAAAGATCACATTTGGAAGAACAGAGACTGAAATAGTCATCCTAAGTTTTGGCTCTACCACTTAGAAACTGGAAAAAAAATACAGTTGTCCAGGTCTACCCCAGGGATTCTTATTACACTGGTTTTCAGAATGTCTTGGCTATCGTAGGCACATGAAAGCACCTCAGGTGCTCCCTAAGGAAAGTTTCAGTGACGACTCAGCAACCTACTGCAAGAAATAGCTGCCTACCAACGCACAGCCCGGGCAATGAGCTCTTGCAGGGCAAAGTCTGTGCTCTTGAGAGCTTTTGCTCCTTCAAGCTTTGCACAGAGACCTCATGGGTTAGCAGCATTTTTTTCAAAGCAATGTCACCTATTGCCTAAATAAATATGATCCCACAAAATAAGTGATCTAGCTCCCTTTACTGAGTACCTGAGGGCCAGCTCATTTGAGTCAGTGAGTCTCGTGTGAAAATTCCTGGAGACTTAGCACTTATTTCATATAAATATCACACACCAAAACTGCGATGGTATGTAGTTCCCTGTTTGCTCCAAAAAGTTCAGGCCAAGGTACATTAAATTTGAGAGAGAATGATGACTTATTCCATACCTTTGTTGCTAGATTGGAAGCAACAGTCTTTATCCACAACGTGAAACAACACAAACATACTAAATACTTCGCAAGATCTTGAGAGATCTTCATGGGAAGGACCTCATTATAGAGAGCCTCAAGCTATCACTCCCCACCTGTGAAAACATACTGTTTGACTTATCGAGCTTCCAACATATGCTGTGAAGAAAATAAATACAACAAAATAAGTGCATGGCGAAAATACTGTCTGCTTAGGGCATGGGTGGAAAAAGAGATATGAGACACAGAGCAGTGATTGGTTAAATTAACACTGCTGCTCCCTTGGTTTGAAATTGGCAGTAGTGATACTCTACTGGATAGCTTTAGAAGACTGTCTTGTGGCTGTGGTCATTCCTCATTACTCTAACCATCTAATGGCAACTAGCAAACTTCTTTGGTCCATTTAAAATTTGCCATATATAAGAGCATGTCTTTCATATATTTTATTCTCATGGTTATTTCTTCTGGGCAGTTTTATATATATACTCAGTATGTGTGTATGCATATATGTGTGTGTATATGTATGTATGTATTTGTGTAAGTGTATATATATGTGTGTGTATATATAAATACAAATATATATGTATACATACAGTACATATATATTACTGAGTAGTAAGATAACCTTGAAAATACTAACTGAATACTCGATGAGATTCTACAGAAGAATTGATCCAGGTTTATTGTCATAGTGAGATTTCTATCAATATCCACGTTTTACCTCACTGAAACATGCTTTTAAGAAACAAACCATAGGAAAGACTTGTTTCAATGGAAAGTCCAGATCTAGAGTTCCTTGGGAAGGCCAAGTTTTTCATATTATCATGAATATTGGAGTGCCACTTAAGTTGGACCAAGACCTTAACAACTCTAGTCCAAGTCTTTCTGAGGCTTCTAAAGAAGGTTCAATATATACAAATGTTCCAAGAGCCACTGTCCTCTGACACTGAGTCATTGGGATCATTTGTTCCCCAACATAAGTAAATCACAGGTACCAACCTACCTGAAAATTAGAGGAGTCCCCAAGCATTTATGTCTCCTTATGATCCAGTTTTTCAGGCTCATTTGTCTAGAACTAGGGTACCTATGGCTCTAATAGATACATACTAAGTTTGTGTTCCAGCCATAATACACACTTGTAATGTCTACTTCTCTCTCATGTCACCTAACACTCCCATCCCTGTTATGACCAATTTTCTTCCAAGATTCCAAACAAATGTCAGTTGGGTTCCCTTACAGATCTACCAACTATGCCCAGGTCTTCTAGATACACTCGTGAATACAAATGATAGTGGGGCAAAGATGATACAATCATAAAGGTGTTCTGCCATAAATCTGAGGAGGAAAATGGATAATGTGTTAGTTTTACTTATAACTTGCCTTTCAAACACAGGAAGCACAGACTTTCTAGAACAAAATACCATGAGGCCTTGTTGTAGATGTTATTGGGACCAGAGTCAACTTGCCAAATGGAAAACCCCAAATCAAATTACTATTCAAGTAAACAAACGAAAAGTGAAGGCATTCCAAGATGCTTCTGACAAGGGGCAAATGGACTACTAAATCAACATTTCATAAATTATCAAAATGCATTATGTAACACTAATATTAATGGCACACACCAGATTGCCAAGGCTCTTAATCAAATCTCTTCAATGTAGCAGTGATGCTGTGAAAGGGTCGCTTCTTAGACAGCTCATAACACTATGTAAATCTCTCCAGTGACGTTTCTGCCATCACCAAATGCTTTCCTTCTGATCTGTCTCCAGGCCTGACATTTTTGCAAATTAAACTGGATTACATTATCCGTGATGGCCTAAATTCAATTATCCAAATAACTAACCAGCCAGCTCCATGACTAAATTATCCACCTGCTGCCTGAACTTTTGGGGTTTAACAATGTGCTGATTTCACTTCTGCTTTGAAAAGTAGAAGTAGATCTGGATTTCTCTTGGAAGACATCCAAAGAACTATCTTTCCTTTTTAAAACAACTCAGGGATAAAATTCATGAGAGAGCCTGAATGTACAAGATTCAACTGGTACAGAAATGTTGAGATTACAAAAGCTGAATTTTCCTTTCCAATGTCTCCTTCTTCTAGAATGTTCTTCTGTCTTGTCATATCTGCTATGCTTTCTTGGGCATTTATTTCTCATGTTATATGACTTCAAACATCATCAGAATAGACATCTTTTCCTTGGTGCACATCTCCAGGTCAGGCAGATGTCACAATTTTGTTTATGGGAATACCATTACGTCACCTTTCCATGTAGGACTTCTGTGATGAAGGAGATGAAAAGACAGAATAAAAAGGGAGAGTATGAAAATTCCCCATCAGCAGAGGTGTCTCCTCTGTTCTTAACAATTGGCACGCAGACCCAAAAAGAGGAACATGGGATGTACTCACTCATATTTGGTTTCTAGCCATAAATAAAGGACAGTGAGCTTATAATTTGCGATCCTAGAGAAGCTAAATTAGAAGGTGAATCCAAA
>NW_004949101.1:6000861-6001339 GCF_000317375.1 Microtus ochrogaster | reverse complement strand
TTAATAAATAAATAAATTTAAAAAAAAAGAATTTGAAAAAAAATAAATTAAAAAAAAAAAAACAATTGGCACGGCATGAACTGCTCAACTATTACTTCCCTGTAAGCCAAATAATTCTACCCTTCAAGTTACTGCTTGGTTGGAAAACCAATGAGCCCAACTTCGTAGTCTTATATTTTCAAAGTTCCATGTCCCTTCCCACTCAGCAGTACTTCTTACATGTATGTTGTAAACAATTCTCCCGCACCATATGTCATGGTATCAGCCTTTTCATTTTCACCATATTATGGGTCAAGTCTCCATTATTTCTATTTACATTGTTGTAGTTACTTGAAATTATACATATGTCCATGTACAAGCAGTTTTCAAACTTGGTGAGGGGAATCTTAAGATAGAAACACATAAATTGTAAAGTTAATTACTGTCTACATATATATATATATTGTCTACATATATATATTGTCTACATATATATATA
>NW_004949101.1:5937537-6000521 GCF_000317375.1 Microtus ochrogaster | reverse complement strand
ATATATTGGTAGAAACTTTGAACTAATGACTAAAGACATTGGAGTCTTTTTTACAGAAAAATACTGAATGAAATGCCAGAGAAATATATTTTCCAGTTCATGTTTGAATAAAGGAAAATAGAGATGTCTTATATTGGGAGGCCATCCTATGAAACGAAGAAGAGAGGGTAAAGATAAAAGGGAAATGGGACTGCCAGACTTTTACATTGTGGCTCCCATGTCAGCATCCTGGGGCTGCCAGACAGATTACTGAAGGTTTGGTTTTGTTATTTGAGGTAACACAGAGTTACAACTTTTGCCTTTCATAGGTCAGAGGTCAATAAAGGCTTCAACAGGCTAATGTCAAGATGAAACAGGCAACTCTTCGTTCTGGATTTGTGTTGTTGACAGAAGTCAGTTACTAAGCAGTCATCAGACTGAGGTGACCTTTGTCTTACTGTCTAAGGGCCACTCCTGACTTCAGAAAGCAATATATTTTTTCTTTTAATTTTTATTGATTCTTTGTAGATTTCATGTTATGAGTCCTGAAACCACTTATCTCCCCGTCCCCTTGCCTCTGTGCTCTTCCCGTGTAACCCTCCCCCATAAAACAACACAAAGTTTAAAAGAAAAGCCAAAAAAAAGGAAAGAAAAAACCCCACAAAACAAAAGAGAAGAATCTCATAGTGGAAGCCGTAGTGTGGCCCATTTGTCACACCATTTACTCTTTAGTTCATTTCTCTTTACTTGTTAGTATCCATTGCTGTGAGTCATTGGTCTGGTTCAAGGCCTCTGGTTTCTGCTATACTACTGATAATGGGCTGTCTCTGGGGCTCTTCTTGATGCCCTGTTTTTGTCCTATGTCATGGAGATCCTACAGTTTTGGATCTCTAGGTTTATCCCCTCACAATATATTTCTTGACTTTGTGGCCTTCCTGTTTTCACAGCCAGGATGGCAAACTTGGCTTCATCTCCCATCACATTTCCCTAATCCATTCCCTGCCTTCCTCTTCCTCTCCAAGAACTCATGTCATTCAGTTGGGGCCATTGTATATCCATCTTTTCGGTTCTATTTTAAAGTCAACTGTTACAACCTACATCACATTCAAAATATTAATTCCCATTGCCATGCAAGTAGCATATTTGGATGCCAGGAATTGGTAAATAGTGGGAAAAGAAGGTGCATTGTTCTCCCTGTCATAATTAGCCTGAATATATACAATCATTAACATTCCCAAAGAATGATACCACCTTACATTTTGATGGCTTTTGTCTTTGATTTCTAGGTTAAAAAGGAAAGAATGGGATGGAGGGAGGGAGGGAAAAAAGAAGGGAGAGAGGGAGGGAAGAAAGGAGGACAGGAAGAAGGTAGGGAGAAAGAGAGGGAGGGAAGAAAAGAGGGAAAAAAGGAGGGAAGGAAGGAGGGAGGGAAGGAGGAAGGGAGGGAGGGAGGGAGGGAGGGAGGGAGGGAGGGAGACAAAAAGACAGACAGACAACTGCAACAAAAAGTTACTCTGAATCTCCACAAAGCATTACAGGGCATTTTGGAAGTTCCCTGATTCAGCCAATTGCCTTTTCACGACTGAAGACTCCTTCTTGTTCCACTTCTCCAACTTCCAAACATTGGTCATTAATGAGTCTTTCTTTGTAAAAATCAGCAACATGTGCAAAACTTCAATCTCTGACATTTTCCTTACTGCTAAGTATACCCACACCTACTTCCTTTGAAACTTGGGAAGAGTTTGGTGATATATAATATCCCATCACTCATCTCTCTGATGTGTGAGAGAGGAAGCTCAGGAGTCTTGATTAGATAGATCATAGCTCATTAAGTGGATGGAAATGATTCATGCATATACTTAAGCTATGTACATTTGTGGGTATGTATAAATGCTTGTTATGTGTGTTGTACATATGTTTACATGCATATACATGAAACAGATACACAAATTAAATAAGTAATCTCATTTTCTTCAAAAGAGTTCAAAACACTAATTTTATTAGTATAATTCATCTGTTTGTTTGTTTGTTTTGTTTTGTTTTTCAAGATAGGATTTCCCTGTGTAGCCCTGGCTGTCCTAGAACTCGTTCTATAGTTTAGGCTGGCCTCAAACTTGGAGAGACACCTGCCTCTGTCTTCTGAATATTAGGATTAAAAGCATGTAACACTACCACCTGGCTATATTACCCAATCTAGTTTATTCTTAGTGCTTGTGCATAGGAATATACATAAGACAAGAAATAATTGCATTTGCCAGACTGCAACAGTAAAGTTGATGACTATAGCCATCATCATTAACTTATCTTTACCACCGCCATTTTTCTTTTACTTTTAACAATTCATTTTCTGGTCTAAGAATGAAAGGCTTTCTCAAGTTTGTTATCATCATAAATAAGTGCTATCCAAGCCTTGTCCTGTAAAGAGATGAACTGTATTACAGTAAGCCTTGGGCACTTCCTTTTATAGTGGTCTCATGAACAAGAATCATAAAAAAATCCTTGAAAATGACAAAGCGCCCAGGCCTGTGTGAACTATGGGCTTTGTCATAAACATTGCCATCTCTCAAATGCTACATTTCAATTTTTTTTTTCAGGACTTTTGGACATTAAATCAGAGATGAGCCTCAAGATTTGGACATCTTGTTCCAAAACCTAATGTGACCGCCATGCTACTGCCCACACGGTGACAGAAGGTACGTAAGATGACATCTTTGCACCAGAGAAGTGTTTAAGGGAGGAAGAGTTCAAGGTGGCTCACAGTTCAAGGTACAGCCCAACAAGGTAGAAAGTCAGGATGCAGGGACTTGAAGCATCCAGTCACATGGCATACAGAATCAGAGGACAGAGAGGTATAAATGAAGGCATGCCAGGACTCAGTCCCTTTACTCCAAACAGACTATCCAAGACGTCTCACTTCCATCTGTGAGGGGTCTTCTCACAGCAGATAACCTAAGCAAAAAACTCCCCCACAGGCAAGCTTAGAGGTCCATCTCCTGAGAGAATCTAGTCTCTCTCTCTGGTTGACTAACAATGGAAACTACAGATGGGTAGCTGCCAAAATAGGAAGGGCTCAGCTTCAAAGATCTCATGCTGTTTATGCAATGAGAAGGAGCTATCCACCTTGCAGTCCCAGGATGATGTGTGTGCTTTGACCTTTAACCCTGTCTACTGAGGAAGGAGAGTTGTTTTAACCAATTCAAATGCCAGAAAATTATTGGATCATGTAGAAATTTAACAGGGACTCAGATCAATCCATTCCTATGGCTTACTCCACAGGCTCAAGGTTAGGCACCTATTGCCAAAGCTCCATCACAGAATACCCAGTAACTCCACTGACTTTCCTGCTGGGATGCCTGTTTGTCACTCAAAGATTCCAAATATTCAAATAATGACATTAACTGGAGCCCGGCTGAAGATGACACATAGGGTATGTTAATATATTTGACGGTAGTAGTCATCGACTAAACATATGTCTATGAAAACATCATGTTGCATCTCTTAAATACATACATTTTAATGAGATAAATGACACACTGAATGAAAGCTTTTAGATCTCTTCCTCGCATTCTTCTAAAGCAACAGTAAGACAAGCAGAAAACTCAACAGAAGCAAAACGCTAGAATCTTGAAAGCAGATGGGTTGGTGTTAATTAAATGTTGAAGTCTGAATCTTCAGCCAAGGAGAACATGAAACACATCAGAGAATTCCCTGAAGATTTAGGAATCATTTGCCTCAACGACCTTTGGACTGAAGCGGTATTGGTAAATTGGTAAGGAGGTTTGGCTGAACGTTCACAGAAAGAGACAGTCTGAGCTCAGACAGGTCTCTTTCCTATGAGCATGCCATAGAGCTAGCAGTCTTACTGCAAAGGAAGCAGGGCCTAGGTTTGTGAGAATTACAGTTTTGCAGATGGTAAGGACCAGTCACGATTGCTGAACCGAGGGCGGAGTTCAGTAAGACCTGACGTCTGATGACTCGAACTCAAAGTATTAATGTGACCTCTCGGGTATCAAGTTCCCAATTAAACATATAAGACACGAACACAAAGGCTATCCTTCTGCAGAGACTTATGAAGTATGATACCAGAGGGAAAAATGGTCCTCCCCTAGCCTCCTAGTGGTGCTGACTGAGTTAATAAAAGGGAGATTACCTGGTGAGACAGACTCAGTCTTCATAAGAAGATGAATCAGCAGAGAGAGATCCTGCTACTAGAATGAGAAAAGGGAAGTAATCACGCTATGAACTAGAAGTAGGGACATGAACAGCGAAGAAGGCTTTGCATTGAGATTGATAGCTGGTAAGAAATCAGGGAAGGTGCTACAGCTAGAGCACAGCTCCACAGTAGAACACTCAGTAGCCTAGGATCCAATATCTGGTACCAAGTGGGGAAAAGAAGGGGGAACCAGTGACAGAGCCACAAAGGAATGAATTCTTCCACAAGCCGGGACCACAGCTCTGACCATCAACCTAATCCATCCCTGTACAACCCTGAGTCAAAAAATTGGCCAATATGTACCCAGACTGAAACATGAAAACTGAGAAAAGGGGCTTGTCCTGTTTCCAGCTGTTATGTTCATGGCAAATATTTAAAAGGTATTAAAAAATTGCATAAAGGAAGTATCAGTGGCCAAAAAAAAAAAAAAGAAAAAAAATACCAAATGTCCCAGAAAGAATAAGGCAGAGGTATGTCACAGGCCAAACCAACTACTACAGCACTGAGAACGATTTTTCTTAGAGTCTTCATCATTATCCCCTGCTTCTCATAAGAGATCCAACTACCTTTCCTGCTTTCCTGACTCAAAAAGAAAAGAGTGTGAGTCTCACTTCCCTACACACAAGTAGGAAAGGTTCAGAGCCTACTCCAGTTGCGCTAACTCCCACAGAGGGACGCACTTGTCAAAAATGACATGGCAAAAGGAAGGACCTTCTTATAACATGTTGCTAACTGATGGTGCCCAGAAAAAGATGATCCAGAGTCAATCTTTCAGGAGATAAATGTTACAAACAGACAGAACAAAGCCTGGAGAAGGAGCCAGCAATAGAGACCCAAAGTAAAAGAGAGAAAGCCCACATAGTTTCGGGGGAAAGCTGGTGTACAATAGGCAACGTTGGGCTTAGGAGGTGAGTGGTGCATCTTTGCCAGGCTCCTTTGGAGGGGCAGGATGACACAGTGTCTGGGGACTTCCATAAAGCCCCAGAATGTAGGCTTGGGAAAAATACACAGCAAGCTTTCAATAGCTGCATGAAAAGTAGTCTAACCTCATCTTTCAAACCTGGAAAGGCAAACCAAGGATGTGTTTATCCGTATGCATATGCATTTCTCTCTGGAAGTCACCCAGGTTGAGGTAGGCTTTGCTGCAAACACCATGGTAGAGATCTTTGGGGATCATGAAAGGCAGTCTCAAAAGAATCATCTGCACAACTGATTCATGATCGTAGATGTTAAGCAAATCCATTCTCTAATAAGAACAATGAAATTAAAGATGAACATTTTCATACAGGTCCACTCTTTTATAACCCCTGGCAGTGTCGTTGTGTTGGTAGAGACTTCCATGGACATTTTTCCCAGCTGTTGTGTAGTGGGAAGCAAAGTTAAGTTCAAGGAGAGAATATGATGATGAACAGTAAGAGAAAATGACAAAGACAGTACTAATACAAGATCAAACTTTGCTCCTAAGTGCCCTGACCTTAAGTCACTTCATATCTCTGAATGCATTCCTTCATTTGCAAAAATGATTATCATGAATATTCACAATTTCTCTAAGCAAGTTTTATAGTAAATGCTTAGAAACACACACACACACACGCATACACACACACCCTTATATTTCTTAAACATTTAGGACTAACCAATCCTTCCTCTCCAATCTTTGTACCTATTCCCAAAAAATCACTTTGGAAAAAGACAAAAACATTGATTATTTTTAAATAAAAAGGTCTTTGTCTGAAATCCTGGATCTGAGAACAAAGCCACACCCTTCTCCCATCCCCAAATAAAACATCAGTGCTGCCCCCAGCATTTCACAACAGCCTGTCAGCCGTGTGTGAGAATTCACAGCCAGTTTGTAGAGCAGATGCAGAAAAGATCAAAGCCCCGGGTCCCAGCTATGGACACAGTGAAAGACAAGCTGTCTTGAAAGGATCCGGTTGCTAGATTATGGGATGCTTCAAGCATGTTAAAAAGGAATGGAGCAGCAACAATGGAAATAGGATTCGGGGCAACAAAAGTGCAACCATTAAATTTTCATGATTTTCAGAGCCCAGGACACACGAGTTCATCACTGTGGCACTTTTTATGTCAGGGAATTTGTAATGAGCATAGCTGCTTGGAAATCAGCACTGTTCATGGCCATAGCTTAGCACATAATGCTGGGATTTTGGAAATTGATATCAAAACTGTTGCACTATTAAAACCAAAAGATCCTTTAGTAAGTAAAGAAGCTAAGTGTCTGAACATCACTTCCTTTTTCAACAGCTAAAAATGCTTCGTGCTATCAACTAATGGGTTCTTATGATGGCAGCGTGGGGAGGTCAGCTTGGCTTTTTGCAGAAAAGGGTTTGATGTAGAAAGCTTGGAGCTGTTTACTTCAAGAGTAAATCTAGACTGATGTCTATCATTCATCTTCCAGTCCAAAGTAATTTTTATAATATTCCAATCTGAAATATACCAAGAAACACATATGTACCGACAGACAGACAGATACACACACACACACACACACACACACACACACACGCACAGAGGAGGCTAGGAATCATTAGGCGTGACCCGTGTTCTGATAACATTGCCACCTATTTCCTACCTATGAGCAATACTCTCACGGCCTGGCTCTGCAGCTTGAGAATTCTCTTCACAGGTTGGGGCTCCCTAAGCCATAGATTCTTAAATTGCAGGATATGATCAGAGTGACAGCCTGGACAACTTATGAGAATGAAAAGTTTCTGAATGCACAATAATTAAAACTCAAACACATTAGGAATCAACCACGCTACCCGTAGTGCTTGACCACGTTTTATCAAATGCCTCCTCTGCACCACTAATGTGGGATTCCCCCTGTATGCTGTCAATATGTTATATTACCATTAGTTAATAAAGAAGCTGCTTTGACCTATGGCAGGGGAGAATATAGCCAGGCAGGAAATCTGAACAGACATAGATAGAGAGTAGGCAGAGTCAAAGAGATGCCATGTAGCTGACGAAGGAGAGAGAAGCCATCAGAAGCTTTCCAGTAAGTCACAGCCTCGTGGTGATACATAGATTAATAGAAATGGGTTAATTTAAGATATAAAAGCTAGATAGTAATATACCTAAACTATTGGACAAGCAGTGTTGTAATTAATATAGTTTCTTTGTGATTATTCAGGTCTGGGTGGCCAGGGAATGAATGAGCAGTCTCCACTTACACACTACTGGTTCTGAACATGCAACATATGCGTGATGCACTATTCATGCCTCACACCAGAGAATGTCCTTCTAATGCCTTGGCTTAGCTCCAAGATTATTTTGTATGTTACTAATTGCATCTTGTTTCTATTGTACATACAAAGGATTCTGCTCCTGTAGAAACATAATGGTTTAATTAGAGAAAATAACAATTTTTAATATTTTACTATAGCCATTCCTCAGCATGTATCAAATTAGCACAACTTTGATTTCAATTGTGTTATAATGTTTGGTTTCAAAATTACTATTTGAATTGCTAACTTCAGCCTCAAAAAAAACCAATAAATGAATTTTGACTTGGGAATAGAACCCAATTTCCAACCATTTCTGCAGCGACGTTAAACACAGTTCTGTCATTTTATACTACAGAATCATACATACAAAACAGAATTGTTGGCACTGACTATTATAAAATCAAAATATCAGTCAACTCTGAAAAATATTGAAGATGCTATGTGTCCCGCAGCATCAAATAGTCATCCAAGATTTCATTCTTTATATAAAAACAAACACTTCTATCACTAGCATTAAAATTTGCCTCCACTGTTAATAAATAATGGAATTTTGTGAATAACAAAAATTGCTTTAAGATGACTTGTTGTGACTTATTGACACTCTTTTATTTGTGTACCCTTTTGCACAGACCAATATATTAGGACTGTGTAAAAAAAATTTCAGTTGAAAGGTGGAGTAAGTGAATATATTTTAAGAAGTCTTATCCTAGAAAACAGTCCAAGCAAGGATCTGAGTGCAAATGGCTTCTTAGAGGGAAGAGCTGATGTCAAGGAGCACCAATAAAAAAGAGACAGGAATGGTGAAAATAAGGTGCTTTGGGGTGATGTGGGAGACTGCACGGAAGACACCGCCAAGACTGCAAATGCTGGCCTTTATCCAGCAACCTTTTATAGCCAACACTCCACAGCTTCTCCAGGCATATTCCCAACTGTTGTAGGACGAGGCTGCTTGTTTCCGTTCCCGACTGCTCAGCCCCGAAATAACACAGAAACTATATGATTTAAACCGCTGCTTGGCCCATTAGCTCTAGCTTCTTATTGCCTAACTCTTACATCTTAATTTAACCCATCTTCATTAATCTGTGCATCACCACGAGCTTGTGGCCTATCAGCAAAGTTTCAGCACGCCTGTCTCCAGCAACGGCTCAATGGCTTCTCTCTGACTCCACCTCCTTTCTCCCAGCATTCGGTTTAGTTTTCCCTGCCTAACTCTGTTCCCCTATAGCTCTGCTACAGGCCCAAAGCAGTTCCTTTATTAACTAATGATATTCACAGCCTACAGAGGGGAGTCCCACATCACCCAACGCCTGCCCCGCCAATGCATTCACACACTGTCAAAAGCACTCAAGCTCTCTCGCAGGTGCTGGGAAATGGAGGCCATCAACATGCACAGGCGTGACAAGTAAGAAAGGTGTGGACAGTGGGACAACAAATCAACAAAGTCGCTTTCCTGCTACGTACAAACCTCCGATTTATCCATGCCACCTTTTCACCACTGGCTGCTCTTCCTAGCCAGTCAACTGACTCAGAGACCCCAGAGATCATCCTTGTGTGCTTATACCCAGTCCTGGCCAGAACCAGCAGTGGCGAACCAAAGACAGGCAGATGCATAGAGCAGACAATGAGAGGGGAGTGGACTGAGTATCCTTATCCTACAAGCTTGGGGCCAGGAGTGTTTGAGATTTCAGCTATTTTGGGAGTTTGGATATTTGCATATATATGAGAAATCTTGGGACTAGGACCAAGACTAAATATAAAATTCATTTGTATTTCACATAAACCTTGTCTATATAGCTTGAATGTAATTTTGCATATATTTTTAATAATTTTGTGCATGGAAGAAAATTTGCATGGTGTGGAATTTTCCACTTATAACATCATGCAGGTGCTCAAAGTTGCCAGTGTTAAGCCAAGTGTGGCGGCTCATACCTGTAATCCAAGCACTCTACATGCTGAAGCAGGATAGTCATGAATTTGAGACCCCATAAGGTCTGGCCAGCCTAGGCTACAGAATAAGACCCATCTCAAAAACAAAAACTAAAAATATAAACAGTTGCTGATTATTTAGCATTTTTGAGCTTGGATTTCAGGATAAGGAAGCTTGAGCTATACATGTGGCAGTTAAGGCCCAGAGGTTTGTGCTTCCCAGCGTGGAACTTAACACGGACTCCTATTTCCTATTCCAAATTAATTTCAACCTAGGACATATTTTCTAGGAGCCAACTCCATCAGTTAGATTTCTAGAAGACCCTCCCCCACAGTCAGCAATGCCAAAGGTGTGTCATGTTGATACTAGATTTCGTACAACCAGCACTATAAACCCAGCAGGAGAGTCTGGGCACTCAGAAAATGCTGTTGTTTTCCAAAAGTGCCTGTCAACCTTCTCTGCAGGCTCAGTTCCAACTTGGCACACAGAGAACCATGGTAGAAGCACACAGGCCACCAGCCAGGGCAAGACAGCCGCATGGGACTGACTGAGCATAAGCAAGGCCCAGAAGGTTTGAATTTAAAAATAATATGTTTATGAAAAGAGATCTGGGAAGGAAAAAACTGGTAGAGGGAAAATACAATGGCCCATGGAATAGATATTCATAAAACAAAAGGCAGACATAAAATAATAAATAAACAGGCTTGGGAGCGGAGCAGGTGTGAGGCATTCGGTTCCTTGGCTCCAGGCAACAGGGAAACATTGGCTGTCTCTCTTGGTGTCTACACTCAGCAAGAATCATTTTCTATCAACACCCTATCAAACACTAGAATCCTCATGAGAAAATGCTGGCCATGATCATATGACGTACCTCTGATTTATGAGTTTTCTTTGGGGGAAAGTCTTTATCTTTCAAGCATGAAGGTTGTCCCTTTCCTAGTACCAAAATTAAAATCAAGGCAGGCCAGGCAGGTGAAAACATCAGCCATCCACCACTGAAAGAGAGCCTCAAAGACAAGAATTTAGCAGCTGTGTGAGCTTACAGGGAATCTGGGAGTATTATTGTGGAGGACAGTTCAGGAATAAGTACTAGGGAAACAAAGAAGAGTGTACGTAGAAAGCTATGTTCAAGAGAGAAGTTAGATCCTAAAAAGAAAGAAAATGGCTTTCTTATGAGAACTGAGGAGCCAGACAGAAGAAGGAGGAGTGAGTCACATGAGTAGAGATGATGGCAGGAAATAATGCACTTGTTCCTCTCATGAGGTCATTTCCCCTCCAGACTCCCCACTCCTCGTGCCTGCCAAGGAGGGGGCAAGCAGGAAGGGCTCCAGATCTTCCTGTGAGATTTGTCACACAACCACTCTACCTGACTGTCAGTCCATGAAGTGATTTGATGTCCACAGCCATACTGTTCAGTGTTCCTTATTGTGTAACAAACCAACCCCAGAACTTAGACAATGAAACAACTTATTGTTACCTCTCGTTAGTTGTGGGGCTACTTGGTTCAACGGCTTTCACCTGTGTCTCGTGCAATTTGGTTAGGTTTGACAGGGACCACATTCACCTGAAAGGGTCACCTGGGCTGTAAAATTCAAGGTAACTCATTCATTCACCTGGAAGATGATACTGCACCCTGGGAAGAACCTTCAGGTGAAATACCTCCGTGGAACCTTGGGATTTCAGAGCATGGCACTGGGCTTCTGAGACAGAATGACCCAAGACTAAAAGTTCTAGTGGGTAGCAAGAGGACACCATCACAAAAGCTAAGCTGAACCTGGGCCTGCTTAGCATCTCTTCTTTGATTATCAGTCAAAGTAGGTACAGTACACGCTCTTTCCAAAGAAAGAGAAAAAAGATTCCCCCTTCCTGAGACTCTTGACAAATTGTGCTGCATATGAGGGATGAATCCTTAGGAAAAATATCAGCCACAAAAATCTAGCTTCCTGACCATGAAGAATGACTTCATTGTCTCCTTAAGCCTTTTGAGTTGTTTGTTAGTTACAAATGGAACCATGCATTTTTGAACTTTCAATCCCATGTGACCTTCCAGAATGTCAATTCAAATGGAATTTGATTGGCTAGAGAAAATTGTCTTTTTGGTAAGTTTCTGTTAAAATTCTCAAAAGGAATTCCTAGAAAGTATGCTCTCTTGTAGAGAGCCAGCATGAATCATATATTTACTTACTGTCCTCTTCTCATTTGTCATTCAGGATGTATGTGCCTATATATACATATATATGTATACATATACATATTTATGTATCTTAGTCCTGGGTGCTATGATAAGTATTGTAGATGCATAGATAAAGGGCATTGTCCCTTATGCTCAAGGGTACAGTGTCATGAAAGAGTTTCGTTCATAGCTCATCTTACAAGGCTTAGAGAGCCAAAGTTTAAACCCAGCAAATAAGCTTAAAGTTGCATATTGTAAAACTGCCCTTTAAGAAGACACCTCAGGATGTCATCACCTCAAAAACTCCTTGTCCAAAGCCCAGAATTGGTGTTTTGAGTCCACTGTTGGAAACAGACCGTTGTTTCAGTTTTCCAAGCAGCAAATAACAGAATGTGTTCGCATTGAGG
Organism: Microtus ochrogaster; assembly: GCF_000317375.1. Lineage (NCBI taxonomy): Eukaryota > Metazoa > Chordata > Mammalia > Rodentia > Cricetidae > Microtus > Microtus ochrogaster. The sequence goes on along the minus strand of NW_004949101.1, from coordinate 5,988,577 downwards.
TGGCCTATCGCTCCTTCTCCACTTTCCTGGCTCTTCCTCCCTGGACTTCACCCTGCTCTGTCCTCACTGACGGTGACTGTGTAGAGCTGCTTAAGCTCAAGTTGGAGCACAAGGGCACTTGAGTCCTCCATTCAAAACTCACATGATCCTCATCTCACTGAAAACAATACCCCAATACCCACGGGGCAACCTCTGCTTCTCCAGTCTTAAATCTCACCATCTTCTCCTTTGCTCCCAGCATCACAGTTACACTAACTACTTCCTTCTTCCTATGTGCCAAACCCACTTCATACCTCAAGGTTTTGAATTTACTGCTCTTTCTGCTTAGACCATTCCCGACTTTCCATCCTCAGTGAGTTCTATCAGTTTCTTCAATTCATATTAGTCCCTGCTTAAAAGGAACCTGGACAGAAAGCTCTTCCTGGTCCATGATGTAGAAAACAGCATCCCCTCTCATTTTCTGCCTTTTTCTTTTGACTTTATGATTCTTCGTAGCATTTTGCCTACCTGAAATTGAAGATCTGACTTCCTAACTAGAGTGTAGCTTCTTGAAAGGAAGTGGGCTAAGACTTCCATTAACTCTGAACTTCTGTGTCTTCTCAGAAGGATGGATGGATGGATGGATGGATGGATGGATGGATGGATGGATGGATGGGAGGGAGGGAGGAAAACCAAACTGGTAATAAATGGTACACCAAGAATGTTCTTTGTATCTAATTTGCAATAAGCCCACACCAAATATTTTGCATCAATTGTTGGAAAGTGATCATTGACTTAGTTTTCTGAGCACTAAATGAAATAGTGTGTCTACTTTTAAGAGATTCATCTCTCTTCATCTTCTGAGACTTCTCTTGTCCCCAGGACTAAAATTGACCCCTTTCTTGGTCTTCCTCATTACATTACATTACATTACATTACATTACATTACATTACATTACATTACATTACATTACATGAAAAGACTATGCTGTCAGACCATATACATTTTGATCAGGAAATCCAAAAGACCTTACGTGAGGCAAAGTCATAAACAAGCTGAATGTCAGAAGCGTAATGTGAATGATAGCCAGTTCAGAAATGAGCACCCAGCTGCCAGGAGTCCTGGTGGCCTTTGGCCTTGAGATGTCCCTTTGTAGTAATGCAATCGGCTGGATGGCGCTACCTTACCCCCTTGCTTGCAGTGATTGGTTGGCTGGGAATGTATAGCTCTGACTGCCCAACTCTGTTTGCGACACTAAAGCCCAGTTGCACTGCTCCAGTTTGGTTTCACCTTTCTTCATTCTGCCCCTTCACCTTCTAACGAAGGAGCCATCAAGACCATCACCTGTCCAACCTACGCACAAGTTCCATCTGAGCATCTGTTTCCAGGAGGTTTGATCTAAGACAATGTAGTCCAAAAATATTCACACATCCAAACAGTGGGTTCACATGCAGTTCAGTATTTTTCCAACCACAAGCAGTGTATTGGAACTGAGAGATTTCCGATCTCATCCCCCCACCCCTGTTGTTCTCTTACCCAGAGTATGAGGGCACCAGCAGCAGCACAGGCCGCACTGTGCTCGGTCTTTCCCCGCCTATCTTCCTCTCTCTCTGCACAGTGCGTGGAGCCGAGACCAGCTACATTAAAAGCAGGTGCAGCCACGTGCACCAGGAACGGCATCTAAGCTAAGTCGTCAGACAGACTTATTAAAGTCTGTGAAGGCAATTCCTCCCTGAACACAGACACATTGGACTGTGGTCACCTAAACCCTTTGTGAAGAATGGCAAAAGGTCAGCAGAAACTGGAAAGATGCCCCAGGAGAAACTGAGAGGCCCTGAATGCGCCAAAGTCAGGAATCAGCGAAAGCCGTAGAAAGCAGGGAATATTTGACAGGGGGAAGGCTGTGAAGTAGAACAGCAACATAAAGTAGAGCTTGGAAACTGGTTATTAGGAGAAAAACAAAAGGAAATTGTTTAATGAAGTATAAAAGGTCCAACTTTTAGTGACATATTGAGTAAATTCTGAGGCTCTGAGATACTGCATGGTAGCTATAATTAATGCTATGCTGTTTACTTGACATTTCATAAAGAACAGATTTGAAGTGCTCATGTTTACATACAAATGATGCCTACGGATGGCACGGGTGTGTTCATTAACTTGATTGTGAATGCATGTGCAAATCAAATCACCACACGGTATATCTTGAAAGATCAAAATTTCTCTCTGCCAAATATTTTCTCGAGGACAACCAGGACTTTGTTTTACCAGCCAAATACTGGTAAACACATAGCCATCAGTAGGAAAAGACTGGCTCAACAATTTTGATTATATCCATATTATGGGATACCATAGGGCCATTGATATTAATGGCTGCATATTCTGTATCTTCCAATGAGAACTACCTCATTTTAAAATAAAATAAAGAAATGAACACTATGAAGGAAAATTTAGCGCCTGTTTGACATCAATGAAGAAAGAAGCAAGCACAAACAGGATAACTCATCTGGCTAAGGAAACTTGGCGTCCTCCCAAAATTTTTGAACTGAACATAGTACATACCCAGTTAGTCTTAGAACTATAGGCCTTCATGTTCTGCTTGTTGAACTTGCTCGTTTTTATTCCTGCTAATGTGGATAGTATTGTCTCTCTAACTCCTCTGTGTGGTTTTTTAAATAAACCCATTACCTGAAACATACAGAGTTCTTTAAACCCCAAAATATCTTACTGAAAAATACAATGATTCCAGAATAATTAGTGGCCACCATTTGTTCTGACTCCACAGCAGGTGAGCCCTGTGCCATAATTCCTCGGAACTGATAAGAATATATAATGAGGAGACTGCATAGAGAGAATATCTAATATCTGAGCGCTGGCTGCATAAATTAGTCAAAGACAAGCCAATTTGGCGGAACTGATTCCCAATCTAGGATTACTAGATTCCAAATCCTTAGTCATTGTAATTCCTGAACACATTTTGTTCAAATCTGTTCTGATTTCCTCCTCACTCCTCATGAGAGCAAGATGGAGATTTAGAAGGCAAATCCTAAACTGGCCTTAGTGTTCGCTGTGGATCTTAGTCCCAGCAGGAAATCATTGATGAGCTCTTGGGAGAAGCCTCAAGACAAGCTCTCATGCTTTGCTTCTTCCTGAGCTGGTCTGAGACAGGGGCTGCTAACCAGCCTTCAACCTGAAGAAACCAAAACACCGCAAAGAAAGCTCTCTCATGGTGGCTCCATTATCTGTGAGGCCACTTGAGTAAACAGATACTACCTGACGGCATGTTTTCTGTCTCATAGACCATCCAAGCATCCATTTACCTAATCATGCGTCCTTGTATACACACTGCATTTATGTTTTACAACTGGGCCATCTGTGTTACCATAGTTATAGTCCCGCCAGCATTTCCATAAAAATGATAGTAAATCCTTCTTTTCTGAGGTTCATAAATAGCCCATAAAAACAGAGATTGGGCTGAAACAGATTCCCTACAGTTTCTAGCCAAGACAACCAATAGACTTTGTTAACAAATTAAACAAATATCAATTTACTTGGCAGGCTAAAATGTTACAAATGGTTACAATTTCCAAAAGCCATTATGCATTCATAAAGGAGAAAAATAAGCTAAATCTCTGCATAAGATTATAGAGTTACCCTTAATTTTAATAAGTCCGTAAGTCATTCCTTTAATTAGTTTAAAATGTTAAGAATTCAGACCAGTATTCTATCACCTACACATGTTCCCTGATTGCATTTTCTAGAGATTTTTTGATAGTAAGCAGGAATGAGAAATGGCTGCCTTGGGCAATGTGGAAATGCAACAGGAGGATTTGCAAGATCTTGTAGGATTATTGGGAAAGGGAGGAAGATGCCAAGAACAATGATTGAAAGGGATGAGAAAGCAAGCCCAAGAGTCTTGTTGCAGTATTTTAGCATAAACTGCAAGTATCAGGAAGGGACAGGGTAGCGATGCAGGCTTCAGTCACATGACCACCTATTCCTTCTCTCAGAAATGCCATGGTGATAAACATTCAGCTTCCTTCTTTTAACTACCAACTGAAAGAAAGGGGAGGTAGAGAAACTAAGTGACCGAAATAGAAAGGAGGGAAGGAAGGAGAGAGGGATGAAAGAGGAGAAGAGGAAGAAGAAAGAAAGAGAAGAGAGACAAAGGCAGAGGAGCACAGAGAGAAACCACCCAAATGTATACTAAGAGTAAAGGATGCTGTAAATACACAATGAAAGGTTACACAGTTATTAGGACCCGTGCTATAGGAACAAAATACTTGATAACTTGGAATGCTGGATTCAATCTGGCTTTAAGTAACAAAGTATCTTACCAAAGAATGTGTGGCCAATGCAAGTCCATTTTAAGAAAAAGTAAATATTAGTTACCCTCTTGTTGTGACCAAAAACCTTGCAGAAGCAACATAAAGCAGGAAAGATTTGGTTTGGTTTCTGGCTTTAGAGGGTTTGGCCCCAAATACTTGGGCATTACATCGTGGTGTTGGGAACGGGTAGCAGAGAAGAGCTCTTCGCCTATCTTAGTTAGGTAGGTTTCTATGCTGTGATAAAACGCTGTGAACCAAGGTCAACCTGGGGAGGAAAGGCAGATTGTAGTTCATCATCCAGGGAAGTCAGGGTAGCAATCTGGAGGCAGAAACCACTGCAGAAGCTATGGAGCATGTACCTTACTGGCCTTCCCCTCCTGGCTAGCTCTACCTACTTTGTTATGCCCTGAACCACCATCCCAGGGATAGCACTACTTACCTGCCTCCCCACCCACTCCATACTCATCATTGATAGATAAAATGCTGACAGGCTTGCCTACAAACAAATCTTACCAGGGATTTTCTCGGTTGAGAGTCCCTCTTCCAAAATGACTTGAGTTTCTGTCAAATTGACACAAAGCTAGCCAGGACGTCACCTCATAGCAAACAGGAACCCAAGAGTAAGATGAGACTGATGAGAGACACTATGCTCTGATGGAGGAAGGTCATTGGCTAATAAAGAAACCTCCTTGGCCCATTTTATTGGTTAGAACATAGGTGGGTAGAGTAAACAGAACAGAATGCTGGGAGGAAGAGGAAGTGAGCTCAGACTCGACAGCTCTGCTCTCTGGAGCAGAGGCCATGCTCCCTTCTCCCGGGCAGACACACGCGATGAAGCAAGTCGCCAGGTCAGACATGCTGAATCTTTCCCGGTAAGACCGGTGTTACACAGTTTATTAGAGATGGGTTGATCGGGATATCAGAATTAGCCAGTAAGGGCTAGAGCTAATGGGCCAAAGAGTGTTTAAAAGAATACAGTGTCCGTGTAATTATTTCGGGGCATAAGTTAGCAGGCGGCTGGGGTTCTGGGGACGCAGCCCCGCTGCCTCTACTACAATGCCCATCCTGAATGACACTTCCACCTTGACTCTGCCTCCAAGAGTTCAAATAAAATCCCCAGATAGCACCTCCATCTAAGGAACAAGCTTTCAAAACTTGAGCCTGGGTGCGACACTTCACATTCCAACAATAAGAGCATGTATGTCTAGAGAAAAATGGGTAATAGGATTTCGAGTTATTTTTAGCTTCTTATTTTAGCTAATCTCCATGATTTATTTTTTTTAACTAGATGTAAATTGCTTTTGAAAGGATGTGATTTTAAAAATGCAAAGTACTTTACAGGTTTCAAAGCCTTGACCTAAAATGTCTCTGTTCATTATGTGTTACTTGTATCACCCCATTGCACCCATGGTGAAGTTGAGACATAGTGCACATCTTCCCACACAGAATCCCAAAGTAGAATGAAGACTTGAACTCAGGACTTGGTCTGAAAGTCTCAGCTGTCTTCCCATCCATAGGTGTCCTTATCTTTAGGGAAGGCTGAGTCCACTGAACATCACCTTTGACAAAGGAGTAAACATGGCATTGGTGTACAATACTCTTGCTGCAACATAGCTCAGGTTCTTAGCTTTGTGAGTTGATTCTATAGCCAGTTGGGCTTGGGTTTTTCCCCCTCTTCTGGAGGAAAGGGTAGTTAAAGTGATATTGAAAATTCTGAGTGATGTACTGGAAATTGCTTGATGTTATCTTTCACGTGTCATTTTGAAGACACCCTTGTGTCTGAAAGGCCACTGTCCCAGCTAAACAACATTCATTTTCAGGTATTTACAGATGTACATGACAACCCCCGATAGGGGCTTTCATGACGGAAAAGTCAAAGCGAAGGGATACGATAGGCAAATATCTCCGCTGAACAACATGGGCATAATCCTTATGAAATAAAGCCACGGGTGTGTTTCAACAGCAGACTCAAAATGAATCAAGCTTTCCCGAGATGAAGGATGGGACTCCAACACCCTCACAGTAGGGCACTCTTCACCCTAGCTCAGGGGCTGATCTTTGACTGATCCAACATTAGCAGTGCAATGAGGAGCTTGCTTCTGCTTGCATCTTCCCTTCCTGTGCCCAACTGACTGGAGTTTCATCCCCAGCAAGCACATTAGGGTTAGTGGTCGCCAGGGATGTGCAGAGGCCCAGGATCCCTCTTCTCACAGCAAATTCAGAAAGTGCTTAGAAAGAACAGTCAGGCTTACTTCAATGCTTCTCATTCCAGCCATGTCAATTGGTGCCAATGGCGATTCAGGTTCAGGTGAGCCCTGGCTGTCAGAAGCAGCAGGCTAAAGCAACAGGGGCTCTGTCTCTTGTCATCCCATGTGTCTTCCAGAGTGGCCCACTCCCATGATCAAAGCATTAGGCTGTGTAGCTTTTCACACTCAGCAAGGGACTGCATTGAAACCCCACACAAGATGGCTTGCTAACCCTCCCAAGTAAATGCCAGCTAAATCAGAAGAAATCTGTATAAGCAGGGGCAACTCTGGCCCGCTATGTGACTCCTACTGGTTGTTCTTTTTGCGGGCTTTAGATAATGGTAAATACTGAATTCTTTGCTATGCAAGATCTAGTTTTTGTTGGCCAGGGAAGTGGGGCAGGCATTGGTTTTGGTGTCAGATACTCCTAAGTTCTAATACCAACTCCACGTATAGCTCACCTCAAAGCAGTTGGTCAATCTAGTTCCACTGAGACTCACTGGTACCCTTTAGATTATATGTAACGTTAAAATTATTTTCATCATAGTATGGATTCTGTTTGTCAGTTTCATTCTCGTCTTACTTGCTTTTGTATGATATGGGTTTGTCCAGAGGCTACAAGTCATGTGGTATTGTCATCCTAGTGGCTGATAAGATGTGTGCTTTTGTATTCTCATGTTTTCACTACCAACCCTTGAGGAGATTTTCCAAATTCAGCATCTCATGATCACTGAGTGTACTGGATTTAGTCAATTGTAGCCATGCAGCAGACACCAAAGACCTGTCTGAAATAAGCAGATTCTTCATGAGCTAAGGAGGTATTTCTGACATCAAGCATTCCAGGATGTGAGGGTTTCTCAGGCGTCACCCAGCAATGTACCAACCAGTATATAAATGGATCTCAGTCTAGGACAGTTAGGGTGTGGACTGTGCCTGAAGTGACTCTGAAAAGTAAAGGAAAAAGGTTCCCCTATCCTTGTAGGGAAACCAGGAGCCTCACATAAAACCTTTCATATTTAATTCATAGTCTCTCAGTATTAACTTCTCAAGAACTCAACAATCCTAAAAGAAAAAGAAGAAAAAGCAACCAGTCTTTCTTTCATCCTGATGTATCTGCCTTCCCAGCAACCTGTTCTTTTCTAGAACAGAACAGCGATGAACCAATTTGCCTCTATCTTAGGACTGAGAGCCATCTTAGAGTAGAAACAAACTAGGTTCATTCCCGTTCATTCTTGAATCTTTGTTTTTCAAGGATTGGGCTATGCCCCACCTGTAACTTTAATTACAAACAGCTCTGTATGTACAAATGGCCTATTCTAAAAAATGGCAGCCATGTCTTTGATTCAAAAGATTATTATGAACACTTACTGTTATGATCACCTGTTGTTATGGCCCCCTGTTGTGACCATCTTGCAATCCTACCTTTGTTTCAAAAGTTGATTATAGCCATCTATTGTTATGACTACCTTGTTATGACCACCTTGTTACATTCTACTTCTGTAAACCCATCTATTTGGTTCTCAGATTCCCCCTTTGAAAACCCTCTGACCCTGAAGCTATAAAAACCTGGTCTTTCCCATGCCTAATGGTGACCTCTTGAACCTTGCCTTAGGGAAAGGCAGGCCATGTACATGAATAAAAAAAACTTGCTTTAATTAATTTGGACATGATGCATTTTATCAGTGGTTTTTCTCCTCAAATCTTCAGGATTAACATTTAGAGGCCCACGAAATTAAGACCCTAACCCAAATTCAGAAACCAGACTCTTCCCCCAGGCCCTCACCTTGGAGACATTCCAAGATCCCAAGCACACCTTTAGTTTGTCTGCTGCAGCTGAAAATGAAAGCAGCAAGCACCTGTTTATGGAGGCCTCCTCTGGGAAGTCACAGATACTTTCTTTGGCTTCTGGTTCTGTCAGATCCAGATCTGGGAAGATGGAGGGGTGGTCTGATGAGATCTGAGATTCCCCATCCAGGACAAGAGGTCACAATCACCTGTCTGGTTACTTGGGAAGGCCAGAGACACCCATTCTTTTTCTGACTCACCTTGTGACCCCGTGGACACCCTAGTAAGACTAGGAGCCCAGTTAGAGAGGCCTTGCACCTGATAGCCCATTGGAAAGGTTTCAATGCCTAGTTTGTACAATGGAGCCAAAAGACTTTCCAAGATACTAGGAACCAAGAGACTGGTTAGGACTAGCTCAAGACATCAGGCATTATAAGAAGATGAGATGGAAACCAAAGAGGTCTGGCCTAATGGAACAGGGAAAACCAGACACTTAGGAAGCCCCTGGTGGGTCCCTGGTGCCTAGATTATGCAAGGAGAAAGTTGAGAAAAAGCCTCCTATTTTAAAAACAAAACGAACTTCTTTGGTCCAACGGATGAATATCTGAAAAACCTCAATTGTTGTCATTGTCTTTGTTAATTTTGCTCTTTATTTTGTCTATCTTTGTGTAGTCAGACTTGCTGAATTCTGTGGGTAAGAAGACTAATGAGCTGGATAGTCCTCTAGCCTACGTTCTATGTTTTGGTTTTGATTTTGTTATCTGCATCCCTTGTGTGTGTTTCTGTTCCCCTCACTAATCTTCTGCAGTTACAGGCAGACCTAGGAGCCAGACTAAGCTTTAGCTGCCACCACTCCCACACTGCTGGGGCAATGTAGGCCACCACCACCCAGCATGCCACCTCGGGCAACTTTGTGCACCACCACACACACCCAGACCCAAATCTACTGCCACTTGTCCTGGATAGCGAGGGCTGCAAATTTCTCATGTCTAAACTTTCTGGTTACTGCATTCAGTATAGCAGGCAGTTAGATGTCTTTTGGGTATGGATAATGTTGAAATATTGATTTATGCTGTTCTAATATAATAAAAAGCTGGCTCTAGAGTTGGAAACTTTCTGTCCTATGTCAGGAGAATCACTCAATTTTTGTGGCACAAAAATAAGGGTGATCAAGGCAGAACAGCTAAAAAATAAAATTAAACTGCCTAAATTTTTTGCTAAGATACAAGAGCTGTAAGATTATTATACAAACTTTCTGTAACTCAAGATTTATAAGTTTACTGAATATGGCTAAAAATCTGTAGAATCTGTCACAAAAGTTTACTTAAAATTTATAACACAGGGCTAAGAAAGCTACATAGGTAATTGTGGTTTGATAGGAATGGCCCCCATAGATTCATGTATTTGAATGCTTGGCCCATAGAGAGTGGTACTATTAGGAGGTGTGGCATGTCGGAGTAGGTATGGCCTTGTTGGAAGAAGTATGTCACTGTGGGGGTGGGCTTTGAGGTCTCGTATGTTCAAGCTATGCTCAGTGTGACACACGGTTTTCTGCTGCCTGCAGATCAAGATATAGAACTCTCAGCTCCTTCTCCAGCATTATTTCTGCCCACATGCTGCCTTGCTTCTCACCATGATGATAATGGACCAAACTTCTGAACCTCTGAGCTATCCCCAATTAAGTGTTCTCTTTTATAAGAGTTGCCATGGTCATGGTGTCTCTTCACAGCAATAGAAAACCTAACCAAGACAATAATCTTACCATTGAGGCTGCCAAACTCAGCACACAGACAGTACCACCAACCAAAATGAAAACAAAGACCTAATCCATCAAAGACCACAGTTCTGGGCAAGTGTCCAAAATGTACCTGCCTTGTTCTATAGATCAGACAGTTCTTCTGACTATCTGTTCTTGTTAACTAAAATATGTTAAACCAAGATATAGATTTTATGTTTAAGGACTCATCCTGAGAAAGGCTCAAGAATACATTGGAATCTCAAACTCCCAACATAGTGACTGGTCAACTAAAGTTAGGCCTAAACTATGAACAACAAACACTAAACACCAGAAACTAGGATATCTCTATCTTATGATGCAGCAAAACAATGACCTAAGCAGTGTGGAAAAGAGTCTTGATAATGTACCTCCTTACCTAAGATCTACTCAGGCTTACAGAGACTGACTTAAGAATATGCGTCTAGTCTCCTTATCATCTTTGTCAACTTTGAAAGCGTTAGCTGTTTTGATAAACTGAGTCATATAAGAAGCAGTGACATTCTGCAATGGTGTACTATGTAAGTACCAGGAAAGTAAAGTTGCTAGTCTCCCTACAGACTGTATTTATGATTTAAAGTTTTATTCGATAAGATTTATTTACTGTCCTGTATATGTTTCCAAGGCTAAACCTAAAACAAGTAACTAAAAGCAAGTAAAGTTTATTTAAAAATCAGGTATGCTTAATAGATGGCCTCAAAACTTTTCAGAGATAAGAATATGGCATTTAAAATGTTCAGTGGTACAGGCTTCCCATGATAGATAGGAAGGCAACCTCCTAGAGGCAACCCTGAGATCTCCAAAGAAGATAATGGGGCACAGACAATTCCATTATGGTATTATGGTCACACTAACTAAAGGAGAAACTTACCCTGCCACCAGGGCTCTGCCCACACTCTGGACACTATTGGGTTAACTGCCCTGCTCTGCCTTATCACAGTGAGTCAGTTTTCCCAAGTTCCTTCCTCCTCCACAGGAAAATTTCTCAGATCTTCTGGATCTGGAAGACAGAGGTCTATGCTTCCCACAGTAGCAACTGAAGATGTAACACTATCCTATGTAACTGCTGAAAACCAACAACTTCTGCCCCCAATAAGCTACTGAGATCACAGGAGCCCAGGGCAACCACCCAAGCAGCAGTAAGTCTCTGTCATTTTAGTTGATACATAGGCCATGTGGATTATACTTCCTGCTATAATTTATCCTTCCCAGATCGCTGATGCTGTTGACAGCTAACTGTAGCTTTACCAGCTTAGCAGCAGCTGCCTAATCAATGCATTTCACATATAAAAATCAGGCCTTTTTTACTTTGCAAGAACTATTGGGTCACGTGATGAAAAAAGCAAGCTCACAGAGAGGTTTGCCTTCCTAACAGGCATATCATATTAGAAGATAAACAGGGATCAGATGTAACTTTTACTATTTAAAGAACTTGCTTTACAAATACTACTCTCAGTAATCAAACACTTATGTATGTCTAATTATAAATAATTGGATAAAAATTAAGGTTTATATAAATGATAAAGCTCTAAAAATAATTTAAATGATAAACATCAGAGAATATAAAAATCTAAATAAATTATAAGGATCTAAAAATGACTTAAAGTATATAAATACAAGCTATTCTATGTTGTTATTATGCTAAGATTTCAAAGGTACAATGTCTTAAAATTAATCAATGAGGTTCTGATAAGCTGGTAAAGTATGGACTACTATTACCAGTAACAAGCTCAGGATTTTAAATTTCCATTGGTTGTCTTTTAGGTGTAGACGTAAAGATGTTTCTCATCATGCTAAAAATATCTCTGTCCAGTTGGTCAGTGGTAGTGCATCCCTTTAATCCCAGCACTCAGGAAGCAGAGGCAAGTGGATCTCTGTGAGTTCAAGACCAGCCTGGTCTACAAATTGAGTTTCAGGACAGCCAGTGCTTTTAGACAGAGAAACCCTGCCTCAAAAAACCAAATAAAAAAAAGAAAGAAAGAAAGAAAGAAAGAGAAAAAAAATTTGTCCAATCTATATATATCCAGCCCTCTAGAGAGAAAAAATGTACTCATATTTTAACACAAAGCCATAGCTTTTGCTATGACTCAAAGGCATGAGTCTACTCCAGATGTTCTGCAAATACCTATGAGTAGCTTTTCCTACATGTATATTTCAGTAAAGATTATAATTATAATGGAAGCTTCAGGAAATTGAGAAAGTTCTAAGACTTAGATCCACTTCACACAGGTCAAAGGACTCCAGGTAAGTTCCTCTGCCAATCAAACACCTAAGCACCTCTTTCTATTGCCTATTCCTGAAGGGGAAGCTCCAAATACAAAAGTTTCCTTTAAGTTCTTTAACTTCTGTCCCTGGTCTTATCTGTCTTGGCAGAGTTCCACTCAGCTGGTAGACACCATGCAGAAATCAGTTACAGACTTCATACTGCTCCACAGGTGACCTGTACCACACCAGCCCCAAGTGGTTCTACAAAATCAGAAAGCGTTGGACTAGCTGAGAGCTGATGTGAACCACTCAAATTGATGGGATTGCTCCCTGTCTCTTCAGCTGGGTGAGCAAACAAGATGCTTCTGATGAATACCCATTACTCTAATCAATTTGCAGCCTTTGGCTAACCTTCCAGCCTTCCTGGGCCTTGACAGTAATATCCTAATTTCAACAGGAAAGAGTTACAGAAGAGAGTGTCACCTCTTATCCTCAGCAGAACGTTGGAATATTAGATCAAAAGGAAACTCCATGACAAAGGGGACAAAATGGCTTCAATAGTACCTGTTGGTAAATCCAGATTCCATGGCCTTAAAAAAAATGTTATTTCTATGCTAACCAAACAGGTATAACCTATAAACAGACTATGAGTCTTTCAATACATTAAAATTTTTGTGTCACCCCCCGCCCCCAGATAAATGTTGCTAAGATCCTAGCAAGGATTTCACAGGGACACATAAAACAAAGGGGAAATGATGAACCAGGCTATCTCCATTTTAGGCTTAAAAGCCATCTTATAGAGAAAAAAAAAACTAGGTTCATTTCTGTTTATTATTAAATCTCTTTTAAGGAGGACCCCATCTGATATTTTAACTACAAATGGTTCTGTAGTACCTGTTCCAAGAAATGGAAACCATGCCTTTGTTTCAAAAGGTTATTATGACTACCTACTATTATGAATGCCTGTTGTTATAAGTGCCTTGTTATGACTACTTTGTTATGTTCTGCTTCTGTAAACCTGCCTATTCGTCTGTCAAATCCCCCCTTTGCATGCCCCATAACCCTGAACTACAAAAACCATATCTTCCCCATATCCAATGATAACTTTTCCAATCCCACCTTAGGAGGAGGTAAGCCATGTACACAAATAAAGATGTTTGCTTTAATTAATTTGGCCATGATGATTTGGGTCGGTGGTTTTTCTCCTTGCATCCAGTTTCAGTGTCTATATGAGGTGAAACAAAGTAGGGAAAGTCTGGTGTCAGGAAAACCCACTAAAGCCACTAAGGATATTATAACAGGTTCAAATACTGCTTTTGTTAAAAAGTGTTGGCTTCTCACTGAGACCCACATGGTAATAAAAAGCAGGATGGAAGCTGGGCATCTCTGACTTCATTTTCTATCTGCTTTCATAGGCATCTTGGCAGAAGTGAAGTTATTTTGGAGTTACTTGTGTCCTTCCCTTTGGTTATAATACTATTGAAACTTTGACCTCATGGGGCTGGAAGTACATAAAATTTTCTTGCTGGAGGCCAGACCTGAAGGAAGGGAAAAGTGAAGCCCCTGTGTCAGCTGGAGGAGGAGGAGCCTGCCTCTCTGCAGATTGCCCATTGTTCTTTAATCTACAGGCCAGGTTAGGTCTAAAACAAGAATGTGTCAATGATGGGCTGACCACATTTTGACCAGGGATGCACACCTCTTGCCCTTTACTTAAACATAAACCTGGAGTTGAAAAGAAGGCTCAGCAGTTGAGCGCACACTGCTCTTGTAGAAGACCCAAGCAGATTCCCAGAGCCTATGGCAGATCGCTCTCAGCCACCTGTAACTCAAGCTCCAGGGGAGCGAATACCCCTGGTCTCTACAGGCACCTGCACTCATGTGCACATACCTGTATATACATACCCACATATAATAAAAATAAAATAAATCTTAAAAATACAAACCATAAACATCATTTGCTACCCTAAACGTGGACTTGAGTATTACGGCACCCCTCTATTTGTTTCATTTCAGTGTGGCTATATTGACTAAAATACTATGCTTTTCAGTATGATTTGTCGCTTTAATTGACATATAACTGATTCCTGCTTGTTAAGGATGCCAGAATCCAGACTTTAAAGTCCTGCCATGCTTATCTCTGCACATAGGTGTACTAATCACTTAAGGTGTGCCTATCTAGAAACTTGTGGTACCTAAGCTATCTCATTCACCCTGGAGGTGAGTCACAACGGAAGAGTAACTGGGGCATCTTGCTGTCAGTTTTCTATTAGGTTCCACTGTTTCAAACCCTTAGAGTTGCCTGATAATCATCAGTCATTGTCCTAAAGCAGTAGTTACCATGAACTCCAAGGAACAGTAGAGCTTCCCAGGGCAGGAAGCCTCCATATGCAGGCAATCATCTACGATAAAGAGGCTGCACCCTAGAGCAGGAGGAATTCTCTTCTGAGAACCAGCTGGTACCCTCAAACAATGAGGAATTTTTTGGATCACCTTGTAGCTTGGAATCAAGCTGCTGACCACCCACGGGGACTGTAACCTGCCCCCCACCACAGAGACTAGACTGTAAACACCCCCACCTGTGACTCCTTCACTCCCAACATCCCCCCACCTTCAGCCAGTAGAAATGAGAATGTTCTAAAAAAAACTCTTGTCTCCTAATCTGACAAACAGACTCTTGAATGGACCCTAAAGAAATGAAAATTTCCCCAAGAATCTCATGGTGGGAGAAGTAAAAGGTACAGCCCAGAGGGTCAACTTGTCTCTGGCGAAGAGAATGCAGTTCTAACAAGGTGACAGATCATGTTACATATGAAGCTCAGAACAATGGGTCAATGAGTGGACCACACCTTGGCTGGACTGCTTCGATGTCCATATACTCTTCTCTCTATTTAAACTTTGATCCTACTTCAGGGCCCCAAAGATAGACGAGAGAGTCACCGGATCTCTTTGTCCTTCTTACCAATGTGACTCTTTTTTTTTTTTTTTTTTTTTTTTACTAATGATTTGGCTGTTTTAATTGTCTTATGAAGTTTGGGTGGCTAAAATTGACATTCTTGTATACATTGTATCCCCAACTACTATGAGTACCTTTGTCCCCTGTCCTAATTCTTCATATATTCAAACCAAAAATCATGTTACTACCCCAAAGGTCATGGTTAAATCATCCTCTGCTTCTCATAATTACTCATCATTTTGTTTATTTGAGACAGATGCCCAAGCCTAATATGTTGGCACTTACAGGGCATGGATTTTTGCCCCCAAAACTCCAATGACAAAACAGGGAGAAGCATTGGCTTCAGTAGTTGTTATTTCTCAGGAAAACAACAATAAAACCGTGTGTGTGTGTGTGTGTGTGTGTGTGTGTGTGTGTGTGTGTGTGTGTGTGTGTGTTATATGTATATGGATATCTGACAGATTTGTTGTAGAGAGTGAGGAAGAATGTGTAGCTGGGGATCCCTGGATTCTGGATTAGGCTTCAGATGCACAGAGAGGCTTTGGCTTCCTTGGTAGGAGAATAAGGGAGGGGTGGCCAGGGAGAGATGAGGGAGAGGTGTTAGAAACTCTGGAGGAGATCTCAGTCTACAGTTGCAGTGTGCAGAGTGGCAGTGGAACCGTTCAGACTGTGCCCGGCCTCTGAGGCCCCTCTGGAGTGAGGACACCAGTGCTTGCTGCAGGGACAATGAAGCCAGTAGGAAAAGCAGCCATCTGTTTTAGAGGATTTTCACCTCAGTGGCTGGCTCTACTGCCAATTACAGTTCCCAACTGCACGTCTATTGCCCACACTTGATGTTGCTCTGGCTTTCAAGTCTCCCTTTGTACCTCCAAATCATAGGTTTCTCTTTCTGTTCCCTGCATAGCCCTTCTGAATTGGTGCTCTGGGAAATCCACCTGGGAAATGTGGTAAGCACCTCCAAGGTAAATGCCTCAGGGCTGCTTTGATGCTCAGCTCAACACACACCTTCCTTTATGGCCCACTCCTAAGACCAGGCCAGGATATACTTCATTCTTCTTTTACTGAGTTCCTTTATATTAAAAACCGAGGGAAAGGTGAGAATACACAACAAGCACAGTGAAGCCGGAAGAAGAAAGGTTCCCAGAAGAATAAGAACAACAAGGCCACCATTGGCAAATATAGAGAATTCTCGTTTCTTCTACAGCATGGATCTCTGAGTCCTGTTGGCAAGGGAATGATCTCAAATAGCTAATGTGGAGAGCTTATGTGTCATTTTGGTGAACTGGCTTCAGAAACAAACCTTTCACGTTTGAAATGAGTCAATTCATCATAGCAAGCGTTATTCTATTGACAAGGCATATTAACAACGTAGAAATACAACCTGCACAGTAGGGCTTTCGTTTCTTTAGAAAATTTCTTTTATTTTAAGAATGTCAGTGATCTTCTTTAATCTCTTACAGACTGAAATTTGTGGTTTAATGATTACTTTAGAGGAAAATGAGAAAAGATGCTAGTTGGAATCCACTGTTTCTTCAGTTCAGGTTGCTCGCAAGTTTCAGCTGAGTGATGGATAAAGATCTTTGGCAGCTAAGTTTCCTCCTAGGGAGCGAGCTTTAAAGAGTCATCAAATGGCTGTATCTATCAATCCTGACCTAAGTGACAATTAGTAAGTCCCCAACATGCTCCTGCTCAATAATCTATTGAAATGGATAGAGGGAGTTATTTTTGTCCGAATAGGTTAAGTTATGCTTCCCTGACTAATAATTGCCTGACATCTGTGGGTCTGAATGCAACTGGTTTTTACATAAGATACACATTTGCTACTTGTATATAGAAAGATTTACTTTATACAGCTTCACTGAGAACCCAAGCTTGTCAAGGAAGTAAAAGGAGGGAGGGATAAAAGGAAGGAGGAAAATAGGGAAGGAGGAAGAAAGGGAGAAAGAGAAGATCATCACTCTAAATCATAGAAGCTGTACATGTTGATCTAGTCACACTGTAGCACCTACAAATCACACAAAGCTGTCTAAATTCAACAAGAATTTGAAAGCACTGCTTGTTAACAAGTGTAAAGTTTACCACACTAGACATAGACCCAAGCCCATCAACAAAACATTTTCTACAGGAAGATAAACACAAACAGAGCAAACAGAGCCCTAGAACACAACTTGGAATTTTGAGTTCTTTAACAAGGTATGAGAGAGAGAGAGAGAGAGAGAGAGAGAGAGAGAGAGAGAGAGAGAGAGAGCGCGCAAATAGATAGTCACATCTTTTATCAATGAGATCAAGCAGTTAATGTTACTGCCCTAAGATCACACAGCTTAATAGTAGAAAAGCAAGTGCATTGGCTCAGCAGGTACTTGCTTTGTAAGCCTAGTGGCTCAGGTTTGCTCCCTACAACCTGTGCATGTGTGGATGAAGAAAACCAAATCCACAGAGCTGTCTTCTGATTGCCATTCATGTAGGATCCATGTGTATGTGCACGCACACACACACACACACACACACACAGACACACACACTGTGCACATACATAACAATAAACAAAGAATGAAAGTCAACAATAGTGAAGTAATATTTGTTTTGGGAACATTTTATATTGAAACTCACTAATTGCTCCTTTTATTGCTTCTATTTTATTATGATTTCTTCTATCATAAGGAGATAATTGTTGAATCTTCCAATGAGAATAAAATAAGATCACAAGTCCAGAATCATGCAGCAAATTTGGGCAATATAATCAGATAAGCAATTGCCTGGAACTTTCCCCAAGAGCTTACCCTTCGAGCAAAGCCTCAGGGTAATGTCTGAACACATGCTTAGGAATGACATTTGAAGTCAAGTACAAGGATTGGCAAATATTAAAGAGAGTCTGATCCATCTAAGAGTTTTCCCACAACCATGCTTTCTTAATCCATAGAGGACTTCAAAAATAAGAGAAATTAATTGCAGAACAAAATATCTTGACCACAAAGTTTACATAATTAGTTTCACTTCCGAGCTAGCTTAAAAATCAAAACTAGAAAGGTCAAGCTGGCGTGTATAATATCTCATAAAAAAGTGTTCTGTTGAAATCATTTATTTTTAAGCACCATAGAAGTATAATAATAATGATGATGATGGTGATAGCAATAATAACACATTATAATGTATATAAGTCCATGAGAAAAGTTAGCAGCTCTATTATGAGACCTGCATGGTTGTGATGGAGAATTTAAGCAAGGTTGGTAACAGGACTGAGCTTCAGTGGCTGAGGAATAGTCAATGAGCAATTATCTGTTGCCTTTAATGAAGACAGACGTGATTCTTTCACTGTGATACTCTTATTGAAGGCAGAGAGTATGGGGTGAACTGGTGAACCATGACATCTTAGCAGCTTTCTGTACCCAAAATGATGCTACTGAAGAACCTTCTTACCACACACTTGGTGGCCACTGCGTCACACACTCTGGTCTAGAGAATCTCTCGGGCTGTGGGAGTGAGTAGCTTTTCCAAATGAAGCTAAGATTTGCTGGGCTACATTTTCCAACTATGTGTTCTTATCTGTGTCCTTGTCATGTGTGCACTATGTCCAAAATGTAGATGGATGTGTTTACATGTTTCCACAGTATCAGAATTTATTGAATAGTAGAAAATTCAGTTTTGTTGGCTGTAATTTGCCAAGTAGTCCTGATTTCCCTCCATAGCTTGCTGAGGCAAACATAGGTTCTTCATTCTAATGTTAACTCCTAATATTAACATTCAGATCACATTGTATACATTACTGTGTGTGTGTGTGTGTGTGTGTGTGTGTGTGTGTGTGTGTGTGTGTGTTACAGAACGGCCGCAGTGAGTGTAAGGGGCCAAAGCAGAGAGTTTCAAGAGGCATGTGTAAGCAGAAAGCTGACAAAGAAGCAGAGGGAATCTTTGTGGAAATTCATGACCCTGCTGGGGTCTGCTAGCTCTGCAGAGTCAAGATGCTGGGTCAAAGTTGAGCAGAGCTCTCAGGGTCTAGTTAAGCTAAAAAGTGAGATAAAGATCTTGGAGGCCACCAAGGCAAAGAGAAGGCCAGCTCTAGACTTATGGGAAGATGAACAAACAATAGGTCCAGGTTGACAGACAGACAACAATTCAGGTAGGCAGCATCGTTCCTGGATGAGAGGAACCCTGCACGTGTCCAGGCAAGGAAGCGAACCTGAAGAGATGAAAATGGAAACTCAGTTCAGACTGACTTCATCAGCCCTGGATCAAGACTTCAGGTAGTCTGATGCCTGACAGCTCACTGTCAGCATCTTTCAAACACTGCACATTCTGGGGGAGGGTTTCCTGGTTGGAATACAGTCCCTGTTGCACAGGGCAGCGTAATTACACGGAAACGCCAAGTTCACTTGGGGACAGAATTTTGCTTTATTATGCACGTACTGCATAGCAGCCTGACTGGCCTTTCCAGTCTTCACACCCAGATGCTCTGGAAACATGCTTTACTAGAAACCCCAGTTTTATTGTGTTAGGGGGAGGGGAACCCTATTCCATTTTCCAGAGGTGAATGTAGTAGAGGTGGGGGCTCTAAGGGGGCCAGGGGCGTTGTTCAAAGAGGGTACATGAGCGTGGAATGTGCAGATAAGGGGCTGCCTGCTGGGGACATTACTATAAGAGTGGATTGTGTGTAGTGTCAATCAAGTAGAGTCTCAGTCACTCGGCTACTTCCCATGCTTGCCTACCTCAGTGTTGTCCACTCCCCTTTCAAACACTACAAAGCACCCTTCATGTTCCAACTTCCTAATATTTCCTAAGATGTAAAATGAGCTTTGCTGAGCACTTTACCAATGCCTCCAGGGGAGTGCAGTGTTAGGACTCAGACCAATGGTGTGCTCTGTATTCATCTATGTAAATGTGTTCTATGAGAACACCCCACACCATCACATATCAGAAGCTGACACTCTTCTAGCTGGATGTGTTTCCCCAGACCAGCATTTTGGAAAGAGGAAAGGGACAGGGAGGGAGAGCCTGGAATTCTAAGAGTGCAGCCACCATGGTGTGGGGAAGCTTGCCTCCCAGAGAGTATCCTGGCCTGGCCGTTGGCCTGCGGTAATGGCAAGCAGTAAGCTTTTCTCCACACTGCTTTTATTCGAGCTGCTATTCTTTTGACTGCATTTGAGGAGATGTGAAGACTGCACACCCAATAAAAGCTTAAACATTACACGCTACAGGAGAAGACAGGAAGCCCATGGAAAGAAAGTTGTTGAACTGAGACAAAATGATGAGATTTACCCTAATTTAACCATGACAGTCTTCCTGCCTTTTTACCCATCTTAGATCCAAAGGTTACACAGATCTGCATAACGTAGGTCCAAGGCTAAGAGCCACGGCTTGCTAATCAGTCTGAACAGCGTAGGTGAAAATGAAGAATCATGTGTGTCGTTTCTTCCCTTTGCCATACACAAGACCCTAGAAGACCTACGTCTTAACAAGAAGTTGTGAAGAGTCTCTCTTCCCGTGGATGGATGGACTTGTCATCAAGTCTCCACCCCAACATGGAAACAGTCTAGCATGTGAATGCATCATAAACCTTACACCTAAATCTTTCCACAGACATTTTGAAAGAATTGAAAACTTCTGCTGTCTTTTGATCACAAACCAAAATCTGTTTAGAAAGCACATGGGCTGGGTGCTGATGTCGATGTGCTCATTCATACTAGGAGGTTGATTGTGGCACAGAGAAAACCCAGAGTGAACGCAAAAACTCATGCTTTGAGTGACGGTACCCGCAAAACAGGCGCTCAACATATTTAAATGTGCAAGGATGAAAATGTGAAAACTCCTAAAGCATGTGAGCACATATGTGACCTCGACCACATCGTTTACAAGAGTGATGAATGGCTTCTAAAAGAGAACTTCCCAATGCACTACAACAGAATTAGGAGCTGGGTATACGAAACCTTTTCCTTTAGGCAAGAGTTGAGCTGTTTTCTAGACCATGCTTGCTAAATAGGAACTGCTGATATGAATTTTGTCCAATTCACAAACAATTACAGTAAGGCACAAAAGTATTGATCACCCTGCTCAATTCCCCAACCACACTTAAAACTCCTGACTTCTCCCTTTCTTTTTTGAAATAACCTTGAAGCATGTTCAACCTCCCCCACCCCCACTGCCCCCAAGGAAGCTCTGACATCTGATCCTTGTACCTTTCTGACCACAGAACTGTTTCCGTCGAGAGAGATTTATGTTTTGCCCTTGGGAGAAATACTAGAAAATATGAAACCAGACCCTAGCTCACAAGCACAGAACGTGTGAGTCTGACGGACAGTGCCTTCCCAGAGCACATGGCTCCATACACCAGCGGTCCCTCTGCTCAAATATCATATCCAGATGTTATTGTACCCAGGTTTATTGAAAGAGAAAGTTCATTTTTCTTGAGGTTGAATTCCATTGAACACTTTCTATTGAGCATAAGTAATGATTTTCTGTTTCTTTGAATGTCTCTTTGGGGACTGTGTTTGAAACATTGGGGTTTTTATCTTTTAAATATACTCATAATCCTCCAGAGGTTTGTTGTTGTTGTAGTTTTAATTTTCTTTTATTTTAGATAGAAATTATCCATATTCAAGCTCCATATGCTCTTCCTGCAGTAGACAGATTTTGAATCTCAGGTCCTTTTTTTATCAATTAGTAGCAGGAATTAAACCTGTGACTTGGTATATGGTAGGAAAATATACCCTGTTTATGAGATTCATATTTCTGCAGTATCTTTGGTAGATATCTAGGAATGTGCAAATATGTATGCATATATATATATATATATATACACATATATATGGGCAGAATCTGTGTTTGTGTGTCCATGCACATGTGCATGTGTATGTATATGTGTGTGTGTGTGTGTGTGTGTGTGTGTGTGTGTGTGTGTGTGAGTGTGTACATGAGTTTGGAGGCAAGAGATCAACCTTGAATATCATTCCTCGGGTGCCATCTACTTTTGTTTTTCTTTTTTGTCTCATGAATTCCAGTCTCTAACTGACTTGGAGTTTGCAAATTATGGCAGGCTGACTGGCCAGGGATCCCCAGGGATCTATGTTCTCTACTTCTCACGTCTGACATTTCTTGTATGGATTCTAGGGATTGAACTCAGGTCCTCATGCTTACATAGCAAGTACTTTACTGACTGAGCTCTCTCCCCAGCCCATTTTTGCAGTGTTCTTAATAACCTTCCCCCAAAGACTCTTTCTTAGAAAGTTCAGCTATTTTGTCAGTCAAATTGATGATGGCACATTTTACTTTGCTCTGCTGAAAATACTCCATGATTTTCTAAACAGCTACATCCTATGAGTGAGCAACTTCATATAGAAAAGTTCTAATGTCTGTTTAAAGACTACAGCAACAGTATCACAAAACTTTTCATAGCAATAATAAACACAGTAGCATATAATGCATTTCTTAGCTTCACACAGTATAGAAATGCAAAGCCATAGAAATATGTACAGAAGTAACTCAGAGTTGATTAGGACACCAAACTGCTGTACTAGGAACTAAACTGAAAACAAACCTATAATTTTTTTACTTTACCTTGTTTATCAGACTTTATACTAATGTATATAACCACATAATAAGACACATTCATTAGCTAGATAAGATATAATGGACTAGATTTAGGGTTGCTTGGCAACCAATGGGTATCACAATCATATATAGCTTCAGTTGTAGGTTTTCTGAGTGCTAGTCTCTCTTTTGTGTCTGTTCCTCTGAAAATCCCATTAGTATCTACATAGCATGGCCCCCATTCAGAATAAGTAGATTAGTGGTGCCTTTCAAAACGGATTAGTGTTCCCTATGCATTTAATTAAAGTGGGCCTCATTCTATCATTCTTACAAGGAAAATGATGTGGGGAGATACTCTGCTTGTGCACACTGTCTTCAGAGATGTCTCCCAGTTGAGTCCTTACAATGATCCTAGTGCCTCCAGCGGTCAAAATTTCTGGAAAAAAAATGTATAAATGAAGTATTTTTGTCCCTGTTGGACAAAGGAGTCATTTTTGAGTGAGAAGAGTGACACCCCTTGAAATGTCACACCGCTCATACTTTCTTATGAGAACTCAAAAACAATGGCAATGGGTTTTTGATCCTACTGCACGTACTGGCTTTGGGGGAGCCTAGGCAGTTTGGATGCTCACCTTACTAGACCTGGATGGAGTTGGGTGGTCCTTGGACTTCCCACACGTCAGGGAACCCTGATTGCTCTTCGAGCTGATGAGGGAGAGGGACTTGATCGGGGGAGGGGGAGGGAAATGGGAGGCGGTGGCGGGGAGGAGGCAGAAATCTTTAATAAATAAATAAATAAATTTTTTAAAAAAAGATTCCAAGTGCTTTCACCATTTTGTTAAATGCTAAAAATACCAACATGGTCCTCAAGTTGGTAATCTCAGAATGGGAGAAGTCTAGTAAGAAGCCTTGGCTGGCTCATTGCTGTACTCAGCTCATTAAGCACATTCTCATTTGAAAGTCTCATCATGGGACCTGTTAGCTGCATGAACATCAAAAGAGATCATTTCGTACATGGCCTGACTAAATGCTCTTGTCTATCGCTGAGATTGCCATTTCATGCGGCTGGCCTCACACCAGGAAGGATGCTAGCCTCCAGGCATTGCACATCTCAGAATGCATCTGCCTGATGGTTTTCATAAGGAACATAGCAAATGACCACAGAACTCCTACCTCAGAGTTCTGCAAATATGACTGCCCGTTAGAACCATCTGGGAGACAATTATGAAGTTGCATGCTTAGAAGTGCTTCTCTGAAATTCTAATTTCATCGGATTGCAACCCAGGTATAATGCTTTTTTAAAGTGTCCAAGGTAATTCAGGGGTAAAAGTAGAGCTAAGGTAGAAAACCATTGCTCTGTCTAGTTTCTCTTTGTCTCTGTCTTTCTCTTTCTGTCTGTCTGTCTGTCTCTCTCTGGCTAGCACTGGTATAGTAGGCATTTTTTAATGATAAGAGAATGGTTTTTATTTTGTGCTTTTTTTTCTCTCATTAATTCCTCTACAGATGAAAGAGAAAACTCATCTCTTGGTTTTAAAAATCCTGATAGGCAATGCACAGCCATAAAAAGCCAAGAGGTGTGGTACTTGAGAGTAGTGTGGTGGTTTGAAGGAGTTACGTTTCCTAAAATGGTTCGTGTACCTGAACACCCAGTCTCTAGCTGGCAGCACGTTGGGAGGGTGCAGCCTTGCTGCTGGGCTCGGAGGGTTTATAGCCTTGCTTCACTTCCTGCTCTTACTCTTGTCTTCCCGTGT
Source organism: Microtus ochrogaster (assembly GCF_000317375.1). NCBI lineage: Eukaryota > Metazoa > Chordata > Mammalia > Rodentia > Cricetidae > Microtus > Microtus ochrogaster. Next base: position 5,964,040 of record NW_004949101.1, on the reverse strand, counting down.
GCAGACGAAAATGTAACTGCAGGCTTTCTGATCATGGAGCCATGCCCTCCCACTCCCTGTCATGAAGGGCCCTAGCCCTCTGGAACAGGAAGTCAAAATAAACTCTTCTTCCTTGCACTGTGTTGGGTCATGGCATTTGGTCACAGCAACGAAAAAGTCACTGATACAAGTAGTGTTTAGCATCCTCTCATTACTGGAGCTCTCAGAGCCCAAGATCATGTGGGCAAATAGGAAAGAATAAGGAAGAATGTTCTTGGGCTAAGGGGCAGGATAACAGACTCTAAGTGGTCTTTGGGCTGGTAAAGTGAGAAATAATCTCCTAGTAGAATGTATCTGGCTAGAGAGTTAGAGGTCTGGTGAGACAGGGTGTTCCCTGAGGCCCGCATCCACTGCAGCAAGCAAGTAACTAATACCCTCTCCCAAAAGCCATCTCTAATCGGTTTCCCTGATTGTTGCAGAGTCAGCAAAACCCAGAGTATTCCTATGAGCTCCCTCTGCCCTGAGACATCATCAAACAAAGTCTGAATTTCTCTCCATTGTTTCCTTCTATGACACACACACACAGAAGCTCAACTCTAAAGGTTGGGATTGACTGTTATTTGAAGCTGCCAAAGTGATGGTCAAATATTTTGACCTAACCTCTGTTGACATCTAAGAACGAACAAGGATAACAGGCACCAGACTCCACTGAAACAGTTAGTCATACCAAGTATGATGCTTGTTTGCAATTCAAAGTCTACCATAAATCCCAGATTCAACCAAGCATTTTCCTGAAAGAAATGCAAAACCGCCTGCCTCCACCTACACACTCTCAAGTTTGGAGGGAGAAGGCTTGAGTGTCTCACATGAGGTTTTACAAGTGCCATGTTTTACATGGCCCGGAGAGAGAAGCTGCTTTCGTGTGTAACACCTCTTGCACACGCCTAGACTTTCTGTACCTTATCCATGAGAGCACCTGACACAACACAGGGGTGATGCAAAATGATTGAACACAAATCGTTGATGCTACCTGGCATAAAGTTTGCTTCCATTTCCAGCGTTTCCACACAATAGCAATACACAGCAATTAGCAATTAATTACACAGCTTATGTGACATTTTCTGGTGAGTCATGTCCCATAAATCTATGAATGTCAGATTTATTTATAATAAGCTATTGATTTCAATTAAGTATCTCCTGCTAAAAGTAGCCCATGGATGATGACTTTTCTTTATCATTCTGCTGGTAAGTACCACGTAGATGTTTCCTGGGAGGTCTAGTTATTCGTAATTTGTAAAGGCATTTGCTTATCCAGATGCCCCACATAAACTCCAAAAATAAATGGAAGGTTCACTGTGGCCAATATTTTTCTTCCCAGTGTTGTGGTTCATGCCTATAACCCCAGTATTGAGAAGGCTACAACAGCTGTGCTACATAATGAGACCCTGTGTCAAAAGGAAACTACAAACAAGCAAGAAAATTAGATCACAAATATGCCACTATATTAGCTACTTTTCTCTGGCTGTGATAAAACACCATGCCCAAAAGTGACTTAAGGAAGAAAAGATTTACTTTAACTTGCAGTCCTAGAGGGATAGATTCCTCATGACAAGAAAGTCAGGGCATGGCGGCAGGCGCAGGAAGCTGGCTCGTCACATTTTTATCCACACACAGGAAGCAGACAGTGAGAAAGAGCACAGGAAATAGGATGAGCCCATGCACCCTTAAAACTCACCCCGAGCAAGGGTTCAAATACATGAGCCTAGAAGGAAGGGCTCTCATTCAAACTGCTGTGGCCACTTTGAACCATAAACTGAGGGCACCAGGAGGGGAGCCCATGCAGGAAGGAGTGTCTTTGAAGTTTCCTTATTTTCCAAAGAAGCCAACTGCTTCCCATCTCATTACCATAGAGACTAAACTCAAATTCCTTGCCTCCAGCCCAGTAGAACCTGGTCCCAGGCTAATGTCCATTTATCTCCCCCAAAAGACACCCCTTCTAAAAGTGTCTGTGTCTCCATTGCACCTTCCTTGAGAGGAGGGCGTTGAAGCCTCAACCATCTGGTCTGGCTTTGATGTTTGGATTTCGTGAGGCTCCCACACACGTGTTGCTGATGAGTGTCTGTCTTTTCTTCTGTTACCCTGCCAGCTGTCAGTTGACTCCAGCAGACTCAGCCTTTGAACCTTCCCGACGTCACAGCTGATAAGTTCTTTCCACGTTTCCAAGCCCACTGCCATCTTGCCCTCACTGCCTACATAGTCAGGGCAAGTCTCTTCACTGAGTAAAACAAGAAGAAATCAAAAGAATTACGTGAGTACTCCAGCTCCCAAACACCAGTTAGTTCAGCCCTTAGGCCCTGATATTCTTCATTAGGCTTCCACTGGTGGGTCATGATTTTCTCTTAAAAATAAGGTATAGGTCACTCTGGAAACACACGTATACACTCATACTATTTCAAAGACATTGCTTTAGACATCACCACTGAACAATCCACCATGTACCACTACGCCCACCACAAACAACAAACTCTGAAGATGTTGGTAACACAGGGACAGGTGGATTTCTTTCCAGCTACCACTCTCTGGGAAAAAGGAGGCCTTCAAGGTGGAAACAGTCTCTGCTCCTTCATGCAACCACCATGCTCCATTATGCTATGTATCTGCCTCATGCCATATTCATCTTTGAACTTCTAGTTCCCCAGATAATACAGCCTCTACATAGGAGGTATACATTAAAATCTTTGTTTAATTAAATCATCTACACTTGGAAACACATAATAAAATTCTGAAGGAAGAGCTTCAGAAATAATTATCTTTGCATCACACACGAGGAGAGTCAAAGCCTTTTCCAAGACTACAGTTGGTAAGTATCTAAATCAGAGCTTGTGCCAAGATCTCAGCAAACTCAGAGAGATTTCTTTCCCTCCACATGAAAGTAGGCAAGCCCCATTGCTATGCTTTCTTGTCACTTTTCACAGTGACAAGGTCAGGACTGTGACTCAATAATGTCTTCATTGTTTGCACAACCTTTGCCTCCAATAATCCTCAGATCAATTCTTTCTATTCAAAATGAGGCAGTGAAAATGTTTAGAAATCTTATGGGTAACTGGGCTGTGGGATAAGGAGTGAAAGACAGGTGCTTTAGGCAAAGGTCTCCGCCACTACACACCGGTATGCCCTGGACAATTTTCCCCTTAACTTGCAAAGCCTCTGTTTCCTCAGCTGTAAAGGAAAGGGGTGGAAGGGTTTTTCACTATAGCCCCTTCAAGTTTGGAAAGTTCCTGATGATCCCCCCCCCATCTATTTTAGATCCTAAACCATACACCTGCTTAGGTGGGTAGCAAGGCATTCAGATTACATTTTACATACTCTTGATTTAGTAGTTTAATTTTACTGCCTGTAAAATATGCAGACAGAATGTGTGCACCACCTTCAGCTACCTTCTGTTTGAATTCAGACAAGTGACAAAGCATATCTTCACCTAGAGAGTGACCATGTCAGATCACTTCTGCCTTCCAGCTCTGTCTCCTTCAACCCAGAAGCTGGGGAAGTAGAAGGCACACACAGTGACTATACTTCACTTCAAGGTAAGCCTGGATAACCTGGGGCCCCCAGGCAAAAGAAAACCTACTGAAGATAGTGACTATCTCTCAAAGTTTTATGAAATAAAAGGGGCAGGAGGACGAGAACAGAAAAAAGCAAGAAAGAAGGACACAAGAAGAAGAAGAAGAAAGAAACAAATTGAGTCCATGAACTGCTTGATTGGTACCAGGTCCATGAACCATGTTGTTGCCTGAGGGTCCTGGCTCTGTGAACCAGGCTTTATTCACATTGGGAAGGCTAGGAAAATCACTCTCGGGGTGGCATAGCCTTATATTACTCCAGGAAAGTCGGGTAATAGACTTCCATCGAACGAGAGAAAATCGAGGCAGCAGTACGGTAGGACACTGGGCAAACCACAGAGGGCTTCCCCCATACCCAAAGTCTCCATGGGTCCAGGTAGACTCACAGACATCTGCTGGCCAGATAAGCCTTGCACTGCCAGATTTTGCCCTCTTGTAAATGGAGGCTGGTAGGCAAGGGAACTTGCAGTTCACGATGTGTGCTGGCCACATGGTGCTGCGTTTTTCATCAGCAGAGGCCATGATCAGTGTTGTCAAGGCTTATTTTATTCTTGTCCCTGTTCCTAGCAGCCCAGCGGAGTCAGCATTTCTATATCCCGGAAGCACTCTGTCATGAAGCGGCCCAGGCTCTCTGTAACTGATGGGAGGATGCAAACACGATGGGTATTTTTTCAGGACCTTTTACCACTGGATCAAGCACAGTTAGGAGGAGAAATGCAGAAAACTTTCAGGGCTTCTTGCCCGGCTCACTTGTTTTGATGCAGGAGGAAATTCTCCTGAGAATGCCATCACTTAAAACTGTGCCTGTCTCCGTCCTGTAGCTAGCAAAGTTCCATCCTCATGGGAAGAGCGGACGACAACAGCCCTAGCTGAGCATCATCAGTCAACTAGGACTCCTCCTGGGTTCACACCCTCATTGCCCAAGAGCACTGAGCCTTAGAATACGTCCTCTTCTGGTTTAATTTCCCGAAATTTTGAAAGCCCAAAGATGAGTGCAGTGAAGTGATTTATATTTACAAGAAAAGTGTTTAGTTAAAAAGCTGCATTCAGATAATTGAAGTGTTAAAAAAAAACCCACAACAATAAACAAAGGCCAGCATAATCTTATACAGAACCATGATTGTATTTTAAAATCCTCAGTACCCCATAGTCTTCCTACCGGCCATCTCTCTAGGTTTGGTCATGGTAGTCTATCCAACTAGAGCAGAGACTCTCAACCTTCCTAATGCTATGACCCTCATGTTATGCTGACCCCCGAACACCATAAAATGACTTTGTTCCAATTCATAACTGTAATTTGCTATTGTTGTGAATCATAATATTAACATCTGATATGCATGGTGTCTGATATGTGACTCCCAAAGAGGTCACCACCCACGGACTGAGAACCGCTGACTTAGAGGAATCACGTTCAAGTTCTTCATTAGGAATATATACAACAGTGCTTCTGGTTATTATATGCACTTATAGTCATCAGGGTAGAGGAAAGGGTTCTGGGCGTCCTTTTAAAGCCAGTGTTCTTTGTCCCAACTGCATAGCTAAAGCTCAAAGAATATAAGACTAGAAGAAAAAGCCCATTGACCTCGTATGGAGAATAAATCTGAGTGGCCCTTAATTCAACAGAGCCCAACCACGACAAGCAATTCCTGACTAAATAAGAACAACTTGTCTGCCGTTCTAAAGGTTACAGAAGCCCAGGAGAATATAGAATTTCACAGCCCTAGATCCTTCTTTTGTGCTTTGATTCTTAAATGGTGTGGGCAGGAGGCATCATTTCTATGAGACAACGGAGTTCTCACGCACATACCTGTCTTCACCTCTTCCTGATCACAGGCATGGAATTACCATGGTGTGAGCATACAGTTCCCTGGGCTTCGAGGACACACTGAACTATACTGCTATCCTAGCTGTATTTTCTGTAATTTCCCCCAACTGGTTCTTTCCTCCTTCCTAACACAAGCAGAAACTATTTGCAATTAAGCAATTCATTAAAACTTAAGTACCATCATTGAATACCTACTGTGCACCAAGCCTTGCAGCGGGTCCTTTGTGTGCATAATTTCATTAAAAAGTCACAGAGATTCGATAATTTGGGGATAACTAGAATGAGAGGGGTTAAGTAATGTGTCTGACGCTTCAGACAGAACTTGTATGCCAGGATTTCTGGCTCTTTCTGAATCTAAAGCACCCAGAAAGCACCGGCCATATTAGTGCTTTGTCTATGTCCTCTTCCAAATGCAGGCAATGGACCTAAATCTGGCTCCTGAACTTGATTACCCAGCCCCACCTCAGCCCAACAGCTGTGTTTCAGGCAGATAGCACTGTCGGATCATGAGAATGATTTGCCCAGAGGAAATAGACATAGAGCTATTTCTCTTCCCTGTGAGAGTTCTCGTGTGTCTGTCCCATGTTATGGAAGATACTTTGAGCAGAGAGAATACTCTCTATAAGGAACGTGTTCTTTGGAATAATCAAAACTTCAAATCCATGTTCATTGGATTCTAATGTCAGTGAACACTGACTGGAATGCACCTACTTAGACCTCCCCACAAATCAACGGTACTCTTCCGAGCACCACTGCTAAACCGTTGTGATTTCAGCCAGTTCTTTTTTTTTATTTTTTTTTAATTTATTTATTTATTAAGGATTTCTGCCTCCTCTCCGCCACCGCCTCCCATTTCCCTCCCCCTCCCCCGATCAAGTCCCTCTCCCTCATCAGCTTGAAGAGCAATCAGGGATCCCTGACCTGTGAGAAGTCCAAGGACCGCCCACCTCCATCCAGGTTTAGTAAGTTGAGCATCCAAACTGCCTAGGCTCCCCCAAAGCCAGTATGTGCAGTAGGATCAAAAACCCATTGCCATTGTTCTTGAGTTCTCCAGCCAGTTCTTATCTCTGGAAGCAAGAAACTCCTGAACAAACATGGCAGGGAGCATGAGCTTGCTTTCAAGTTTCTCTGTTTGGTCCCTCCTTCCTCTGAAAAGGGCTGTGTGACTGACAGGAAGCGCTGAGGGATACAAAGAACTCCCAGTAAGAACTGGAAACTAAGATGGAAGGGATGTCGGGATGTAGGAAGCCGAGCTGGTGTGTGATTTCAGCTCAAAGTCTCCCAGAGCGGCTGCAGCCCAGCCCAGCTTCAGGGACTATGGACTGTTTGTGTAATATATTTGCATCTGACAGATCTTGGTCAAGGGTTATGGGAAAGGAGGGAAGATGTGAACTCTGAGCTACTTCCGGTTCTGTGAAGCAAGCCCTGCTGGGTAGCCCAAGGGTCAGCCAGTGGCATACAGCCACAAGTACTAGTCATTGGAAGTGGGAGCTCATGCCAAGCCTCAGGGTATTTGAAAATGGGAGAGGGGGTGCCTAAAGGGATTGGGTTGCCCCAACAGCAACACCTCTCTTAGGCTGTTGTTGCCATTTGTGCAAATCTACAACGCCTGCCCCAAGGTCTAGTATACCAGATGGACGTCCTGCTGACTCTCCCTGGTGAGACCCGCAGGCACAACTTGCTAGCCAGGTTGGTCCCTGGAAGGTGATTTCACTCTATTTGTTTTTTCTGCCTGTTAGAGTAGTTATTGCTTATGATAGGCACAACAATACCGTCTGGGCACTGTAATTCGTGTGATTTGAAGCCCTTCAGAAAAGCAACAGAACACTTTTCTGGAGGCATATCCTCTATCAGGGTCAGAAGTATTCTGGGCTTACTGGTATTGGCCTCTAATGTTGGTTCCTTGGGAAACTGAGGCAGGAGGAGTGTAACGTCAAGTCCTGCTCTGAGCTACAGAGTAGGTTCACACCAGCCTGGGGAACTAAGCAATCCCTTGTCTCAAAAGGAGCACGAAACGATAGAGCTGGGCGCTTGGGAGATCACTTGTCTAGTAGATGTGGGGCCCTGGTTCAAACTACCATCTACATAAAATAAAGAAGTAAATGAACAAACAAATAAACAAACAAATAAAAATGAAAAAGGAGTCTGCTTTTGCCATAGGGAGCTCCATTAGAAGGTTAGAAGGTTAGTAGCAGAGAACTGGGCCTCAGAGCTGCCCGCTCACTCAGTGATACCATTGGGCCACCAGTGAACTCGGCAGCCCCTAAAAGTCGCCTCTCCCTAAACAAATGTTTGACCTTTTCAAATTTTGCTTATTCATGCTCCTTCCCCAAGGCCAGGAGATTCCTTGGAATGACCCACCCTGGGGCCATGACGGTTTATTCTCTTTATATCTGGAATCCTATTCCATAGCATTCAGGCAGCAGTTTCCTCCTCGGGGAGCCCAAGACTCCCACAGGCGCAGTGGGACCTGGGTCTAGTTTAATTAACCTTTCTTCACTGCCAGAATCTTCCCTGTGCTAGCACGATGGGGCAGACTCATCTACGATGAAGTCACCTTCTGTGGCTAGTCTTTTATGTTCTCATAGTGCTTTGCTCCACAGCTCCTTCTATATCCATCTGCTCACAAGAGCTGAATCTTCTCCCTGTGCCCGGCAGCCCCTTTGGTCACACGACTGCAGGGCTGCATTGTCTGGGCTGCTGACATCCCCGAATTAATCTGAAAGAGGTCTCTTTGACAACAGTGGCAGCAAATATCCGATTCAATTTGCTTTCACCCGAGATTTCCCAGGAGTCATGCCGAATGAGATAATCAATGATGATTATGAGACTTGGCCTGCCTCACCGAGCCAGCGTGTTAAAAAGGAGGGAGAATTTCTGCTCGGGTGCTCGCTCGAGTCAGGTGCTAATTCAGGCAGATCCATTACCTTTCTCGGGCGGCTCTAAACCATATGCGCCGCGATAACCACGCTGGGTAGGTAAGGCGATCAGTCCTCCCACCTAAGCAAAGAGAATGCATTCTCTTTGCTTCTCTTCACATTCCACAACAACAACAAAGATGTTCTGAGCATCTGGCGCAGAAGTGAGTAGGCAGCTCGAACCAATGATGCCGAAGAGATTTAATTTAGCTGGGCTAAACTTTCCTTGTCTCAGCTGGAGAGACTAGTCGATGGCTTAGCTACTAATCCAATCAAAAGAAGGCATTAAATTACTTGTTGATGCCATCTTAACCCTGAGGAGGCTGTTTTCAGCTCGGCCGATCATTCTGAAAGACCTTGGCATCCAGCGAGAGAAAGCAGAGCAAATGGCTGAGGAGCCAAAGACATCTTCCAGACGCCCCACGCCCCTCTCTTTCTTGCTTCTTCTGGTTTTATTCAGAACAGCTGTCCAGGGGTGCCCCTTGACTACGTTCATTTGTACAGAGGAAGTGGCTGAAAAGGCAGATGGGATAGCATACCAGTCACCTAGTTCTGTGTAACAAATGACCCGCCTCCCCCAGATTGAGCAGCTGGAGACAGCAAGCCTATGTAATCTCAGGGGTCCTGAGGGTCAGGAACCCAGAAGTATCTTAGCCACAGGGTGCTGGCTAGCTCTTTCACAATGCTGTGATCAGACCATCATGCAAGCCTTCCACCATCCATCTCTAGTTATTACCAGTAATTAGTTACTGGTACTTTACCTGAAAAGCAGGACTCCTTGATGGGCCCCACAAGCTAACTAAGAGCAAGATAGAAGCCCGGCATCTCGGCTTTCGGTTTGTATCTGTCTGCTTTTGTGTTTTTTTTCTTTTCCTTTTCTTTCAGTTTTTCTTTTTAGATGGCTCTCACTCGATAACCCTGGCAGGCTGTGAACTTGACGTGATCCCTCTTCCTCAAGTTCTAGGATCACAGACACGCCGCATTAAGCAGGTCCATATCTGTCTCTTTTATTTTGGGACAGACTCCTGCTTCACTCTGCCACTCCGCACGTGGACATGTTAATCATTCAGTAAGTGACTGTCTAAAGGCTGGTGATACCTGACCTATCTCATCCCCCCTTCAAGGCTCAATGCAGAAAGATAAGAAGAGCTGAGGCATTTTACTATCGCCCTTATGTTATCCTGTCCCTGACCTTGAAAAAGGTGCCCGAAAATCTCCTGTGAGTCTTCTCAACCCTTAGACACCTTGGAGTCCAGGAACGACAGAGCAACACAGACATAACCCATGATGAGATCACCTCCAAGCAGGAGTACTTCTCTGGGGAACCCTTAAGCAATAAGGACCTTTTCACAGGCACCTTGTAGAAATACCCCACAGACTTTCCCACAGAACAACGTGATACAGGCCATTTTTCAACTGAAATTTCTTCTTCGTAGATATGCCCACATTTGTATTGAACTGACAAAAACTAACCAGTGCATTTCCTTAAGCTGTGTAAGTCAAGCATTTTGTTGCAACAATGAGAAAGCTAGCTAATGGCATTGGATTTTTCCACAGCAAGAAACTCAGGAGAACACGTAAGACAATAGTACCCAGGAGGGAAGTCACAGCTTTTAATAGTCTAGTGCCTAAAGGGACACCACGTCACTCCTGCTGATTCTGCCAGTTAGAAGCAAGTCACCAAGTCCTATTCATATTCGAGGGAAGAAGATGGCACAGGATGTGAACATCAGGAGGCAGTGCCATTAGAGATGGTCTCAGAGATTCCACAGTGGATGAGAGACCTGCCCTGCAGGGGAAAAATAATCTGAGCAAGGAAAAGGACTCCTTTTACTGTCCTTGCAAATGCAGGGTCTGTGTACACCTGAAGCAGGTTCCATCTAGGGGTTCATTACTGTTATGGCTCCAGGGAAGGAAAACTGTGTGTTTTTATGTACACATAATTGCTTTCAATGCTTAGGGCCAAAATCAGATTTAGAAACTGGGGTTTCCTTTGTCCTTCCTACTGATTAAGGATGGGTATGTGATGTGGGATTCCTTTCTGTATGTTGTAGATATGTTTTATTACCATTAGTTAATAAAGAAGCTGCTTTGGCCTATGGGAGGGCAGAATAGAGCTAGGCAGGAAAACTGAACTGAATGCAGGGAGAAAGAAGGTGGAGTCAAGGAGATGCCATGTAATTGCTGAAGGAGAAAGATGCTGTAAACTTACCAATAGGGCACAGCCTCGTGGTGATATATAGATTAATAGAAATTGATTAATTTAAAATGTAAGAACTAGCTAGAAATAAGCCTTAGTCATCAGCCAAATAGTGTTGTCATTCATATAATTTTGTGTGATTATTCAGGTCTGGGCAGCCAGGAAACGAACGTGCAGTCTCTAGTTACAGGCATGTTGGCCTCAGTGCGTACTGGCCACACAATCTGGACCAGTATCAACAGCATGTGTGGAGACTCCCAGTCGTGATTCTGAAAAAGATGAGAGATAAAGGAGAGGAAATGGAGGTCTAGGCAGTGCCTCTACAGGGGGGCTTGGCTCAGGCAATGTTATCCTCAGACAAGCATGCTGGGAAGACTCCTGCTATAGAGACATTGGCATATAAGATGATGGGGAGAAGTCACAGCCATTCTAGATGGGCCTAGCTTCAAGGGAACCTGTAAGCCGCGTGAATGATCCCAGGCAAAACCAGCAAAAGCAGCCTGAGTGGCCCCTGGAAAATAGTAAATCACTGCTGTGCTTTGGATACAGATTCTCCAATATGCCTTGGTCCCCAAGGTGGCAATATTAACAGGTAGTCGAAGCTGTAAGAGGTGGCAGCTAGTGGAATCTTTAAACTATAGTCTATTCAGAGAGCCGGAAATCTGAGAAGAGAGAGGAGGCACATGCCTGGTAGGGAACGTGGGATCCTGGTTTCCTCACTTCCTCTTTGCTTCCTGGAAGGTAAAGTGGGTAGTTTGCTCTGCCATGTACCATTGGCACAGTGTGTTGACTCTCCAGAGACTCAAAGACGTGGAGCTATTCAATCCTGAACTTCCACATCTATCAGTGAAAACAGAGCTTCTTCTTTCTATGATAATTGCCTCAGGAATTTCATCAGAGTTTGGGAAGGCTGACTAATATAATCATCATTTTAATCCATTCAGTGTGGAGTGGTTTGCTTATACTGTCCCAGTATGTTCACGTAGAAGGCTGTACCCCATAGCGTTTACTGATGGAAGAAAAGAAATACTTTAAAGACACGCCATTGGCTTTGCAGCTGGACAATGCCCAGTTATTGAATAGACATGAAGCAAGCTATCACTAGTGGGTATAAAGGGGTGGTCCAAAAGATGAGTGAAGGAAAAATGACAAAACTGTTGTCATTTTTGAAAGACCAAAAGAATACAAAATCTTGTGGATCCAGTTGAAGAAGTGACAGGTGACTGAGCCAAATGCTGACGACTGTAACTGGCGTTTCTAGGTGGGTATGATAAGGGATGAAATGAGAGGGTGATGATCTATAGAAGAAACTGGCTTTCAAGCAGAACTGAAGAACATACAAAGAGCCCAGGGCACGCTGAGTTGGCAAACAGATTTCTAGTATCTCTAGTCTTTCCCAATAGCCACAACTCATCGAGAAGAAGGCATCATGAGTCACACTGAAACCAAGAGTCTACGTATAAGACAGAATCTAATAGACCTTCTCAACTACACAAAAGGGCAGGAAGAGTCTTAAAGGCCTTATCCCAGAGCATGCTCAAACTCAAAATAAACACAAACTTGAAAATACAGTTTCTGGCATGACTTCTGGTTAATAGAATATTATGTGCTGCACATAAACCACAGGGTATCTCTTAAGGCATCACAGCAACTTAGACTAAAGAGAACAGTAAAAATTTAAAATGCAAGTAGGCTTTGGATCCCCAACTCTATGGCTTGGTAGCAGGTTGTGAAAGTTACACCTATGGGCCATCGCTATGGAAAGAGAGGGGAGTTCAAACAGGAAAGCCAAGAGCCTAGAACATGAATTTAAGAGGGAAACTAAACCACTGTCTGTTGTGAGAGAAGAACCAAGCCGCATCCTGATGAATATCTTGCATATCACCATAGAACCTTCATCTGGCGATGGATGGAGATAGAGACAGAGACCCACACTGGAGCACTGGACTGAGCTCCCAAGGTCCCAATGAGGAGCAGAAGGAGGGAGAACATGAGCAAAGAAGTCAGGACCACAAGGGGTGCACCCACCCACGGAGACAGTGGGGCTGATCTATTAGGAGCTCACCAAGGCCAGCTGGACTGTGACTGAAAAAGCATGGGAGAAAACCGGACTCTCTGAATATGGCGGACAATGAGGGCTGCTGAGAAGCCAAGGACAATGGCACTGGGTCTTGATCCTACTTCATGTTCTGGCTTTGTGGGAGCCTAGCCAGTTTGGATGTTCACCTTCCTAGACCAGGATGGAAGGGGGAGGACTTTGGACTTTTCACAGGGCAGGGAACCCTGACTGCTCTTCAGACTGGAGAGGGAGGGGGAGAGGAGTGGGAGGAGGGGGAGAGGAGTGGGAGGAGGGGGAGGGAAATGGGAGGCTGGGAGGAGGCAGAAATTTTTTTCTTCAAATAAATAAATAAATAAATAAATAAATAAATAAATAAATAAATAAATAAATAAAAGCAGAGAATCTTAACCTAAGGTGACTAGATTTCAGGACAGCTCAGCTCCAGCCAGGGCTAGGGACCCTTCCCCTTCGCCTTCTGGAATGCTAAATCCTGCAGCTGCTGGTGGCTCCTTGAATGCTGGATGCTTTACACCCACAGGTTTCCTTCCAGGTGGGACGGTCTCAAGAGGCCCCTCCTGAATCTACAGCAGATGTGAAGCAAGCTCTCCAGGGATTAAAGAATGACTTTGAAGCACGTGGGGCGTGACTGTGATTATGTCTCCTGACATTCAGGTGAAAACCAGACATCGATCTTTAAACTGTACCTGATGAAGAGAGCCGGCATTTTGAGAAGGCAGTTGAGTAGCATCCCAAAGATTTGTCCTCTATCTCTTCTTTAGCCAGCAGACTACAGAGGGAGGAGAAATAAAGGCAGCCAACTATTCCAAAGTTTAGCTGTGCCCCTCTGGTCAGAGGGTCAGGCTTGTCTCTGAGATTTATGGCATCAGCGTTTTTCTCCTCTCCATCTCCTCTTTCTTTGTGCATACACCGAGGCCAGTAAGTCTGGCACTTCTCATTGGCTCCCTTTAACTCAGAACAAGCAAGCAATTTTCGGTGTGCACCTGTAGATTCCTTCCTACAGCGTGAAGCACAGGCATGATCTCATAACACTGATTGCGAAGTAAGTGGCCCTTTCAGGAAGGGAGAAATAGATTTCATATTTGAGGAACTATAGTAATGGTAGACAGAGAAATACTATGGTAGGTCACACAGGCCACAGAACCTGTGAAGTTCCTCCCCTCAGCAAGTGGTATGGGATCTGACCCTCAAGTCTGTGACTACCTTTTGCCAATAAAACTGAAAAGAAACAAAGCTGGGAATCCCCGTGTCTAGTCTACAGGTATCTGCAGCTCCTGGAAGCTGGTCTACTAGCAGACAGGAATCAGTGGAGAACTATAAGGGACTCCAGGCTACTGGCCCCACCTTATAGGTAAACATGTGAAAAGACATGAAAGAGGCCATCTTGTACTCCCTGAGTCTTCTGTTGAACTGGTGGGCTCAGACAAAACCAGCTATCAACACAGACAATTACACATTTGCAAGAAGTGATAAATTACGGTTGTTTTAAACTGTGAAGGGTAAAGTGCCTTGCTATTACAAAGGTAGTTAACTGGTCGACCTTCTCCACCCTGAGAACTATCAGAATGTTTCTGGACAGGCAATGGCAGAATTTACCGAAAGCCAGAGACTCATAAGCCAGAAAGCAGCATCTGCTCAACGTCACTCTCTCTCTCCCTCTTTCCCTCTCTCTTTCTCTCTTTGGCTCTTCGGCCCTCTCCCTCTCCTTCCCTTGCTCCCTCCTGCTCTGGGAAATAAGTAGTTAGCAAGCACCTGGTGGTCCTTTGATTCCACAGGCACCTGGGCTCAGTGAAAATGGCCAAGTTAATTCCACAGATTCTTCTGTGGCTTAAAGGATATTATTCTAACTCACAAGGCAAAGGTCTTCTTACAACCCAGGCCTCCTTGGGAATCCAAGGGAAGTGAGAATCATGTGGTCTCTGCAGATGGTGCTCTGCGTGGTGGCCGTGGGGCTGTGAGGTCATCTGCCCAGGCTGCTCGCAAGAGAAACAAACAGCTTTTCGCTTCCTCAGTAGGCTAGCAGTCTGCTGATTTCCCTGTTGACTCCAGTGTCCTGGGATGCCATTGGACCATTCTTATACATGTCGGGGGGAGGGGCAAGCGCTGCCTGAACAACGTGATCATCACAGATAAATCCTGATCTGCCTTTCCCTGGGACTACGCCTGTCTCCTGAGTCAGTACGAAGAGAGAAAGCCCACTGAGTCATGAGGGACAGCTCTGTCACCATGCTCTACTGTCTGGTAAAATGCCACTCACTCACCAAGCTCCAGCCCCAGCATCATTTGCTGTGGTAAAACACGGCTTACTGTAACTCCTCCTCCCCGTGCGGTGGAGAAGCAGCTTTGGACTTGCTTCCTTTCCACCGCTGCGCATCCTCTCTACACTTCACCACCCCAGTGATCCTCAGACTCAGGGTCACTTAAGGAGAAAGTCTTTCCGCCGAGCCTTAGTGTGCACCTGACACGTGGAGACTGTGGGAGAAGCACGCCTTCACACATTTCCTCAGCAAATATTTATCAAATTCCTACTTTGTGCCAGGTACTTGTTCTGATGTCACAGCAGGGAACAAAGCACATCAATTTCTGCCTTTGGAGATTTTAATTTCCACTCAGAGGAAACAAACAATAAACAGAAAGTAAACAAAGCTATGCAGAAAGCTCAAGAACGAACTGCACATGAAGTGAGAGGCAACCTTTTTAACAGAAGTCCTCCTGTGAGCAAAGATGGGAGGACATAGAAGGACTTAGCCAAATGAACCTGGAAGAAGAGTCCTCTAGGCACAGAAAATGTCAATGCAAAGGTCCTGATGTTGGGGTAGAGCTGGGAGTCAGAAGAAAAAAAAAGCCAACATGATAGAGTAACTTTTGGAACACAAAGTTGTCCTTTAAAAGACAAGAGAAGATTTCAAGCTTTTACTGTCAGGATTTTTGAGCAGGGGCATGGTATAACCCATTTTATTCGTTTAAAGGGCTGGTTGCCAATTCCTATCTGTGAAGACAGGACTGCAGGGAGGAATCCAAGGGGGGCCCTAAAAGGCAGTCATCACAACCCCCACTACAGATGATGGTGGCCAGGGCCACAGAGGGCAGTGGAGGGGATGCAAAGTCTTCAGACTTCAAATGAGTTTGGCACAGCATCATGAGACAGATTAGATGGGATATGTGGAAAAAAAGCAGAGGTGTCCTGGCCAGCAGATGTGGGGTAGGGGGAGGGCTGCTACTGGCCGAGCTGGGGCGCTGTGGGCTAGAGTCCAGGACAGCACAGGTTGAGTTTGAAATTCCTGTTAGATGCCAAGGAGACTCTAGGATATTGGGTTCTGAAAGCCTTTGAGGAGGTGTAGGCTGGAGACATAAATCTGAAGGAACTAATAAACCCCAGCATGTTATTTCTCTCTTGATTTTTATCTCCCCAACAGTAAACCAGGGTGGAGGTGGAGATTAGCTGAGCTATTAGAACAACAGATCCTCCATGAGTCTTTCCTGCGCGAACGCCATCATTTATATAAACGGCAGCTCAGCATCCCGGCACGGTGCAGTCTTTGGCTGTGTGCCTCTGCTGGCTTCCTCACATCTGAAACTATTTGTCAGGCTTGTACCAGACTTTGCCCGTTCAGATCAAGAGCTCAGCTGTGTCGGGAAGCAGCTGGTGGCAGAGGATGAGCCAGGCAACTCTCAGGTAGCCCCGCTTTGACGACAGAGAGGCTCCACGGACGGAAGTGGAGAACAATTGCCCGATCGTCATAAGGCAGGCATAAGGAGAACACCAGCTGGAAAGGGCAGGCAGGAGGATGGCCACCCTGTGAAAGCTGCTGCTGCTACCCACAGGGCAGAGAAGTGCACAGGCCTTTGTTCTTTACGATGAAGAGTGGGGGGACTCTTTGCTGGAACACGTTAAAGGAGATATATTTTCATCCTGCAGAACCCAGGGCAGACTGGATTGGCATCTTTTATTCCAGTATAGATATTCATAGCATTTCATTTTATTCTCCCAAGTACCCAGGTTCCATAGGATGAGCAGTCACCTATTACATAAAATTCTCTTCTAACATCTTACTTTCCCCTTCATGGGTCCAGTCTGGCTTTCCCTGACGGACCAGAACATTTTGACATTTTAATGTTTGGAAATTAATCTACTTTCCATGGGCCAATTCTAGAAACACAGCAGAAGGTCTAAAGCCAGCTCTTCTTGTTATCTTTAATTTCCAACTCCCTGGAGAGCTAGAGACAGTACACGGGCCACCATCTGTATGTGTAGCCCTCTACTTAAAAATCACTGGGGCACTGAGAGAGATGGTTCTGAAGTTAAGGGAGCTTGCAGCTCTTACATAGGACCAGAGTTCATTTCCTACCACCCTTGTCAGCTCCAGGAAATCAAACACCCTCTACAGGCCCCTACAGGTACCTTCACTCACTACAAACACACACACACACACACACATACACACACAAACACAGACATACACGCATAGACATACACACACTTCACACAGAGACATATGCATGCCACACATAAAATTACTATAGATATATATATATACACACACACACACACATACACACACACACACACACACATTGGATTGGCATATATACATACATATTCCTGGCTTCACCCTTGAACCTTGCCCCCCAAAGCTGATGTCTGACAGTATAATTGACTTGGGTGGTATAGCCATGCTACCCAGTTCTAATCAGTCCATACTAGTTTGTTAATGACATCTCTTTCGACACAACAAGAAACACTCATTAGCTGTTTCACCTATGCACAGTAGAACAGAGAATGTGGAGAAAATTCACGCATTGCCCCTGAGTCCTGGGTCTAGCACAAAGCACACACAATTGCACATACCACCATGACTCGACAGAGAACGTCCTGGAATGGCACACCAGCTCCGGCAGAGCAAAGGGCAATCACTCTAAGGCTATAAATCCTCATGTGCTTTAGTCTCCACTCTTTGTGCATTGACTATCCAGTCCACAAACATCTGCTGCCAGCCACATAACATAACTCACTTCAGGGAACCTTCGTGGCCACATTCCGAGTCCATAGTATTATCCCAGCTTAGAACAGAGAAAGAAACGTGCACCCCAGAAGAGGTAGACAACATGCTAAAGGTCCCAGAGTTGTGGGCCAGGAGTTGGAGCAAAGGTTCATTTGCACACCTTTCCAGATGCTGCCTCCATGTGAGGCACAGGTGCCTTTTGAAAACCTCAAAGCGTCACGTGTGGGTCACTGCCTGAGGAGCACAGGGCTGAGGCCGTGTTCAAAGACATAACCATCTCTGGCTGGGGACAGAGCTGGGACTGGGACAAAGGGGGAGACACACTGGTCTCAGGTACTATAAACCTCAGTAATCAAGATGAATAGACTTGAATGTAATGTTTTTTAAAAAAACTCAAATTATAAGTATGTACCTCACCCAACATTGCCTCATTTCCTCTAGCAACAAAGAGCTTGTAGGTACAGGGTGAATGCATTCTGGAGATCTAGTGTGCTGTCCAGTCTCTCAACTATGAATAATGTAGTCTGGAAACTGTCTAAAAGAAGGATCTATGTCTCTTCTCTTACCACTTCATCCTTACAACCCATGCCCCAATACCCCACATCACAAATGTTAGCTGGGCGGTGATGGTAATAAAAGTGTTGATTGTCAAGACTGTGTCATCATTTCCAATGCATAGGTATGCTTGCATTGTTTTTAGTTATACCCCATACAGCTGAAAAAATAAAATAAATAAGTTGGCAAGCTACAGTGGGCCAGGTACTTGTGTTCATAACCAAGGTTTTATTACACGTGGTGAATCAAGAGGTCACAGGCAATGGTCCCAGGTATTTTGTTTAGTTGCAGAAAGGAAACCTGGTGCGGGACAATTGTCTATATTCTGCCAATTATGTTTTAAATAAACAATGATTGGCCAGTAGCCAGGCAGGAAGTATAGGCGGGACAACAAGACAGGAAGTAGAGGCAGGTCAATGAGAACAGGAGAATTCTAGGAAGGAGGGAGCCCATTCCTCTGCAGTCCTGCCCAGACACTAAAGAAGCAAGATGTGACTGTGCCACTGAAAAAGGTACTGAGCCATGTGGCTAACATATACTAGAATAATGGGCTAATATAAGTTATAAGAGTTAATAAGAAGCCTGAGCTACTGGGCCAAACAGTTTATAGTTAATGTAGACCTCTGTGTGATTTCTTTGGGACTTAACAATTGCAGGAACCAGGCAGGACAGAAACTCAGTGAACAGAAACCTCTGCCTTATTCGCCCAGAAATCAGGGCACTTGTCTGTAAATAAAGACTAGCATGCAAATTAAGGTTTTGGTCCATCACCAAGATTGACACCAGGAGGCCAATTGCCCTTCAATTCCTCTTCTGAGCCAGAACTGCCCTGATGTGATTTGTAAATTTGAACAGGACACAGCTCAGAACAGGGAACCTGGAAAGGGAACAGGAGGCAGGACAGTGGCTTCATTCTTCCTTCTTCTGAGGAATCATCCATGGGGGTCATGCAGTAGGAAAAGAGGGAGTCAATGTCATCTCTCCACCATAACTATGATGGGAGTTGGAGCTATTTTTGACACACACACCCCCATTAGCAGCCTCTGTCCCATCATACACAGATAGTGACTCAGTGCTGGGCTGAGCAGTTATTAATGGGAAAGGGGAGTGCTGGGCCCCCCGACAGCCATTTTTAACTGTGGACATTATTGCTCAATTTTGAGCTGTGCCCAGGGACTCATAAGAGGAAGACATAATGCTTGTTTGTGGAACTTTTATAGCTAATTGACATTTTTTTCAGTGCTCCCCCGACAGCTGTAGTTACTCCTGATTGGAAGGGCCATGAAACGCATCAAGTTGTGCACTGTCTCCAGATGGGGCCATATTTTTGATCTACCACCAGAAAAAAAAAAGAATAAATAAAAACTGTCAAAATAAGTGCACTCAATAGTGATCAAGAGGTACTGGAGTGACTGGCAAAGCGGTTCCCTTTGTGTAATAATAATGGATGCTATTTCCACACTAATTGAGGAGGGCTGATTAGGTGGCTGGCGTCCTCAGACTTCCTCCTTCTTGACATCATTTTCCTCCTCCTGCACCTGTTCTTTGCTCTCCACTGAAAAGGGAACATAGAAGCAAAGTTGTCCTTTTTCCCAAAAGTACCTGTTCTCACTTATAGGCTTTCAGTCTCTGCCATTCATCTTAGACATAGAATCTAACACTTCCAATCGTCTGGAGGTTCAAAGTCCAGTTCAGAAATCACATCAGCGCTAGACACCCCTTTCATCCCTGGACATATACACTTACAGATTATCCAAAGTTACTCATTAATATTGGCCAAAATACACCTGTATGAGAGTCGGGGATCTCTTGGCCTAAGGGCCAGATGAGATTGTAGAAAATACTGAGTACATACATAGATCTATTTGCTGTACTGGCTTCATTCTAATTCTCTTGACCCTAAAAAGATACGTTGTTTGTACACTGAGTCCATTTGAAAATACTATGTTTTATGATAAAACAACATTGCTTATTTCATGGCCATCTTGCAAGAATAGCCATTTACTGTTGTATGGTTGGATATCACATCTTACCTCCATGGAAGTCTTTTAGCCTACATGTTCCACAAGTACAAACAACAATGAGAAGAATCCCACTAAATTCCACAAAATGACCAGATTTGAGTGGCCACATCCAATATCTAATGTCTGCATACCAAGAATATATGCACTTAAGGCATGAGAAAATCTGAGGACTTTGCTCAAAATCTGTTGTCTTAGTTACAGTTCTGTTGCTGTGATGCTACTCTGACTAAAGGCACTGCAGGGAAGAAAGGACACATTGTGGCCCATCGCAGCTGAGGGATTCAGTCTATCACATTGAGGATGACCTGGCATCAGGCAGAGAAGGCATGATGGCAGGGGCAGATGTCTGACCAGACATAAAAAGACAAAACACAAAAATAACCCCACAGCAACAACAACAATAAACTCACATACCTTTCCTTCGATTTCCCACTCCATCGTGGGAACTGATTTTCCCCCTACTCCCTCTGCTTATCCTGGGGCTCATACCTTCTGGCCTCCTCATTTGCCTTCACACTGACCTAGGATCTCTACTTGGGTCTCTCATTCCTTTGATACTAGCACAACCTGTTTCCTCACGATTTTGCCAGTGGGGTATATTCACGACCTCTTCCTCCTGGCTATGACACTAAGAATAATGACTTAATGAGTATTAGTCACTGTTCTCTCTCTTTGGGAAAAAGGCCCCTTTCGTGAGTGATAAGGGTGATTTGTGTTTTCTTTTACCATTAACCAGGTGTTTTACATTCACTTCACGTTTTCTGTGGACTTGGAGGTCTGGACCCGTGAGGTATCATTTCTTTGAGATGTGCCTCACAGCAGGTTTAAGCAGCTCCACAAATGTGCCAAGAGGAAGTAGCTATAAATAGCTTCCAGGGGGACGGGAAACAGCAAGGAGAAGATGACAGAAAGAGAAGGGGTTGGAATGACTCAGCCAACAGAGGTGAAGACCCATGGGCCCTGAAAGCTAAAAATTGGAACATGGAAAAAAAAAGTGGTAGTGAAGAGATGTGTGTTGTTGAGGTGAGCTAACCAGGGGTGGAAAAGATGGCTCGGCATCTAAAAATGCTTGTTGCCCTTACAGAGGACTCGGTTCATTCTTAGTGCCCCCATCCCACTGCTCACTACCACCTGTAACTCCAGCTCCAGGGCATCCAGTGTGCTCTTCTGGCCTCTCTGTGCGCACCTCTGCCCTCTTCACTTGCACTTATGCCCATATTCATACACATAATTAAAACTAAAATAAACCAAACGGCAGTAGTAATGGTGTATGTTCAAAATGCATCCAGTTAAAGATAGTAACAATTTCCATCTTGACCAGGACTTTCCTGGGGAGTTCAAGGGCACAGAGCATTCTCCGGGGTCTTCTTGTGGTCTGCATCATTTTGTGGAAGAAAAGGATGGAATAGTGTTATAATTTGCACCTAGAATGTGTCCCCAAAGGGGGCATTGTTGCTGGTCTTAGCTCCAGCCCATAGACTGTTGGGAAGAGATGGTTACGACAGGAGTGGAGCCTAGCTGACTGAAGCAAGCCACTGGGGAAGTGGCTCTGAAGGGCCTATTTCATCCCCAGCCTACCCTTCCCACCCCTCCCTCCCCTCCCCTTTCTCCCCCTCTGCCCTTCCCCTTTGCTCACCATGAAGTGAGTGACCTTACTCTACCACACAGCCCCATCACGATGCTGTGCTCCAGCACAGACCCAGAAGCAGCAGAGCCAGGTGACCATGGACTAAAACCTCTACATGGCATCAAAACCCACTCCTTCTCTTGAGCAGTTCATCTAAGGCATTTTGTCGCAGCAACGAAAAACCAACCCAAGCAAGTCCATTATTCATTTCCTAAAAGCTCTGGCTTGGGAATGGCCCACATCACCACTACTTATACCCAATTAGTAAGAGGGAATCGCCAGCGTATAGCTAGCTACATGGGGATTGGGATGTGAAAGCCCGTCTCGGCAGCCACTCTTCAACTACAACTTGATCATTATGGAAGCAGGAGACAAATGTTTATGGACTATGAGCTATCTAGAACATGACTACTTAAAGACATAAAGGAATAGATCTGTGCCCAAGACCTAAAGAAATGGGATAAGTGGGACATAGATAGCAAAAGCCTGACTTCTCACCCCCAAATTTCAGGGAGCACATGCTTTTAATTGCCTCTGCTGCCACTGTGAACCCCCCACCACATGACTCTAGAAGACTACTACAGAATAGCTGAACAGTGCCTATCTACTGAAAACACAAGTTTGCATCAGAGGGAGGCAGTTTGAGGTCAGAGGTGGGGACGCACACCGTGTGAGTGAGTGAGGGTCGGAAGAAAGCTCTGGAAAGCTTACTCTTGACTCTAGGATCCTCTTGTTCAGCTTCTCAGCGTCTGAACTCCAGCTCCTCTCTGACTCCAAGGAAGCTCAAAGCACCTGGCTACCTAAGAATTTCTCTTTAAAAGCCCTGATTTTGAATATGAGCAAGGACCCATGGTCCTTGGAAGGCAGCTATGTTCACCATTATGCCACTAAGGCAAACAATTCCTCTTGTTATTCATTTGGGTGCCGCCCATGATTCCTCTTGTGTTCCTCTATCTCTTCCATCTATAACCATCAAGAAGGATGCAACACAAGATTCTAACAGACCGTGTGATTGAGGGGCTGTCTCTTCATTTGCTTCCCACAAATAGTTTGGTGCCATTAAACAAACTCTAAGCCAGATTGAGTTTTAAGCAGCAATCAAGCTATACTTGGCCTATTCATAAGATTTTCAACTCCATGACCTATAATTGGAGACTGAGATTCATAATATTTGTATGGCCTCCACTAGTTGTAGGCAACAAATAGTTCTTGATGTGACAGCTTATGTCAAATATAGTGCCTGTCAACTGGAGGGATGCTCTCACACTGCCCGGAAGATCTTCCTCTGAATTTTTAATTCCTTAATTTTTAAAATGGTATGTTTTACACGGAGGAAATCATTAAAGCTGTACGAAGCAAACCAAAGCAAGCCCAGGATAGCTTGTCATCATGGAAATTCTGGGAACTGAATTTTCACCATAGCCAGAATTATGGCTCGGGATTCTAAGATGGCAAAATGGGAGCCAGCAGTCATCTCAAGCATAGATAGAAGTTTCTGTCCCACCTGGTCCCACAGTTGTTCAGCCCCAAAGAAACACACAGAGGCTTACATTAATTATAAACTGTTTGGCCTCTTAGTTCAGACTTACTATTAACTAGCTCTTACCCATAATTCTTATCTGTGCTTAGCCCCATGACTTGGTACCTTTACTCAGAGCAGCATTCTCATCTCGCTTCCTCTGCCTGTGGCTGAAGACCGACTCTCTGTTTTTCCTCTTCCCAGAATTCTCCTAGTCTGGTTGCCCTGCCTATATACTTCCTGCCTGGTTACTGACCCATCAGTGTCTTATTAAACCAATGCAAGTGACAAATCTTTACAAGAGCCTTATCACATAGCACCCACAGCTGTGCTCGAAAGCCCATCTCTCACCTCTGCTGTGGGGGTCCAGAGCTTCACTCCAGAGGTTTGCTCCAGAGAGCATGCTGCGCAACTCAGATCAACATGGGCTACATTCTTCCACTAACATTAGCTATTTTTATGGTTCATTCGGGAGGCTGTTCAGGAAGGAAGCAGGCTTGCAGGGTCTTCACCGAGTTAACTTCTTTAGAGATTTTATCATCTGGTAGGGATCAAGAGTTGGTCTGTGCCCTGGTCCACAGAATCACAAGCTGCCCCTTCTGTTCACGCTCCTGGAGTTGAACTTGAATGACCTTTCCTCTCCAGACCCAAGCCCAGCCCAGCAACTCAGGATACATTTCACTGGTCTTTGAAGAAGCAGATTCCCTCAGCACAATTTACTGGTGCAAGGGGCCTGGAAACTGAGAATTCAGGGACCAGGTGCTTTGAATGTTGCAGATCAGGCCTCCGCAATTCAATCCAATATTAATCTAGCCTAGTTTGGTGCTGTGAGAACATTTCCAAGGGTTCTAAGTGAAGGGTATTTCCTTGGAGAACCTGAACAGGCGTGAGGGAAGCTATTGAATGACTAACAGGAGGGATAAAGTAAAGGTTGGTGGTAAGAGGAGGGCTTGGTAGAGAGGGGAGGGAGGGTCACCTCTGGTGACAGCCTTGATCTACCCAAATGGAACTGTTCTTTAATGCTACCTGGTAAAGATCAGGTTCTCTTAGCCACACTACTTTGTCAATTCCTTGTGAAGTGTAGGTATCCATGTGTGTCTATGACTATGTCCGTGTGTGTGTGTGTGTGTGTATGTGTGTGTGTCCAGTGATTCTCTGATGATAATAACACTTTAAGATTCCAGCTCTGACCTCTCTGGGTACTATATTAGCTCCTGAAGTCTCTCCAGTGGCCAGGATGCCTTAGTGAATTCTGTACTCAAGAGACTCTGTAAGTCTGGGTTCTAATTTTGGTTCTGGGTAGAATAGCAGAGAGAATGAGTAGCAAGAAGAGAGGGCAGGAAACTAACTGTAAGTCTCCCGAAGAGATGAAGAGGGGTGGGAGAAGGCCTGATAGGCCTCTCCGTTTGATGATGCATCCTGTGAGTCGCCCACCAAGGCTGCTGATGGTCAGGAGTGGAACTCGTCCAATGAGAAACTTGACTGAAGCAGTCCGGTGCTTCCTTTACCCTCTGTCTGTTTCACTGTTAGTAAACCTAGGCCATCTCACCACACAGAAATATCTGGCTGAGAATCCCTGGCTGATTCTCTGCCAAGCCATACCCTCATCTCCCTCCAAAGTCTGATTTCATGCTCCAGTGTACCATGACCGTCCCCAGGCTGGGACCATCTGGCTGTGGTTTCCAGTTTCCAGACTTCCTAAAAAACCCAACTGGCTCTCTTCTTCCATGTCCTGCACACACACACACACACACACACACACACACACACACACACACACACACCACACACACACCACACACACACACACACACACACACACACCATCTTTTGGAATGTCTGGGAACCTTGGGTCTAGTCTTTTGCTGCAGCAAGGCACAGCATTTAGGAGCCTGGCAGCCATTCCCTTCTTGGGGACTGAGGGTGACCCCTTCAGCTGCTCAGGCTGCTGGAAAGGTAGGCCACGGTCTTTGACTATCCTTTCCTCCTCAGGACCCCTTAGGTTAGGCTTTAGGCCGCTCGCTGTGAGAAAGCAGCTCACATTTCTCCCTCTTTGCCTTGGAATCACACCAGACTCTCCTACCATGGAACCTTGCCGGTGTCCCCTGAGGGTGCCTCTTCTTGCTTGCTACCACTAAACTGCACACCTGAGAATCCTGTCACCTTCTCGACCCTAGCTTTTCTTGCTTCTTCTTTTCTGCCTCCTCTAGTCTGTTTCTGAGCAGCAGCTTGAAGGATCATTCCAGAATATTAAATCAAACACCACTGCGTCTCCCTGTCACCATGAAATACACCCAGCAATTCCACTAAATAGCCAGTGGCCCTGCTGGCCTTGCCTCCGCAGAGCCAAAATAGACAAGAAAAACACAGCTTTGTCTTCCAAGAACTCACACATCGGAAGGAGTCAGTCAAAGGAATGGAGATGACTGGACAGTTGCTACATGTCAAGGTATTTCTCAGGGTCAGGTCTAACCTCTAACTCCCGGCATACCTAAGTTGGCCACTGCAGCTTCTGTTTTCCCCTCCCCTCCATGCAGCCCCTGTACATTTGCCCCTGCTAATCACTGAATACCTGAGTCAACATCCTGGCTCTCACTCCTTGTGCTTAGAACACACCGAACCCCTCCTTCACTGTCACTTTGCTGGGGAATTTTTTCCTTGTGGCTCCGGGTGAAATACAATATTTTCCATTGTTCCTAGGTCACTTGCAGGGCAAGGGCATCCCCTCTGTTTCTGAGAGTCATGAGATGAAACACGTTACATATGTGGTTGGGATAAAGGAGAGATGCCTTTAATCTCAGCACTCGGGAGTGGAGGCAGGAGCATCTCTGTGAGTTTGTGGCCAGCCAGGACAGGCTCCAAAGCTACAGAGAAACCCTGTCTTGAAAGAAAAAAAGAAAAGGAGAGAGAGAGAGAGAGAGAGAGAGAGAGAGAGAGAGAGAGAGAAATAGAGAAGAGAGAGAGAAATAGAGAAGAGAGAGAGAGAGAGAGAGAGAGAGAGAGAAAGAGAGAGAGAGAGAGAGAGAGAGAGAGAGAGAGAGAGAAATAGAGAAGAGAGCGGGAGCGCAAGCAGGGAGGGAGGGAAGGGGCAGGAGCGATAAACATGAGTATGAGGGGTGGGGAAGAAAGTTCCAGAGCTGAAGTGACTACATTCTG